>NC_139486.1:49111546-49711546 GCF_008360975.1 Lichenostomus cassidix
TACAACGTCTTCAAAATGAAGAGAAGGAAAAAATAACAAGTCAGTGGCACATTTGAAATTCCTACAATAATGTGAAACACTATTCTACCATTTCTATTCTACCATTTCTTTGGAAAAGGATTTCCAGTGATGTTGCCTCTATCTGTGCAAGGCAACTGTTTACATGACTTGCTCCTAAACTCTATACATTTCCAGATGAAAGATAAAAAAAAAAATGGACAAGTTTAAAAATGTCACCTCAGCTGGGATTTTTTATCACAGGAGATTCTTAGTAACAACAATGGTTCATGGGATAAGAAGATGGAGTGTTTGAAAGAAAGAAATAAGGTGATATTGTCAAGATATTCCTGGTGACTTGAGAGCTTTGCAAAGATACAACAAAGCTGATGTTGTTGTGAGCCGTGATGCTGCAAATCATCTATCAGCTTACCAGTTCTGGACTGGAGAAAATTTGAATTTTGACTGTTTTCCTTCTGTCCAAAAGGAGATGAATAAGCAGCCTTGGAAAACAACACATTCCAAGATCTGCCACTAGAGTATTCCTAATGTCTTAAAGACCTGGGAGCCAACATTTTTAATTTTTTTTGGCGGGGCTGGTTGGCTTGTATTTTGGTAACACGCCTAATATGTTTTGCTTCACTCCTTAACCTCCAACAGCATAGCCAGATACTTTCAACATGTATTGTCACAGACAGGTGTGAAGAGTGCTGCATACAGAATGGAAAAAATGCAGCAGTGGCACACTCACATCTATAGCTATATGCACTCTTACTACCACTCAGGTGAGCTCAGCCTGAATTTTCCAGGCTGACATGTTATTTACTCTTCTCTCAACTGTGGAAGATTTTTTTGCCCAGAGCTCAAAACCTGCTCCCTTCTATCCAGGCTGGGTCTGGAGAATGGACCTGTCATGAGTTTCTTCCAAGAGGCCCCCAGCTCACCTCCCATCCCAGGTGATGTTAAGTTGTGGCTAGCACAGGTCTTTCCCATGAGAACATTCTCCTGTGTTTTATAAACAAAGATAAAGTTTGGATGTTGTTGAAACAGTGTCTCAAGATTTGGACAGTTCAGGCCTGGCCAATCAGGCCTAGGGGGAGGTTTCTGACTGACCAATCTGGGTGACCTCTGAAAAGTCTATATATATGTTGGATTCAAAATAATAAAGCGCTTTTTCTATGCCATGCTGAGAATCTGGGTTTTCCTTCTCTGCTAGCGGCTCAACAGCGACATTAAGTAAACTTTGGCTTTGAGGGAATTGAACTTGACCTTTGTACCCACTGCAAATACCTTCCTAGATAATGATTGAGTAATGAGGGAGATGAAAATGAGGAAGGACTCAGGAGAAAAATAGCATATGCAAAACTCAACTGAGCTGTTTGGTCACTGCATCCTTACAGAAAGGTGACAGGGGAGGTTTTGTGATGGATGGCATGTCATTCGCAAGAGCTCTGTCTGTAGCTGTCAGCACAGAAAGAGGTCCTTAAAATTCCAGCAGCTGAAGCTCTTCAATCCATCAGGAGAGAACACAGACACCCACCCTCCCCTCTGTCCAGCTCAGGAGCCCAAGTGACAAGCATAAGTCACAATCATTTTGCTTGTGCAAAACTCCTGGCCATGAATTCACAAGCAGTGCCTGGGTTACTGTGTGCACACTGTTATCTGTGCTGACAAGTGCATCTGCTCACAGGGGCTCCAAAATGCTCCCACCTGGCAGCAAACTGGTCAGAGAAAAGATTCTGCTGCTTATGGCGGGATCACTCAGTCATGGGAATACAGTACATTCTTACATGTGAGAATGACTGATTTCATAAAACACCTTGGAAATGAGATCACTGTTGTTCAAGCTTCCATTTGTAGGCATTAAAGTTCTATTGTAACCCAGTTAATCTTTTTTTCCCTTTTGATTGTCACACATCACATAGGGTGCAGAGTGGAAATTTTCTTTATCTGCCTTTGTTTGGATCTCAGCAGCCTTAATTTTTAATTGAAAGCCACAGCTCACACCAAAAAACAGATGAAATGGATTTGAACTTCAGTCCTTCGACTGAGCTTTGAGTACTTTATGCTACTTTAGAATAAAACAAAAAAAAGTGATCTGTGCAATTCACTTCCTCTTTAGAATGTTTGGTGAGATTTGCAGATTTTACCAGCTTTTCTCCCTGCAGCTCTTGGTTACTTGGTCTGGTTCCCATACTGCCCATTCTGGCTTAACACAGTCTAATTTCTATCAGAATAAATAGCATTTCCCAGTCAGTACAAATGCATGTGACTTCTTTGCCTGAATTCTAAATTCTCCACAGGTTACACCTGTGGCCAATATGGCCTGAGGGATAAAACAATAAGAAAGCAGGTCATTACTTGAGTAAACATGAGATGATGCCACGAGGAAGTATTTGGCTCACCAGGTGGCAGAGAGAAACAACAGCATTATTCTGCCTCTCTCCACTTCTTCATCAAAGTGGGCACCACTGGCCATTTTTCATATCGCACAGCTGTCCTCCCTCATCCCCTGTGAGTGAAGCTGTGGTTTCGGGAGTGATGTAATCCAAGCAGGGATCTGATCTCAACAGCTTTTCCTGCCATTGGTTTGAAGGAGCAGCTGGGGAACACGTGTGATTAACAGGACCAGCATTTCAATAGAGAGAACACAGGGCAGCTGACCGAGGATGGCACATCGCAGCATCCTCAGTTCACACTGGGGTAACCAAGGTAGAGATGTTCCAACTGAGGCAGATCTAGTGCCACAGCTCAGAGTCCCAATCATTCCATACTGACTTCTCTGGGCTGAAGGGGAGCTACCTGACGAAGGGAGAGGACTGGGGCTGGTTCCCAGTCCCCCTCCCACAGCCAGCCCCCAGGCTGGCAGGATCCGCTCGCTGACCTTTCCAGGAATGGGCTGCGTGTCTGAGTGAAGACTCACTCAGATCAACCCCCGTGACTCTGGATAAATGAAACACTTTGCCGTCTGGCATATCACTCAGATTCCCACGAATGGCACAAATAGTCACCGCGGCATGTACAAACACAAGGAATCTATTATTGGTGCCTCTTCCTTGGCTCGCCATCGTGACGTCCAACCTGGAGGCAAGTGTTAATGCCCTTATAAGGCTCCTCGCATACATTTAAATATGTTATCCTTTGGCCGATGATACAAACTGCTATCTCAGTAGCATACGGCATGGGGAGGTGGGAGATTTTCTTGGCTCTGTGGTGAGAGAGAAATTAAAAAGGAGCCTACAATGCTGAGTCACTGTGACAAATAACTTACTATGGAATGCATTCAGGCTTTAGCAGGGAGGCACCTGATAGTGAGTCAGTGACTGACTAGTGCCTCCTAGATTTTCCTCCTTGGGAAAGATTCAATTTAATGGGATGAAGTGCCAGCAAAAAGTCATTCTCACTGTTACCGAGACAATCTCACTAATTATACACATGGTTAAAACTGTCAAGTTGTGTTATATGTCACATAAGATGTGCATTTTTTTTTTTTTTTGGTGCGTACTGCATTCCCCTGTTATATAGCAGTTCAATGTCCCATTAAAAACACTGATTTTTAGGAGTCGGAAATTTTGCTAAACTTCAACTCTTTGGCTGTGTTAATTCAAGGATCGCCTCTCTTTTGGCTCAACTTGGCATGCTTATGGATGTCCTATTTAGTGTTCTGGTTTATCACTCCGTGGCACAATTTAAACCAAAATTGATAGTTTTGTGTTAAAAAAATTCCTTCAAGTTCAAAATGGGTAAGGATCTGAGGTGGAAGGTAGAAGAATGTAATAATTCTTTTGTTACTAGTAAAGTCAAATTTGCATCTGTTTAATCATGACCAAATTAGTGTGTCTTCTTTTCACCCCCCCTCCAGCCCGACTGATTTCCTCAGTCAGGGAATCAGGATCTTGCCCAGAGAAGTAGCTCACTCAGGACCATGGGCCTAGAGGAGGGAAGCAGAAAGGAGGTCTGGGCAGCTTTGTTCTGTCCCTTTGCCCTGGACCCCAGTCATGTACCTGCCAGTGAAGCAGCAGCATCAGGAAACAAAGCCTTCCAATATCTGAAAAGCTGCAGGCAAAACCCCTTCCGACTCACACATCTCCTTTCTGTTCACACTGCCTGGCACAGCTGCCAATTATTCTCAAATATTCATGCAATCTCCTACCCTCACCTGACCGAGGCTGCTTCTTATAGGAGACAACTTGCTGTCTTGCTGAATGTAAAAAGTATGGGAAAAATTAAAAGGCAAAGCTGTCACCCCAAAACCAAGCACCAGATCATTTTAGCCATCCCATCCTTGGCAGCAGGGTATCAAGGGACTGGAACAACATGATCCCTTCTGTGCTCCCATCAGGCTGCTCATCCAGTTGATGTTCCCTTCGTATTTGCCTGTGCTCTTGTTTTCAGAGAGACCCCATAGCATCAACCCTGAAATTCCTGAGATGCCATGCTAACCATTACATTATGGGAAAGGTTATAACTATTCCCAAACAGACCACAACCAGATGGAAAGAATCTTCCACCTCCACCTGCACTCCAGGAGGAGACATGAGGCTCAGCCTGGCAAAGGGAACATATTCCCTGAAGTAATTCCAGCTGAGAAACTGCAGTCAGGCTGCCCTTTCTGAGCACATGTATCATAAAGGCATGGAACAAACTGCTGCTTGCTTAAACTGCTAATTGGCAAGTGAATTATACTAATGCTGTTCCATGCTAAAGATTGGCTGCTGAAGGGTAACATCTGTTGCCCAGCTCACACAAGTTATATTGGTCCACTTGCCAGTGAATAGGGTTCATAAAGCTGGTCAAATATTTTTGCATGACACTTTTGTTTGTTTCTTAAACAAAAGTGTCTTTTTTCCCCCCAAAACAAAGCTTTTCTTGAGAAATGGTGATATCATCACCAATTTCACTGTCTTTTTTTAGCCCAGTGCACCTCTCTCCAGTCCTGTGGGACAAAGGGCCTCTTTATTTCCACCCCAGTCTGCTAAACCCTACTATTAAAGCAAATGGCATTATTGATAGCAGAGCAGAGGGGCAGCCAAGGGCTCTTCCAGGCCAGAAAAGAGGGGTGTCTAACAGGGCTGCAGGGAACTTCTCATTCCCCCAAAGCCAGCATTAGATCATTTGTGGTTACTGAAGGACTTTGGAGCGAGGCTGTCACTCGCCCTGAGATGGTGAAGTGGTCTTAAAGTGGATGCGATGTGAGCCTATAGTTATGATCAAAAGAGTCTTCTTTTAAGGAAGAATTATCTGTGAAAAATCACACACAGACCCTGCTTTTAAAAGGAGCAAGTTCGTACCATTTTAAAGAAAGAAAGGTAACTGTTTTTCTTTGTATACTTGTGAGGAGAGGCTCTCAGATATGACCTTTCCAAAACACCTGTAAATGATCAGCTGTAAAACAAGAGATCTCAGTAATATTTTTTCTAATGCAGAGTAAAGAGCAGCCAACTTCCCAGAGGAATGGAGGAGGGTTTTCTCCAACTAATTTTATTTCCTTATCTTTAGTCATCTGTTGAAAAGAAAACACTAAATATATTCCTCAGTCTACTCCTTCCAGTGATAGCTCGAAGGAGTAAAGAACCATATGGTCCTTCAGCTGATCTATACTGTCTCCATGACAATGCACATTTACAAAGTTTGCTTCTAACCACTTGGTAGTATGAGATCCAATTGCTTGTAATTAAGGGTACGAGGAAGCCTTTTGGGAGGGAAGGGCTGCTTGCTGCTGTGGCTGGGTTCTCTTCCCACCCCTGCTGGAGGGGGCTGCCTTTGGGCACAGGGCTTTGGTAAGGCCACTACACTTCTGTGCAGAATTTCCCAACCCTTCAGCTGGAGGAAATTAGTTTATCTTCAGCCATGTCAATCCAGTTTCAGCCAAGAAGCTCATATACTTAATTCCTTCAAGTTCCATACAAGTTTTAATGCACAAGACACCTTAAAAGAGTTTTTATTTCTCAGGAAATCTGGGACTTTCAGATTCTCCTCCTTGTCGAAGGATGTTTTGCTCATGCACTGTTTTAATTCAGTGACAGCAGATTTCCCAGAAGTTCCCCACTCTTGGCTACAGTGGGGTCTTGAAGCAGTGACCTCCTGGAGCAGGACAGAAGGGTGGCACAGCAGGAGCTGAGCATGGGTGACCTGCACATGCTGGGACACAGGCAAGGGGAAAGGTGGCACGATATTCTAGACATAGACATGTTTTAAACTACGAGGGAAAAAACAATCAAATCCTTGTTTGATCATCTTCCCTTACTTAAGGCAGAGTGAAAGTTAGAAAGCCATGTATTTAAGGTTTTTACTCCTATCTCTGGGCCAGTCCTGCTCACCCCAGTACAGCCAGCGTTTCTTCCCAGGCTTAGGGGGAAAGCCAGGATGAGTGTTCCTAGCCCAGGGAGCAGGTCACACTTCTCCAAGGAGAGAAGGTGTTGCCTGCCTGGCCATACCACCCTCTCTACCTTGCAGGGACTAGGTACTGTGAATGCCATTTGGGGTCTTGTCACAGCCTGCTCAGGATCCAGATCCCAACAGTGCAGGCTGTGTCCTGAGTCCTGTGGCACTGCAAACTCATCCCAACATAGATTGATTTGGCTTATTCACATTTATTGGCGTGCCAGAGGTTAGCAGCATGCGTTGTGATGTGCACAGCCATCTGCAAAGGGTGAGGGAGCCACTCTGCACAGCACTTAGGCTGAGACACCTCTAAAATTTAAGGATCTTTTCCAAAGAAGCATCTGGAGTGGCCAGGATCAAGAAGTCGTTTTACAGTTCCAAACATATCAGGAATATTCTGTCAGTAAAGACATAACCTGTCAGTAAATACAGTGGCCTTTTTGGGCCTTTGCCCATTGCAAAACACTGGGCAACATCTGTTCTGGAATATCTGTTCTGGAGCTATCCAGGAAAGATAGCAGCCAACAAAAAGTCAGCTACTACCACTCTTACTACCCTGCAGCTATGTCAGGCCAATGCCAGGGAGAAATACAGGAGAAGTGATGATGCACTGGCAGATTTTACATGTTGGCCCCTTAGGCCTTTTGTATCTTTCTTAAAAAGAGTAAAGAAAGGATCTGAAATGCTAGCAGGTGGGCAGCAGCACAAGAGTGACTGATGCCATATTTTTGGGCACAAAGAAGCAGACTGCCCATGATGGGGACCCACTGCACATGAGCATGCAGGTGACCCAGTCTCACCACCAGAAGTGTGGTGGACCTCTTCATTATCCTTTAAATCTGTTATATTTCTGTGTTTTTTCCAACTTTCTTGGGTTTTATTGTTTTATATTTTTCATCTGCATTAAGAGGCTTTTTTTTTTTTTTACTACAACTGCAAAAATAGCTTCCATTTGAATGCATTATTTGCCAGAAAGTGTTGACATGTTCCAATGCTTACAGAAGCCACTTCACATACCAAACAGTGTACAGTACTTTGGATTTACTTCTAACCAAGCAAGCCAGGACGTCCTACTACTTTAATGGACAAAAGTAATCTTACACTGCAATATAATAGCAGAAAAGTGTTCAGGCTGCATCTGGGCCACAGGCTGTCCACTGGCAGCCTCCACTGAAACAAGTGCAGAAAGATGTTATATTGTTATTTTCAGAGCCTGTGTGTTTCACTATTCCTCGATAGGTACAATAGCTGTCAACACTCCTGCTTTGTATTTCACACATTTGCTTATCAGAAACGAATAGAAATACACAACCAGTCAAAGTGGTGCAAAAAAAATTTTTAATTTTTTTTAAATCAAGGAGTAGCCCAAAATAGGGGTTGCAGATCAGGTTAACCCCGCATACTCAGTTTCAAACGGACCCATAGCACATATTTCAACTCAATAAAAACTCCAGCTGGCTAAGATGTGTCTTTAATAATAATAAAAAAAAGTATTCAAGAATAGTGATACATTTATATTCAAATAAACCTGCCACATTTATTTGATTTGTTTGAGTGAAATATTTAGAACTTTTTCTTTCTGTAGTTCACAAACTCATGAAGTGACCCAGGCAGCAATGAATTTATCAGGTATTTGGATTTTTTCTAGACTGGCAATTTTCACTAAGAAACCTCTACCATTAACATTCTCACTGTTTGTATATCACATTTAAACAGGACTTCCAAGAGCTGGCAAACCTCTATTCCTTTGAGCAGCTTCCTGCTGCTCTGCTCCTCCCAGCACTGTCCCTCCTGGTAGTCAGGCTCAGGACACTGCTCACAAATCCTCACCACATCCCTCTGACACCTGAAAACACACGCCAAGTTCTAATCACGCTCGACAACCCTCTGGAAATTCAGATTTCTTTTTTTGCCTGCCCTGAATTTGCCAGATTCCTCCTGATGTCTATTTAGGAGCGAAGCTAAGGCTTCCCTAATTAGAGCTGAGTCTCCAGTTCTCCCTTCACCCCATACACGAGGAGTGAAGACAAAGCTTGCCAGAGAGGAGTCACATCTAGACAAGTCTACCAGCATTACGCAGTGAAAGGAGGCGTGCTGTGCAAGGAGGAGTTTCTGCTGGAAACAGACACGGCTCAGACTCACAGCTTCCTCTGTAAGACTCCAAAATTCATGGATTCAGAAGGATTTGGTTTCTCTAGTGCAAAACACCCTTCTTTTGGGGAAAAAGGCAGCCCAGCTTGGACTTTGTTAATCTCCCCATTTAGTGGGAAAGCACACAAGACCTGGCGTGCCAGGAGCTTAGGAAGCACCACTGAAAGTTTGGTGCCCCTGAAAGCTCCCTGGTGAACGACAACGTAAAGGATTCAATGTGTGCATCCAAGTGCCAAGCAATTGATGCGTATTAAAGGCTTTAAGGACAGGAAATGCTTTCCAGACACACAAGCCTTTTCTAAGGGAATTGCTGCCCTGTAGGATGTCAGACAGATAATGCCTATGCCGTAAGTGTCACCATACAGCAGTTTTCATTCAGGAAACATATGATTGATGTCAAGAAAATCCAAAGTAATACATCTCCCTTTTAATTTCTCTTACCCCCCTGCATTTTTCTCCAGTGATTTAGGAAAAAGCCTTCAGGAGAAGCTTTGAGCAGTCCTGCAAAGTCAATTGTCTCCAGCTTTTGGAGGGTGGGAAACAGCTAAAAAACTTGCCACATCTCTTGTGAGCACCACGAATGGGGTGCAGAGCTAGAATTTAGCTCCAGCGCAGGTCTGGTGCCTTCAAAGCCTGGTTCTCTGTCCTGCCGCACCCCACAGAGCTGCCAGCACAGCCCACCTTTGGGAATGAGGATCTGGTGTGTCCCAGGGACATAGGAGAGTTTTTTTGCTAGGAAGGATTTCAAAGCAGGAGCCTGGCAGGGAAAAAATGTCCTCAGTGCAGGCAGAAGTGTTGCTTACTTCCGGCAAGATTATTGTACTTCAACAAACAACCAACAACAAATGTATTTTTTTCCTATCCTGTTTGGGGCATAGACAGAACAAAAAAGAGCAGATGGAGCCAGGGACATCTTACAAGACTGGTCAGACAAACCCCGAGGAGTAGATGTGCATGGATGGCAGCAAAGCCTGAACCTTGTGGTCAGCAGCATCTCTTTGCTCCTGTAACACTGACTTCAGGCTGGGAGTGGGATGCCTTTCCTCACCTTCCTGGGGTTTGGGAACCCTGAATGGCATTCCCTTTCCCATGTTTAGAAAAGCTAATCTATTTTTCTTATTCTTATTTCCTATTTGTTTGCTTTACCTTTCTGTAAGCCAAAAAGCACTGCTATATTTATTAATTTTGATCCTAGAGGAGTTTCTCTGGAAGGGCAGGGTAGGTAGCTATAGATATGCTGCCATAGCACTGAGAACCTCTTTGTAGGGAGGTTAAGATCTTGGTTCATTTTATTTCAATGCCTCCAGCTCTTTTGTCAGTAGGGACAGACAGACAGCTCCAGAGGTGACCCAAACCAAGAAGGATTAAACACACTGGAGCTGAGCCTATATAATGCCTTTTAACAATGACCCTCCTGGCCCAGATGTATTAGAAAAGTGAGTGAGGCTTGAGCAACTGGCTCAGGGCTGCTTCCAGGCCTGGGCTGAAGCTGAAAGCTGGCATCTGGAAGAGGAGTTGTGCCCATATCCTTGGAAACTCAGACCAAGGTCTGGACTGAACTGCCACCCAGCCCCTACTTTTTCCTGCCACTGTTGCATTTTACGATCACCAAGGTGACTTTCTCCCCCCATCACCTCTCAAGATGTGACTCCCCAAAGTGGGCTGCTTGTCCCCCCAGCAGAAAATAGAGTCACACCAGCAGCAGAGGGTGTGGGGGCAGATGCTTTTTGGGCATAAGAACTGGCAGTTTTTAGAGCCTCCAAATGAGTAGGCGACTGTGCTGAGGCTCTTTCTCCCACCACAAATCACGAAGCCAAATATCTCAGTTGCACTGCATGTCTGCAGCAGCTCCTTCTCCAGTGCTGGCTAGTGTGGGAAGGGCTCTGTTGGCACACAGCTTGCCCAATCACTTGCCTGTGTGTGGTCAAACTTAAGGTGACCATGTGTTCAAGATGCTCATGTGGGCAGAGCCCTTCTGCCACTTATAGCCTGTCTGGTTTCACAAGGACACCCAGAGCACACCAAACATCAAACTACATGCAATCAGCCAAATCCTGCAGGGATGGTGGCACTTGGATAACCCTATTCAGGGCAGGGCAGCAGAGAGTGGGGGCCTGGTCTGCTTCCTAGAGAAGGGAGGGAAACAAGTTAGCTGAAGTTAGTAGAAACAGATATACTTACGTATCTTGTACCCTACAAAAGAAAGGCCTTTCCAGTGAAACAGATGGGTTGAAGAGCCATTTAAAGCAACTCCTGCTTCACCCAAGAAAGCCTCACAAACTTTGAATGTGGATTACACAAGCAGTTTATACAAGAGAGAGTCTGGCAAACACATCTCCAACATCACAGGAAGCCTTCTCAAGCAAAGCTGAACCAGAGGAGTCAAAACCAGCCCCAATATCCTTGAACCTCAAGTAGTGCTACTGACTTAAGCCACCTGTGGTTGGGAGCTGAACTTAATTCTGAAACTGCTGCTTCTCCTTCTTTTCTCTGCTCCAATCCTTTGATATCCCAATCTCAGGGAGACATTTTTTAGGAATGTTTCCAGGGATGGGGCATCTATCCCCTACTCTCTGGACAACATTTACCAGTGTTTCACCACCCTCATTGCAAAGAATTTCTTCCTCATATCTAACCTAAATCAACCCTCTTTTAGCTTAAAACCAGTATCCCTTGTCCTGTCATAACAGGCCCTGCTAAAAAGTTTGTCCTCACCTTTCTTTCAGACCCCATGTAAGTACTGAAAGGACATGATAAGGTCTCTCCAGAGACTCTGGGGTGAACATGAACAAGTCAGCAAAACTGATGAAGCAAACTGTTCTCACACATTTGAAAGCAAAGAGACTAAAATGTAGCTGCTGTAACAGGATGGGACTACACTTTATTTTCCCAAGAGAACAAATTTGTATAAATTTTCAGTCTTCATATTTCACATGTTTCTCAGGCCAGATTTTTGGTGGCTCTCTCTTGGATGGAGTGTTTCCACACCTGTTCTTGATCTTTGGAGTGAGTCCTTCCGTCTGCAGCAGGAAAACAGGGTGAAAGAACAGCAAATAGAGAATTTGTAGAGGTGTAACTCTTCTTACCTCAGTGTGGCCACTTTTGACTTAAACCCCTAGTGACAGTGAACTGGGGCTGGACCTTCATTACTGATTACTGGCTTTGGTCAGTGCTTTGGACAAGGCTCCGAACAGCATTTCCATCTTCCAAGAGAACAGGAACAGAGTCCTTTCAACCCCTGTGTGTTGTGTCATGCAGCTCAGAAATGCATGCAAAAGTGCAAATACCCTGCCACCCTTTAAACAAGCTGGAGGACCATTAATGAGAAGGTATAGGGTAAGAGAGGAGTATAAATATGAAGGCAGTAAATTTGGTGAGTATAAGCTTAAAGTAAATATTTGAATAACAAACTGGAATTCAGCCAACTCCAACATTTTATTCCAAAGGAAGTATCTTAGGGATAGCTGAAGCTGGCATCAGGGTGATATAGAAGATTACAAAGGGAAGAAGATAAAATATGCAAGGGCTTTCACAACAGAAAGAGGGAGTTATGAACCCCCAGTAAGCTCAGAGGAAAATCAGTTGCAGATATGTGGGTATTATTTATTCTCTGGCTTGAAAATAAATGTTGTTGCAGTTCTGTATGAAGGTGTCATGGTTTAGTGAAGGTATTCCCCAATTTACTGTTTCCACTGAAACACACCAGACCATTCCCCTTCCCCTGCTCCTCCCCCTGCATTGGGGTGGAGGGGAGAATTGGAGGCACAGGTTGAGATAAGAACGATTTATCAGGAGCAGCAGCAAAACAGGAAAATGATCAGTGAAAGCAGCAGTGCCAATAGCAGAGTGAGGTGACAGGAGAGGTGAACAATTCCCACACAGTGCTCACCTCACAGAGCCCAGTGTCACTGACCCCTCATCCTGCAAAACCTGAAAGAACAGTGATCCTGCTCTGACCCCCTGGGATGGAGTGCTATCCTCTAACCCCTGGCTGCTGCAAAAATTAACTATGTCCTGGCCAGAACTAGGTCAGAAGGGTTTGGGCAAAGCCAGGGAATGACTGAAACTAAAGCATGAGGAAGGAAGATACAGCCACAATTAGATATCATTTCAGCATGATGCTGGTTTTCAGACCAAAAAGAAAACCAGCAAATCTTCCAATTGAGTGTGCACAAAGCATAAAAATATTAGAAAAATGTTTAGGCAACAAAAAGTTACATGAAGGCAAAAGAAGATATAATTACAAATTAAATCTATGTTTCTCTGGAGGTAGTTGTATAGCATCCAGTGAGTTCAGTGGAATAGACATTCAGGCTATTTGTTTTAGCCTGAGACTCCACATAAGTAGAAGCATGTGGTTTTCATGTCAGGGAGTGATGAATGAGGAATCTCTTCCTAAAACAAATTCAGCCCATCCCTTCTAGGGAGTCAAAGAGAGCCAAACTGGCTTTTTTACAGGTGCAATGGAAAAAAACTGCTAGTTTTGGGCCATAGTGATGGTTGTCTTTTGTGTGCTTGTTCTCCCTTGTTTGAGAAATACTGGGGAAACAATGTCATTTGGTTTCTGGATGCATTCCTTATAGGTGTAGAAGGATGGAGCTTGCAGCCTTTGACAAGGAAGACAAACAGAACAGAATCTACAACAAGAGGAGGAAACACTTGTAGGTTTTTTTCCTTCCAGATGTTCATTCAAACATTTCAGCTAACATTAAAAAAAGCTTAAAACAGACTAACCAAAATCACTTTTAATCAGGTTTTGTTTCCATGGCACCTTTGATGTCATAAGCTTAATAGCTCTTCAGTGATCTATAGAGTCTTCCAGGAAAAAAAAGCAAAAAAAAAAAAAAAGCAAAAAAGAAAAAAGCGAAAAAAAAAAAAAGCTAGACAACCTGAATGCCAAATGTTGAGTACACCTTTAAAAATATCCTTTCTGAAAAGTTTTCAGGCCTCCCTTCTCTTTAAAGAGCCAAGAGAAACCAAAAATCCAACCAGGAATTTCTCCCTCCCACAACTCACCATCCTGCATATCAATGGAAATCTTTGCAGAGAAGTTGGAGTATATGCAGACCTACAAATATATTATTAAAATGAAATGGAAATGTATAAAAAAAGGATGCTATAAAAATAGCCCTAAACCATTTATTTTTTTTTCTTTTTTTGTGTTCTACAGATGCAAATTCTCAAGAAACATCTTTCTGTCAAAACTGAAACAGATTGTGGTGTTCGGCAGCACATTTCTCTGCTAGGGAAACATTCTTGGTAGAGTATTTTTGCTCTTTGTCTGATGTTTTTTCCAAGGATTTTCTGATTAAACATGGTGATGATGGATGATAGCAGTCATGCTACGGTTGCTACTAACACACACGAGTCTTGCCAGAGGTGCAGCAGGTGTAATTTGCTTTTATTTAAAAGCTTTTGCTCAGTAATACTTTCATGGCCTGATCTGGCTCTTGAAATGGAGCAACATTCCCAGTCCCACCAGCCCTGAAGATCCTGGTCTGATTTTATATGAAGGAAAAGGGGCAGATCTTTGGCTTGATGGATTTCTGGGATCACTGCCACAGTTTGGAGAGCAACATATTCCTCTACCTGGTGTTTTTGGTATGCATAGGAAAGGGAATAAATCTTTGGATGTCTTGCTGCTGGAGAAATGAAATATCATGAACTGTAATAAAAAACCATAAAAATCCTAATCCTGATTAGCAGCTTTGCTTGATTTTTATATACTGATGGTAAAACACACAGCAAAGGTCTACTATACTGACTTTAATGGAAGGAACCACTTAAAAATTTAAATTTTTAAAGGAATACTTGATAAAACTCTGCATAAGAGATGTGAAACATGCATATCAAATGATATTGTAAAACATGATATGAACAAAATAAAATAGTTCTTCAAAATAAAAGCCACTAAGGAAGTTACTTTTTAAATTGCATTTCTAAAACAGAAAAAGGAAAAAATATTATATTCTTCACACATCTGGACTTGAATTCTGCAATATATTTAAGAGTGAGTCTGGATGCTGTCATATGAACCAGCAGGCTAGCCAACCATAATTTCTAACCCATTCAGCAAAATAAGTAAGATTTTCATATTGAAATAATTATCATATTTTAAAAAGATAAAATCTAACAGAATTTTAAGCATAACTTAAAAAGTGAATGTTCCTCTGTATGTGGAAGGGTTTGAACTAAAATCACAATACTGGGGAATTATTCCAGACTTTAGAAGATCTTAACTGAGAGTGTAACAGAGTTTATTGTGCCTTAAATCACCTGTATACATCTCATAATTGGGCCCCATTAAACTTTCTCTGATACATAACATAGTGGCATGTCTATTTTTTGTCTAGAATGGGAAGATAATAAATAAAAACACAGATTAAAAAAACCCCTCAAACAAACCCCCCCACCACATATTTGTCCAGATGCAGTAATTACATGTTTGGGTTTTTGTTTGGGTTACTGGCCTGTTTGTCTCTCTAACCTTGTGTAATTATGGAAAAAAAAAAAGTATGTAGGTACAATGTATTAAAAGACAGAAAAAACCCCTTTTTATATTTTGATAACGCTTTTTTCTTAGCTATCTTGTGTGGCTTGTGTTTTGCATAATGGGACAGATTTATTTAGATATATGTTTATATACTCATGGCTTTATATGCCCTTATTCAAAATTATGTTCTCTAAGAAACACCAACAATTTTCTCACTGGGAATTCTTCCTGGTAAAGTTCCCCAATGAACCATGCAGACATTCATGTACAGAGCCATGCTCAAGTTTTAATGTGTTTCTATTTATCCTCCTTAAAACCAAATATGTCCAGACAAAAGAGATTGACAGACACATAAAAGAGCCAATCACTGCAGATATATGAAGTGTGGTACAAACTGGAGTGTGCTTAACTCATGCTGCAGAAAGCCTTAGAAAGGTACTTTCCAAAATATTGTTGGATATGAGAACATGCCTTATAAATTACTTTATAAGCAAAGAATAACGAAAAATTGTATTATCTCTGTACCTGATATTGGAAACAACTGACAGTTGAGCTGGCTGAAAGCTGGTTGCTGATATGCCTAAAATCTGTGTTAGATATGCCACTTACAAAGGCAAACCCAAGTGAAACATGCCTCCCTGTTCAGTTAATAAGAAATGCATATAACTATAAACCTTGTGAAGTTATACATATCTATCTTCTATTTGGAAAGTGAATCTCCAATTAAAGACAGAGGTCAGGACCTGTAGGGATCCAAATCCATGACTGGACCAGGTGGAAACCACAAATAATCCAGAATTTTTAAGAGCATGTTGTTATCTTCACTACACACACCTACATCTGCACATACTGACTTATACTGACTTTGGTTGGGTTTTTTTGTTTTTTTTTTTTTTTGTAATTGGAAATAAAATAAAATCTTTTAAAAGAAAAAAAGAACAAGTCTTACTGACAGCTGTTAACTTTTCCATCTTGAACATATTATCCTCCTTTTTTTTCTTCTCAGTTGTGATTTCTCCTTCCTCAGAACTTGTCTTAGCCACTCTCTCCCTCCTGCTTCCTTTCCGTCTTGGAGATGAATGGATTTCAGGAATGAACTTCAGAAGAGTCTAAAAAAAAAAATCTCTTCCAGATTGGCTATTTTTCGATTAAATCCAACAAATACATATTGCAGGCAATTCAGAAAACTGGCCATAAAACACACAGTCTTTCATCTCTGTGCTACCTTTTCAATGCAGTTCCAAGTAGTAATGATCAGAAGCTGTTGGTAGACTTCAGTCAGTTTCACTTTCTTGAGGATCCAGGACATTTTTGCAACACAAGGTCACCCTTGTCAACAGAAGATGCTCTTACAAACACGCTGCTTTTTTCCATTCTTCTATCACTTATTTGTTTTTGCTGGTGTTTTGTTTTCTTTTTTCCTTAAGAGCACAATAATTTCCTTCTTGTTTCAAATCCTCTCTCAAACAGAGCAGAACCAACAACCCTCTATTTTCATAGTCAATGCTGGGATTCCAGCATCTTTTCTCTCTTCATCATTCATGTAACAGCACTTTTTGTCTCCCTCAGCATGTTCTTCTGAAGACCCCAACTCGGTCTGCAGCAATGCTTTACCTTAAAAAAAAATCTCCCCTCTTTCCTCTTATCCATTCTCCACCCCTTCCTCCCTCCCATCCAATCAGCAGAGTAACACCAGTATTAAAGGTAACAGTTTTTTCTCAAACTGACTTGGTATTTCTGTCCAAGTCAGATAAAGAATACAGGTTTCCTATTCCCATTTTTAAGTTGAGCCCTTAAAGCACTATTTCAGAACCATTTTACTTTGCCTGTTCTAGGGATACAGTTTCTCTTATGTTTAATTTTCTTCTGTCCTAGAGTTCAGTATAAGATCAGATATTCAAAGGTACGAAGTAGCTCCCAGTTATCCCAGATATACATCCCAGTAACAGAGAAAAATCTGGGCTCAAAGCCCCAGAGAGATGTCTATGCCACAGATGTAATTTTTATTCGCATGTACTATAGTGTCCCGGATAAAAAACACATGTGTCTGATTTATGCAATGCCCTTTAACCTCAGAGTTAGCTTTTCCTTCCCCAGACACATAAAATGCACATAAGGAGAAAATAAGGGCATGGCTAATATAAAGGGGAGCTCAACTGTGGCAGCTTTAGGCTCAGCAGTTTCTGTTTGCTCCACTTTTGCAGAGGATTGGTGGCCAGGTGAAAGACAGAAAACACCAACTGCACTGCAGCCCAGCCAGGAGCTCAGGAATGCCAGACCATCATGCAGATTTTTGCTTGTTTCTTTTGAAATTAAACCAAACAGAACAATGAATACTCAGCTTGATCCACCTCAGATCAAATACTTCATCGTTCTCCGTATATATAATGTACAGGACTGATCCCACCACAGCACTTCACCTTTAGAAGAGCAACTTGTGCAATGATTGCAGCAAGGAACAAGGAGCTGAGAGCCCTAGGTTATGGTCCTAGCTCTGCTTGAAACTCCTCCACAGAAAGGAAGAAAGAAAAAAGGTTTGGAGAGTGTGCTGGCAAGGTACTCCATGGGCTCCTGGAGCAGGCTGTGATTTACACCAGCTAGTGCTGTGACCAAGGCTCCACTTCTGCTTCACAAGCCCTGTTTTATTTACTTTCCTACTAAGAAGAATCTCTGTTTGTGCCTCTTTGCTTAAACTTGCTAGTTTGAGAAAAAGTACAAGCTGGCCACTCTGCTGGAGGGATGAGCCCACGAGCTCCTGTGGGTGAGAGGGGTCAGTCTGTGCTTGTGGCTCATGCCTGCAGTATTTATCAGGATGAAGAACAGGATGATACATCCTGCAGGGAGCTTCCTTTTAATCATGGAACTTGAGCACTGTAACAGAATTCTTTTGAGTGAGACCTTTACACAGGTACTCAAAACTAACCATTAATAATGGACTAAATTGAATTGAACATTGACTGGTGTACTGCTACCAGTTTCACACTCCCCACACTTTCCAAAAGCTAGAGTTTATATAAATGCTCTTTATCTGACTCATGATGGCTTAAGATTGATCCCAACAGCCTTTACAAAATTCGAATGCTCTCTAATTTCATTAGTCTGGCTTCTTTCATAGATGTTTTTACTGTGCTCTCATGATATTAGAGTAAATCATGCAACATTACACTGGCTTTTTGGTGATGACCATCCAGCAAGTAAAACAAAAAAATTAAAAGAAAAAACAGAAGCTAACAGACTGTGGTTGCTGCTTTTAAAAGTTTTTCTGTACACACGATTTCAGCCACATAACTTCTACCCATTTTAATGGCCTTACATAACTAAAACCCTTTTCACATGTTTGCGCTAGTATTTATAGCACTGAAATATATTTGTAGGATTTCTTGTCCACACAACAAATATTCCTTAAAATATGCTTAAGGGTCTGAATACAAAAGGGAGTGATTTATTTTATGATCCTTTTTGTGGCTGCTGTCTCCAGCTGTCCTTGAACATCTCTGCAGAGATGCCTCAGACAGTCACCAGTGTGCAATGAAAGAAACCTACACTTGGTACAACTTCACCTCAATGCAAACTCCAGACTGTGAGCAGCTGCCACATGGAGAGATGAGACAACACCACAGCAAGTGTGGGAAGAAGGGCAGCATGGACCTCTGCCTGAGAAATCACTATTCATCATAGACTGAGTCATCTGTGTTTATCAGCCACAGCCCTTTGGGTCTAAGTTGTCATTTAACATACTTTTACATAGGTCCAGAGGTCTTTGGGTAACTATAAATAGGAATTGTAGCTATGGTAAAGCCCCTTTACTTTGCTGAAGAGGTGAAATGAGGTTTATTGTAAATAAATATTCAGGTGAAATCTTTTTGAAAGGCACAGTCTTTGGGATTTTTGACAAGAGATATAATTTAAATAAAGTGGGTATTTTTAAATCACATTATTTTGTTCTCTGTTTAAGGAGCATGAAAAACATGAGTAGGTCACTGAATAATGGTAGATTTCGTGGAATTTGCTTTTTTTGGATGGGTGCCCAAGTAGTCTAAATCATGTATACACATGCTGACATCACTGGATGTGGGATTACAGAAATGGAGACTTAGATCTGCCTTTTTAGTAATTAAAATTTCTATTGTATTAGGTGTCTTTATTAGGGGTCCCTGATCTCTTTTAATTCCCATTGTTAGAGTCCCTGTTGCTTATTTTTAATATTCTTGCATGTAAATACATTTTCACATCGCTTTAAGGACCTTATGTGAGTAATACCCACATAAATACGAGATAGTGAATCACATAATTTCTGGATATTTCACATGCAAGTAGTATGAATTCAGGTCATGGAGCACAATGAATTTACAGGGATGCTATGCTGGTTTGCAAGACCAATTAAACAAAAAGGTAGAGTAGATGGCTTTAGCTGGTTTGCAAAGAAAACTTTGAATATCTCATTTGCATTTTGTTTACCAGGAGCTCCAAGCGAGTTTCAGGCAGATGTGTGTCCTCATGAGCTGGGCCATCTCATTTGCATTTCAGCACTGCCATGCTGCTGTGGCTGGGACAAGCAGAAGAGGCCATTCAGGTAAAAAAGGCAAAATTCAGCATTGTGAAGAGATGGCAACAGGCTGAGCCTGTGCCCTGCTCCACTGCAAAGTGGTACCTGCAGCCTCTGAAGGCTGGGTAAGGACATTAACAAACGACTGATTGCTTAGGTGAATAATGTACCATGGCTCTTACACCACCTTACCTTGCTAAACTGTGCACCAAAATGTCCATGCAATCCAAGAGTCTGCACTGCAGCCTGGCTCCTGCTTCTGTGATCCAACAGTGCCCCAGGGAAGAGCCTTGATGGTCCTGACTTGGTGGTAACTACACTGGATGCTATATTGAATATAATTTCTATGTTTCAAACTGACATAAAACAAAAATCTCATAATATTACTGAAAGCTGGATGTTAGGATAGGCAAGAAAGGAGGAGGAGGAGCAAGAGCTTTGCATATACTGCAATTGCAAATGCAGCTGTTCATAATACTAAGTTCAAATCAGATATCACTGTTAACTAACACAAGTGAGGAGTTTTACTGATATTTTATACTTAAGTTCCATTCCTCTCATATTTTGCATAGCAGATGTCTGAAATGTCTATCAGACTAACTTGTCTTTTGCCCCAGACCCCAGATTATTGTGTTTTCAACAATAGACCAGTGGTTGCCATGATGAATCAACCACGTCTGGAAAAGGCCAGTCCTAGTTATTAATGGTTTACCTGTTTATATTTTACCTTACAAAACTGAGAGGTGTCATGAGAGGTGAGGTGAGTTCTGAAATGTTTTGCCTTGTGGTTTCAGGAGTAAGTATTCTGCCCAATCTTTGTGTGCAATTCCCAGTAAAGTGGGACAGGATCAATGCTTTTCTTGCTTTCAACATAGTACAAATGTTTCATCACAATAAGCGGGACATACCTGCTAAGATTGATGTGACATCATACAGTCTTCTTTCAGAAAATCTCCATTTTCTATGTTCAACAATAATTCCTGAAATCTGACATATTCCTGTGAAAAGGAGTTGTCTTCCCTGGTTTATAGATTCCCCCAAATATGCTGTATATATGCCTCAACAAGGAGTAAAAAATTTCAGTTGCCCAAAAAACAATTCGGGAAACTGGATGAAAACAAAGGCATTGAGATTTCCTGAAGAAAATGTCCTGTGATATTTTCTTATTTTGATCAAAATGTATTTAAAATTTAAAATAACATGGGGGGAAAAATGTGTTCCTAAAATCTCCAACATGCAACACTTTTTTCTGCCCCCAAACAGTTGCAGTTTTTTTGGCATTGGCTTACTTTCCCAAAGAGTTAGAAGCAATACCAAGCAATGTGAGTGCATGTTTTTCCAGGTGTCTACAGACACACCATCGTCTTGCAAAGTATTTTGCTGGGGAGATTTCCACACTGCATGTTTCTGCAACAATTTCAATGACAGCATCTGGGTACAGACCATATGGCCAGCTTCCTCACCCTCCTGATAAAGGCTGGTCAGAATTTGTGGTTAGAACTTTTGGTGAAAACTGCAGAGCTGTGCTCCCACAAGGCTTGCAGATGACTCCCTCTTTTGCCAGAATTTTCATCCAAGTTCAAAAGAAACTATTCCAGGGTCAGAGAATTTTATTTGTACAGGCTTCAGAAAGCTCAAAATAAAAATGAAAATTTTCTTGTTGAGAAATATTTTGTCCAGTATGAAACATATTAATTATTAACTTTGCAGTCCTTTGATTTTTAATTTTTTTTGTGAGTGAGCCAGCAACTCTGGAATCAACCTCCTTAAGTTAAAACTTGCCCTTTCCAAAAGGACTTGAGAGGCAGAGAAGAAGCAAAGCAAGTGTTCCCAGACTGTTGAAGTGGCCTAACAGCTGTATTATTTTGCTTTACTTCAGGCAAAAATATACACCAAAACACCTGCATATATGCCTTTGCATACCATGCAAATGTTTTGGGGTCAGGTGAGAGCTCTTCAGAGGGACAACAAAATATTTTCCCTAAGCCCTTCTCTTTGATGCAATTGGTCTTCCTGCCTCACCCACACCTCCCTCCTTCCCTCAGCATAAATGACTGGGAGAGGTGCTGCTGAACCAGGAGTCCTCTTGAGCAATTTGTGTTCTGATTAAATTTATGAGATACATTTCCATACCCCCAGAATGTTCAAGAATAAGGGTAGAAATTATCTTCTTATTGCAGAGATTTTTTAATAATAGAGGGCTGTCTGGCCTTAGTCACTCCTTGCTCTTTAGCACGACAGTTCACCATGGAAATGAGAAGTCCCCAGCACATGTGGCATCCATTCCTACCTCACAAGGTGGAGTCCCTGCTCATCACACAGCACCAGCAGGAGCACAGGAAAAAGCAGAGTCAAGAACAGTGCTGACACAGAGCTATCATTAATGAAAAGAAGCATGCTGACCCCAAGTCATTAGATGGTTAGGCCATTTCAGATGAATGGAAATGAGTGTATTGCTTACCCCACCTGCTTGCCAAGGTTCAGCACAGGCTTCCCATGTTGTAACCAAACTGAAAGCGTCAGAGCTCAAAGAAACATCTCTGAAATTGCGGTAAAAGAGAAAGATTGTGCTACAGTTTCAAAGCAACTGAACGTTTACCTCCCTCCATCTCCTTTTCTATATTCAACTTCTGTATTTCCTCACAAATGTTGCAGAAGCAAGGTTGTGCATTAAGCAAGTTCACTTCCCTTGGATGTTGTGTACACAGATTTCCACTTTTTTAGCTATAACACCAGAGTTGTCCCTTATTATTGGCCAGCAGTACTAGGGAAGTGATCCTTCCCCCATACTCAGCGCTGGTTAGCCTGTACCTTGAGTGCTGTGTCCATCTGTGGGCTCCCCAGTTTAGGAAGGATGTTCAGATGCTGGAGCATGACCAGAGAAGGGAATAATGAATAATGGTGGTGAGGGGTCTAGAACACAAGCCCTTTGAAGAGCAGCTGAGGGAGATGAGGATGTGCAGCCTGGAGAAGGGGAGGCTCAGGAGTGACTTCATCATTCTCTACAACTCCCTGAAAGGAGGTTGTAGCTGGTGAGTCTCAGTCTCCTCTCCCAAGCTACCAGTGACAGGACAAGAGAACACAGTGTTAATCTGCCCCAGGGGAGGTTCAGGTTGGACATTTGGAAGAATTTCTTCACAGAAGGGGTGACTGGGCATTGGAATGGGCTGGCCAGGGAGGTGGTGGAGTCCCTAGAGGCGTTTAAGAAAAGACTGCATGTGGCACTTGGTGCCATGTTCTAGTTGGTAAGGTGGTGTTTGGTGGTAGGTTGGACTTGATGATCTTAAAGGTCTTTTCCAACCCAGCTAATTCTGTGATTCTGTGATTTTCAGATTTGCATCTCTTACCTAGTGCCATGGCATCTGAGATAATTCAGTGGGCAAACCTGATCAAAGCTCAGGTTTTTCCCTTCCCCCAACAGAGGGGCAGAAGCTAATGTAACTGCTTCCATCTCATTTAACAACATAAAAGCCAAACATTTTACATGTAGGATCTGGAACCATCATTTTCTAGTGTCAAAGTTCACATGAAATACCTCTTATGTTGTCTCAGCCTATTTCCTGGCATAGAGTTGTAATCTCCGAGAACACATAAATGTTTCAGTATTAGTACTAAGAAGCCACATGAGGGAGCATTTGGAGAATTGAAATGCTTTCCTTGTATCATTGTAAATAAGGGAGCGAATCAAACTTGATCCCTCTGGGATATATGGAATTCAGACAAATCTAGATGTTATTATTCATTTCTCCACTCATACAGGGATGCGGAAATTGTGATTCCCACTGAAGACAGAGGGTGTTTTTTAAAAAAGCCCATTAGTGGTCTGAAACAGACAATTTCTTACTCTGGCCAAGGTAGGCAGTGACAGGTATACCTGAAAGGGAGAGCAGATAAATGGTTTACATTTCAGCGAAATGAAATTATAAGACACTCTGCACAGGTTATTCCAGGCTGAGTGTGACTGCAGTGCCAGCTTTCCCAGATTATCAGCAGCCTTGGCTGACAGTGGCAGGGAGTAGTAAGGTCCCAGTTCCTGCAATATTCTGACTGAGCAAACAGCTCAGCCTACTTGCTTCTAACTTACTTTTACACCTAATGCTTTCATATCTTAGAACTTACTAAAAAATTAAATCCACGTGTATAAAAAGTTAAATTAATCCCACTATTCTTATAAACTGACTCACAATTTTTTGAAAATTGGGGGTTGGCAATAGTGAAGCTAATCAAAATGGGAAATAAAAACAATGTCCACATGAACTGTAATGGGAAATGTGTATACATTTGTACTCTGTACTCTTATCTCAGAAAAAAAGTCAGCTGCAGCTTGGGCTATCCTCATTGACAGAGTCATCTCAGTCAAATAACATCACATGATTTTACCAAAAACATTTTTGCCAGTAGTGCTAAACAGGTGTTCAATGAATAAAACATTTAGCACTTTACCTCAAAAGTCAACATTCATAGTACTTGTTGTCAATCAAATAAAGTCATATTAAAAGTAATTTTGAAAACAATAGAAAAGGACTTAACCAAGATTCCATTTTCCCCCTCATTATTTGTACCTAAAGTTGGCTAAAGATCAAATAATTAATGAGTTGCATAAAAATCAGGTTTTGCAACTCATTTTAAGGGGCAGAAGTCCCGTTAGCCCCTTTTTTCCTCCTGCCTAAATCACATCATCAACTCCAGGCATGGCAGAAAGGTGGAAGGGAAAGAGAAAGATGAAGGATAACCACAAACTTTTAACCAAGTACATTTGCTTGGACCTGATGGAGGAGTTTGGTAGTGTCCTCACTGCAGTTTTGGCAGAAGGAGAGGTGGATGCCAGCTGAGCCATGCCAGCTCCAGGGAGCCTGGTGGTCACTCCAAGCTGCCTGTCTGCAGGGCGACCCTGCAAATCTCAGTGTGAAACTGATCCGCACTTGAAATAATCCCTGTTTTTCTAAGGATTAAACTTAACCCAGATCACTCCAGTGAGCGATTTACAGCTCAGTCCACTGCCAAATCTTGTGGCAGCCAAGGGGGGAGCAATCTCTTGCGCAGAAGGATGCATTTCAGGATCATGCAGAACCTCTGCAAGGCTCCTCTGCTGCCTCATCCAACACCCTGGACATGCACATCCTGACGGTAGAGGACAGGCTGGCGTTCATCTCCTCTCATTTTTACCTCTCTCACTGCTTACTGATTTTCCTTTGCATGAAATCATCAGGCCATTTTTATTAAACCAAAGGAGCTCTGAAAGTCTGGTGCTTGCCGATATCCTCATCTCCAGAGAACAATTCTTTGCAGCTCCAGTAAACAGGACTTTAAAGGTAAATGGTATTATAGTGTTAATTTCGAAGTGAATTATTCAAAAAGTGCTCCATATGTCAGCAAGCATCATTTTGTGGAACTATATTAATGTCTTAAATACAGTTCTGCCTTTCTAAAAGCTGTTTTATAGATCCAGGAAATATGTCTGGTATGAAGAAGTGCTTATTGTAAAGGATGTTTTAGCAGTTGTGTCCAATTAATGAGGAAGGCAGGATGTAGTCCTACATAAGAAATAGCACAACAGCAATAATTCCTTGGGGCTTGAGAATCTTCACACTTTCAGATACTGCAAGTTATCCATTCATTCAAGATACCAGATCAGTTTTGTTTCATATTCTCATTTTAAATTAAAAAAAAAAAAAAAAGAAAAAGAAAAGGTAATCCCTCCTTTTAACAAAGGCCTTTTGTAAGGATCTGAGGAGCCAAAAATAAGAAACTGTTGCTTTTCAGCAGAGACACCTGAAAGTAAATCACTCAGAAAGGACCCCAAAGCTTCCAGGATCAGCTGAAACAAGCAGAAAACTCCTAATGCTGACATCACTGGCCATTCAATAAGGAAAGGGCCAGACTGCAAAATTCCATTTTATCCCTCTGATTCAACCATCAGTTTCCTCACTTCAGTTTCTCAAATTCAAAAGATGGAAATAAGATATATGAAGTGCAGAAGGGCCCCTCCTAGATTTCTCCATATTGACATGTTATTGAACACCACTCAGCAAACAAACTGTAGCCTTGAAGAATCATGTATGTTCTTTGAAATTGTACTGCAATAGGGAAGTGATAGGAATCTGAGCAGAAACCTTGGTTTTCCGGATTTCTCCCATTCAGATGAAAGGGCCAAAACTTCCCATCTTTTATGTCCCACATCCGTTAGATGAACTCTATGACACTGAGGATTAAAACCAAATAAATGCAAATATTAAGAGGATTTAAAATGTCTGTGAGGTGGCTGTGCCCCTGTTATCTTTAGTAAATAATGGCTGAATCTATCTTCATTTGTGTTACCAAATTGCTTAGAGGCTCAGCCAGGCTTGGAATCCTACAGTGAGGGCTGGTACAGACTGAGACATGAAGGTGACAGCAGGCAAGGATTGTTGTCATCCCTATTGTACTGGAAATAATTGCAGCGTGGGGAGATTACACCCAACTGAGCTCCAGGAGCAGTTGCTACAAGTGGCAGCTCAAGGGACAGGGCAGAAAAGGAGCTGTTACCTCTGTGTCTGAACAGTGTCATAGCTGTAACTGTAAAAATCAATAGGTCCCCCTTAAAAAACAACCTGCTTAGTTTAACTCCTGATTACGCTCCCTGAGCCTCTTCAATCCACTTTGTTTTCTTCACAAAGGAACTGATAACTCTGATGTAAGTGCTGGGAACTCAAGCTTACTTGGGAGGCTGGATCTAAGATCCAGGGTTTGGTCTTGGCTCTCCATCTCTTACTCTGCAGGTGAAAAATCTACCTGGAGTTTATTTATATTTTATATACAGTTACATTTATATCAAATACCATCTGGATTATTGCATTGTATTACAGGACGAGTGCTATTATTCCAGTCAGTTTCTCCTCCTCACTCTCAAATTTTCCTCTCCTGAAGTGACGAGTTGATCTACGCTGTTCATACCTAAAATAGAGAGGAGAGAATATTTGTGGTGACACTTTTCAAATCAATTAGAAGCCCTGTAATATTTGTCTGTCTCGCAAACTGCACACACCTGCCAGTTCCTGTAACCACAAACTCCTGCAAATCTCACTGGCTGCTTGGGATGGAAAACAAAAGAGTGAGGTATCTGCTATTCAGTGGGTTTCAGAGCTTTTTTGTATAGTGAGTGTGACATTTTATGCATGTGAGCTGACCACAGTGGTGTCCTTTCACATCGACGGTTAATATAAATAATATATTAGTGCAATATTTTGTAATTGGTGATGACTTGACTTTAAATCCTCAGGTTTATTTAAAAAATTAATCCCTCTCAGAACTTATGGTAAAGACAATAAATCTTGAACTGCTTTTCTCTGTGAAAAACACCCATTGACATATTCAGCTACCTTACAAAAATCACCTGCCTAGCAAGCAGCCAGAAAGAAAAATAATCTTAGAACATTTTCTTATGGACAATCAAAGGATGAGAGCTTAAAATCCAAAAGTAATCTTGTTGGCTAGCAAGTCAAACTGGTTCAGACAAGGACTTGTGCCACACATCCACCACAGGGTTATGCTAGCATTATGGTCTCCTGACCGTATTTTCACTGCCATACTGTCAAACCCTAAATACTACCACTACTACTACCATCACTACTACTGCTACTACTACTACTATTGCTACTACTTCTGAATATACGATAGAAGAAGCAGAAGGAGGAGAAATTGTTAGGGGACAACTGAAGGACAGCCCACCACAGCCCTCTCTGCCCAGCACTACAGCTGCTGCAGAGAATTTCACCACTGCTCACACATGCTGCTGAGCACAGGCAAACAGATTTTTTTCCCCCTGGGATTTACAAGTTGGCCAAGTTTCAGCAGATTTTCATGAGGCTGGCTAAAAGAGCATCATCAACATGAGGCTGACAGACCTGCTTACTTACCAAATAACACTTAGCCAATTTTTGAATTCCTGCTCTTGAGCAGGAAGACACCATAAATGAAACAAGTTTTCCTAGAACAAAAATAAAGTACTAAACCAAAATATTTCCTGCTGTCTTTACTGCACAGGTTATTCTTACTTCTTTCTCACTCATACACAAATCATCTTTACGTGGTCTTCAGCGGAGAAAATGCCATTCCCAGTAACAAAACTCTACCAAAGTTAAAAAACAGATAAAGATAATCCTTACTGGGCCATGTCAGGAAACTTTCATCATGGTGCTCCAAGCTGAGCCAAAAATATTTGTACATTTAAACGGTGTAAGAGAGACAACTAGCAGGAGAAATGTATATGAAACATGTCTGGATGTGAGATTTGAACAAGAGAGGATTGAAAAGAGCTTTGGCTCTAAAAGTAATGTGTGGGGTGAATGATGTTTGCTATAATTATTCCTTTCTTTGCTTTTTTTCTGATTCACACATGCTTCTTCTTATGAGCTAACTTCTCTGGAATGAACACAGTTCAAAACATAATTCTGACAGTCTTTAGTGATACAGGTGTTAGTGGCTACCATGCCATGTCTGACTGAAAAGGGGTGACTGCTTTGTAGGCAGACTATTTATATAGCTCACCAAAACAGGTCAAAGTGCCAAACATAATTTGTACAGAGCCATTCAGAAGCCCAACCCTTGCTGTCCCTCCCACCATGTCCCAGCACCTTTGAGGAGGGTGCCAGAAGGGCTGCTGGAAGGTGGATTTATGAGTGCCAGGGCTTGTTGCTGTGCCTAATTCCACCTGGTTTGCTGGCACAGTGGTGGCCCACAGCCCACCCTGGCCTGCAGAAGGGTGTGTGTGGTGCAAATTGTGGGTGAGCTAACTGGGGCAGGGAGGGACTCAGTCTCAGGCTTTCACAAGTGCATCCACTGTGCTCAGGAGCAATTTTCTCAGGGGCACTCTCTGTGCACTGCAATTGCACAGGCTGACTTTGAACTGCAATAGAGAGGCTATGGCATTTTCCTCTCTCTTTGTGCCTCCTTTCATGGGAGCATCAGGAAGGGCACAAGGAAAGATTTACCCAGTCCTTTTCCTCAGGTTTCTTGGCCCCTCCTGCAATCAGAGGTGTTTGGATCCTGCTTTCTGTCTCCTGAGTGCCATCCCCAGAGTGTTTGTCCCACACATGCTTCCATTCTCCCAGCTCTCTACCCCTCTAGGAGCAAGAGTGATTGGCACACTAGCCAATCTGGGCTTTTTCACAGCTCATGGCTGGTGAGTTAAAAACTCAGACTGGACTTGTTCACCAAAGGTTTGCCCCAAAAACCTCCTTCCCTACTAAATGCAGTCATTTCCACAAAACTTTTGCTAGAGGGAAAATGGATTTTGCATGGTTTTACTTGCAATTTTTCCACCAAAGCAGTAAGGTGAGCTTAGCATCAGCCCTTCCACCATCACTGAATGAAAACTGTACTGACCTGCTTAACCTGTGTCAGAGGCTATGTCCATTACTCCCAAAACAAACTCTTTTGAATTACAGGAGAAAATGGATAAAAGTGAAGCAGAAAGAAGGAAAACATGTGCTGCAGTCTTTAGTTTCCATGATCTCTCTGTTCTTCCCCTGCAAAATAAATGAGTTACTCTGGTCTGCTCAGCAGATGGGTCAGCAGAGGCACTCTCTGCCCTGGACATTCTGCATGAAACAGGGTAAGAGTTCACATTTACTGCAGGTGAATCTACATTTTAAAGTGAATTCACAAGTTAGTGCATTTACAGTACCAAAACCAACTGCATTAAGTAAACTTCTGTCCTAACAATCTGAATGCCCGAGTCAGAATCGTAATTGTGGTTGCATTTTCAGTTGCCAAAACCCAGTGAACTGAGAGTTTTATAGATCCTGAAATTGTTGCTCATTTACCAAGCCAAGGGCAGATCTTCAGTGATTTTCTACCATGGATAGCTTGCATGTTTAACTGGACCTTGTCTAGTAGCTGCTTAAGAGATGTAACAAAATGACTCAAGAGCCCAATGGCAGCTGATCAAAAAATTGCCAGCTGATAACATCATTCTCCAGTTTATTATAAATATATAAACCCATATGGGTTCATTAGGATTAATACCTTAAAACCCATGCACTGCTTTTTCACACATAGTGCAGATGGAGCCTGTTTTATTTGCCTGTGTTCTGTTTATCTGTCAATGTCTAAGTTCCTGAAGGGCACTTTTCCCTGAAGGGCACTTTTCCCTTCATTTTTTTCTCTAGATTTTCAGCTTCTAATTAATTTAAAGTTTGTAAGAATTTTGTTACACTTTTTTTTTGGTGTATCTCCACTTCCAGCTTCAGAATTGCATACCACCAAGACAGCCCAATTGCCATTCTCAATGCATTGCAAAGTACTGAAAGATGTTGCTATGTTAGATCTAGATTAATTTGTTTTTGACTGAAAGGCCATAATTTTTCTCTTTCATATCTAAATCACTTCTACTTCAGCTGTCTCTTTTTTTACGTTTGGTATGGTGACAAGAAATAAAAATGGCACTTTCAAAAAAAGGGAACTGACTGATTTCTAAAATCAAATCATGTATTTTTACTTTTCCCCCACATGATTTATATTGCCTGTTTTTCTCATCCCTTTTGGGCACAGCTTGCCAGGTTTAGATTTAGAGCAGCTTCTAATTTTTGGCCACTAGCCTCTTTCAACTTAGCAGCACTTTACCTCCCATTTCATGCTTTCTTTACTTCCTTAACAATCGGTAGTGAATATAAAAAAAATCAAGAGATTAAAGAGGCACATCTTCCCTTCAGGGGGAGGCTGTTTTTCCTTTCAGTTCATGTTCCCTGCTAAGCATTTTGAACATCCACATGATTAATTTTACAGGTTTTCCTAGAAGTTACAAACACCAACTTGTACTTCATTGGGATCATCATTGCTTTCATAGGACACTGAAAAACGCCACTTTAATTTCCATTAAAAATGTATCTACTCTATGTAGATACATATAGTACAATATATGTACAATATGCATCCCCTATATATTGGTTCCTTACATGGTAATGTTTTAATTCTTGATACTTAAGCTTCTCTATAGTCAAAGTCCAAGTCTTCAGCTATTTCACTGTCTAGCTTTGGTGTTTTTTTATCCCACAGCTGATCTATTTTTTTGCAAAATGTATTAAAGCAGCACCTCAGCCCCAGAAAGTGTAATCTTTTTTGCCTGAGGAAAATTGGTGCCTCTCAGGAGCATCCCTAGAGAAGACTGACAGAAGTACATCTGTGAGGTCTTCAGCAATATTCCTTAATTACCTCTCACCTTTATTTTCTGGTAACTTACTTGTCACAATATAATCTTTATTTTTCTTCTCTAAAGAGTTCCTTGTTTGTTTTCACACCTTGACCTCCTATTTTTCACATCTGCCCTTATCAGTCAGAATTTGGGCTCTTTCTTTAGCTCCCCATACTGCCCAAAGTACTTTTGTGATTTAACCATGAGAAAGTTTTTTTTTTTGTTTATTTTGATTTATTTGTTTATTTTGGTTTATGTGTCCAAATGCATTTGACAATAAGTGGCTAAACACTTGTGTTGATCACTCTGCTTTACTCTCGCATTTCTTTTGATTGTTGTTCATCTTTCCTATTCTTTGTAGCTTTTGTTCTGATGTTTTCAGCTTATTTGTAGCCTGGAATTCCTGGTTCTCACCCAAAAATAACAATACTGGCCTATTTCTACCTGCCCCAATATTCTCTTTCTTCTCACACTGATTACCCCCCTCCTCTTTTCTGAAGATACTCAACATCCAACATATACTGTATAGTTCAAACACATCCACATCTGCTGTCTTAGGCATTCAAGCACCACATTTTATTTCACAGATAAAAATCTTTAAAGGGAGATTAACACCTAATAACAAACTCTGAGGAATGGACCAGTCCCAGCCTCTGATGTCTCCCCTCCCCACTGTAATGAAATCTTCAAAATGATGCTAACCTCACACATGAGTTACAAATGAGGCAAAGATAACATTGTGCATGGCTTGATTTGAGTGGATTTCTGAATAAACAATGAACATATGGGATATATTACAGAAAAATCAAAATCACTGAAGTTTTCTCATTTATCTTCAAAAACCAGAAGCAAATACTAAGCTCATCCAGGATTTGCTGAAGGTGAAGTAAAAATTTCTCTTCCTCTGAAAAGAAAGGGCAATCAAGACAGATATGAACCTACATGACTTCCAAAGAATTAGGGAGTTCTCAAAATACATTCCAGGCATAATGGATATCCAATTCTATTCAATGTACATCATGAACAAAATAAATTAATGTCTCTAGTTACATATAGACAGAAGTGCTGCTGGTCTCCTAAATGTTTTTACCACATAAGATTTATAGGAAGCGTTCATATTACACTGGAAGAGACCAGTATTTAAGATACATTTCTAGGTTGAAAGACAGTCCAAAATCTGAAAGTTTGATTTGTCTTCAGGCCAACCAGAAACCAGTGGAATTGTTTTAATGCTTTGGTAATTTCCCCTGACATAATTTGATCCATAGGAAGTTTTGCAGAGTAAATTGCATGGGAAGAAGAGTAAATGATTGTGTTAATGAAGAGAGACAGGGACATGGATGATGTTGGCTGTCGTGTATATATCACTGTGCCATGTACATCAGCTCAAGCACCTACAGTTACCAATAGGTGGCAGAATATTAAAAAATAAAAAAAATTGAACTCACCTCCGGGCAGATTCAAATGTAAGCACCTTTTTTATGTCTATCCCACATCTGCATGGAATTAGATGCAAAGACAAAAATATTTGTGGGGGTGATGGATTACTTGCTAGGATTTCCCGTATTTTTTCATAAGCTCAGCAATTTCCCTAGGGCGTGTGAAAGCCCACAGTGCAAATTATTTGATCCTTGTCACTGTTTACACAATGAGCCATAAATGCCTCTGAATTATTGGAGAGTTTTGCTCCCCCTGGGCTCTGAGAATACTATTCTGCGAAGTGATTCCAAATAACACCCTTTCATTCTTCCAGAGGTGAAAACATCTTGTAAACTCAGAGATGTTACTCCAATATAGGATGCTCAGATGACCAGCCTGAATTCTCAAAGAAATAGGTTCCTAATGTTTCTGAAGAAAGAAAACTTCAAGAATTTTAAAATTTCACACATAAAATACCTCATGGGATCAGCAGCAAAATAAAACCATGGTAGCCTGCTATGAAGTTTGAAATACTGACTATGTTGTCAGTTAGTACATCTTACCAGGGGATACCTATTTCAGATAGCACTACACTGGCTCTACAGGTTTCTACCTTCTTAAATCAGCCAAGACATGAAGAAAAATTTTTAAAGAGGAGGAATCTGTAGTTGATCAAACCTGGGTCCATCAGTATTTATGATTTGTTTCCAAAAAAGTAATTACAATCATCACATTCTTAATTTCATTAGTGGTAGCTATTAGATGTGGATGAAAGAAACAGAGCCAGATGTACTGATGGGAGAGGTCTAGGATATCTGGTTGCAGGTAAAATTGCTAATGCAACATTTTTAGCACTAAAATGCATTTATTAAAGTTCTTTTCACATCTCCTATCTGTTCCCATCACAGTCAAATGGACAAAAAAAGAGATTGGGCTAATAGGATTTAACATTCAAATCATCAGGAACATTACCATCAACTATAAAAGTAAATGAAAATATTTATACCCACAAATGTAGGCTACTTTTTCTTTTTTTCCCGAAGAAAACAAGACTGTTCTGAAATTTCCAGTACTTTATATTTCTGAGCAGAAGTCAACTACATGTGTGCGTCAGCTGTTGGAAATCAAAATACAGATCCATAAACTATGACTGGAATGAGAGCTGCTCTAAACAAAATACTTAGCACCCTTTGCATTTTGTGCCCAGGATATGAACGAGACTTTATATGCACTTAGAGCTAATTTGAAGAACTTCTACTTTAAGGCATATTGGGCCAAATAGATGTTCCCCAAGAGAGCTCAGACTCAAGTATTTCAAACATCTGTGATGTGCACATCCAGTTACATCCACAGAAATGACACAGCTCAAACTTCACTGTCTTCACTACAGACCCCCTCTAACACAGCAGGTCAAGGAATGCCTTTATTGCATCAGGGTAGTAAATTCTTATGAACTTTGTGGATTGGCTGCAAATGGAAAAATGTGATACACCCAGCCATCCGAGGGGAAGTAAAAGAAAAATTGTAGTGTTATGGAATTTAAAATATTTATTTTCATTCTCAAAAGAGTGGAAGACCCCCCCTGTTTTTTCTATCTGCTTCTGTTTCTGATGGGGGACTATTTCTACTTCCTACCTAATTGCTTAACAGCTAACCTAAGAAACATGAGAAATGGTAAAGGAAAACCATTTTTAACGCTGCTTCTAAAGCTGGGGTTCTCTGATGGTGGTTTTTGTGTTTTGTTTGTTTGGTTTTTTGCCTGCTTTCTGTTTTGTTCCATTTTAATAAAAAAAAATTAATAAAAAGAGAATTTTGTCACCAGGACTGTTTTCCTAAACTCTTGCTGCTCTGTTACTCACAAAAAGGAAAATAAATAGGATAATTCATAACATCATCACGTCTATGATGAAATCATGCCAGAAGATTTTTTCCTGAATGAAATTCATGTTCATTCAAAGATCTAAAGCCAAATAAATATCATTCAGTTAGGACTGAATAACCCCTTAGGAGCTGAGGGGATGATAGATAATGCACACACCATCCAAAATTGGGATTCATACTTGCATTTATAAGGCTGAATACAAAGCTGAGCCAAAAACTGCTGGTGAACCTCCGTTGGTGTCCTGTACCCAGGTCTCCTTTTTCCTCTGAGTGGTTTTGCTATGAACACTGAGCAATAGTGTGGAGTGGGATGAACAGTTGTCGGTGACCAATGTCAACACAGAAAATACTCATGAAAATGGAGGGGCAGATGATACTCTGTTAGTCTGATTCTGACATTCTCATTTCTCAGATTTTCTCTCAAGGTCAGCAGGTTAATGTAGTACTCATTTCTGAATGAGTATGTCAGTAGTTTGCTCCAGGATCTAAAGTTTCCCCCCCCTACAATTTCCCAAGCCATTAAGAGTTATTGGGCTACATTTAATTTCTTTGGATATGCTCAATTGTTTAATCTGATTTACCAGATTGGGACATTAGACATTTATTCTTCATTATTGTCTGGTTAGAGCAGCCTGGAAGTTGCTCTCGACTGGGGGGAAACAGCAACAGCAATCTGCTGCTCCAGCAATAGTAATATTCCCAGGCAGACACTGAGAGAAAGTGCAGATGGAAAACAGGGTTCTGAGGGGAATAAGAGATGAAGGGTGCCACGAGTCAGACAATAATGGCTCTCCACACGCTTGCAATATTAAATTTCAGGAACCAAATGCTATCATTTTGAGATGTTGTTTTAACTGACAAATCTTTAAACGTAACAAAATGGGCTAGAAACCGTGCAGTGTAGGCTTTTAGCCACATCAACAGGCAGTTTGATTTTAGCACAGTATCATCTTATAGAATAAGGTTAAAGCTGCCACAGGTGACAACAGAGGCTGGAAATAGCTAATAGGTGTGCTTGATAATACAATAGCTTACCTGGAGGAAGGACATTAATATACTGCTAGTAACTTTTTTTTTTCCAAGTGTCTAAAGTTCTCCCCCCAGCTCCTGATGTTCTCATCTAATTTCCAAGTCATGCTTCTGAGGCCTTAGCATCCTTTTGCAAATGTCAATGTCAGAGTTTCTGTCTGCAGAGGAGAAAGGCACTAAATTTGAAGGTAATGCAATATGTTTGGATAGTACCATTGAACATGGACTTTACCTGTCTTGGAAAATAAGATAAAATAATAACGTTAATTTATGAAATCAATAATCTTAATTTATGTTACCTGTAGCACCAAATATCCAAGTATGCATGTAGCTTATAATGCCTAGGAGGGGTTTCACATATTTTCAGAAAAAAGTTGTACAAATCCCAAGGAAACACAAAGTATGAAGGCAAGAGCTCTCAAACCAGGATTTTTTTGTAGTATTCATCAGAATCACCCCTATTATGTGGATTTGGCATAGGCAGCCTCTTGTGTCTTAAAAGATTCTAATCACCAGCTGAAATTATTGTGCCAAGAGAAGTTTCTATCTTACATGTAGCTGTGATGAAGGCACCCATGGCACGTAGCTAGTTACAGCAGTAAAGCAATAACAAAGTGTATCCTCACCTCTATCTAATCACAGCATTAAGCATCCAACTCTGCTCACAGGATACTTGTCCCTGTATTAGTCAAAAGCAATAAACAGTAACAAGCATTTAGTTTCTTTATGGGGCTAGACAATCTCTGAGCCAGTTTCTCTGTTTCTGTAAGCTTACACAACAGTGTCCCAGCTAGATAATAAAAATAAACATTTCAGGAATAAGTTCCAGCAGGTAAATTAATTCCGCAATAAATCAAAACAAGTACATCCAAATGTTATCTTACTTTGTCACTGATCAACACAAAGACATTTCCTGCAATACCTCCTTCCATTTTGCCTGCTCAAATCCCAAATGTTGATTTTACCTACATTGAGATGTGGGGCTCTTTCCTTGTCATCCTCCATCTCCATTTGACTTACTGTTAAGTAGTTAAATTTAAGGGAAAATTGTAAAATTATCTAGAATTGAACTGGACTTTCCTTGCTGGATATAATCGCTTTGGGTGGGACAAAGTAATAGCTAAAGGCCTTTTGGTTTGGTTTGGTTTTTGGGTTTTATACTTACACTGTTTTTCCCCTTATTTCTGCAGTTTTCTTTGGAGTTTGGCAGTTTTATTCAAAGAGAAAAGCCGAAGAGATGGCTTTTGTTATTCTGCTGCAACAGAAAGAAAAATGTTTCTTTGAGGGATCACCACCATGTTGGTCTTGTCTTCCACTGATGGATCAGAAGGTTGAGAGGTAAGACTTAGATATTTCACCCCTTCCTATTACCAGGTCATTATGTTTTCTAAACACAGCTTATTTTAGCTGCCAGTTCCAGGAAAGATGGATAGTGACACATCTACAGCAGCAAGAAGCAAACCCAACCCCAGGCCAGAGCAGCATTTTCAGGATAAAGCAATTTTGAATATTTAAGTTAATTTTTTTGGTCAGTTAAATTAATAACATCCAAACCAAAATAATTTATGCCTAGCTCTTGTAAGGTCCTTGAGCAATCACGAAAATTAGTCATTTTACATGTTGAACTGTCAATTTAATCTGCAAGTAGGCTAAAAAAGAATGAAAAAGGAAGTAATTAAATATTATTTTTTCACGCTACATAAATCTCCTTTCTACAAAATCACAACCCTCTCTACAAAGCACGTATAATTTATTATTTATATTATGGTACCAGCTCATTGGCTCACTTCAACTGCACCCAACCTTTATGGTGCAGGGCACTGCACAAATATATACAAATGACATTTCCTGGAGCTATGTGTGACAGCGACCATCAGTCACAGTGTACATATGGAAGTGGAATTACACCCAACCTGAAGCACAGGGGCTGTGTCATTGATTTCAGCAGAGGTGGAATTTCACTCACGTAAATAAAGCCGCAAAACATTAGTTGACTTATTTCCTTGAGGTGAGATAGGAAGAGTCTCAAAGTGCAGTCTGGAGCATTTTGTTTTCATTGCTTAAGTGGAAGTCAATGAACCATGGATCAGAACAAACATTTAGTTTTATATATTCACATTTCTTGATCAAAGCCTGAGATTGTCCATGTAGGATAATTTTCCACTCAGAAGTACAGCACTGAACTACACCACCTAGTAAGAGAAAACATTTGTGTGTTCACCTTCATTCCACACATATAAACAAATATATACAAAATGTAGTTAGTAAATAGAAAAAAAAATTTTTTGATGATGAATATATTTATTTGGTATTTGATGCTTGCTAATGAATATATTCATGTTGCCCCTTTGGGATGGCTTAGAAATTCTAACTATTTCTTGCTTGCATGTAATAAGTGTGTCACACATTGTATATTGTGTATTAAAATTGAATAAACCACTTAGTCTAATAATACACAAGACTAATAAATGTCTAAGTTTATAATTGAATAAAATATAATATATTGCTATATAAGAACAAACATTTTTATGTGTTCTATTATTTTTTTAACATTGAGCATATAATTTGTATCTTTTTGCTAATAAACGTGTGTTCTGACCCTATAGCTTTATTTCAAAATCTCTCATTTGGAGAAATCAAGATTCAGGTAGGACTTCCAGTGTTGTAGGCTTACCTGCTGTTCTGCTGGGCTGCTGGAAGATGCTCTGTGTAGAACATCCATCAACTCCACATTATGGTTATATGAAGTTAATAAAATGATTAATGCACGTGGCAGAAAAGTTTAGGCTTTACAAAAAAAGATACCAAAACCACAACTTAGAATGCTTTTTAAGCTTTTTGTTGTGGTGTAATGGTATGAAAAGGTGAGATTTATTTTTGATTGGTTTGTTTTGTGTTGGTATTTGTTCAACAGAAACTTGCTATTCTCTTCCAGTTGCCTTTACAAAGCAAAGCTGAACTCAGACAAATGGAAAATAGATAGAAGTCAGCAGGACCTAGTCATCTAACTTGGCAGGGAGATTGTCTTTTAAATCAGGCCTCAGTGGGTCACAATAAAAGTGCAGCGAGAGCAGCTTTCAGCTCTGCGCATTGCTCAGCGGTGCTTGGAAAAGCCCAGCCTGTGCTCTCCATGGATGAAGGCACACGTGGGCTGAGGAGCTGAGGCTGGGATCTCTTCCAGAGGATGTTCCTAGAAAATTAGGCCTGTGGCAGAAGGATCTTGGCGTGTCACTCTGGGTCACAAAATCCAAAAAGCACACACATAAGAGCTTGTAGCCACATGGGGTTGGTTGTCCACTTTTCACATCCAGGGCTGAATGAATAATCCTGGCAGGAGGAACATTGCCAGGGTCCCATTTAAAAAAAAATCCATCACAAAAGCTCAGTCTGAAATTCACATGCAATTGTCATAGGGAGGGAAAGTCTTACGCTATGAATATTTCATTATCAAAGTGAGAAAGCGTTTTCCCCTCAAGCAGATTTTGTTAGTTAGCACTTTTCATCTCGAGCCTTCGCAGCAAAATCCCAGGTTGAATTACATGCTCCCTGAAATATGTTGAAGGAATTCCCCTCTGCTCACCACAAAGTCATTTTATGTGGCGGAGCATGGAAAGGATAGAGAAAGAAAAATCAAAGATAATTAGAAGGGGAAAAATGAATAAAATATCACTGAGAAAATTCCTACTGTGGTGCATCAGGGAAATCAAGGAGAAAATCAGTACCTCGAAGACCTCTTTTTCAGCCTAGATTTTTTCCTTATGAAGAAAATATATAGCCAGTAACCCATGCATTAGAAGTAAATGATTATATGTATATACATATATATATGTATTATATATAGTATGTAAATATAAAAATAATACTTATTTCACAATTCATACCTGAACAATTCAAAACACTTTCTTACATTTTTTCTCTCTCTTCCACTTTTACAAATGCAATAATAGTAATATTTAAAATGTCTATGGACCATTGCCAGAAGATGGAAACAATGTTTGGCCAGTTGCTCGCTAACCTGCCTATTTTGCTATTGAATGAGCACTATCAGTGCACATATGTCCCAAAACTTTTTACATGCTGCAGTGTGCAGAATTTTACAGGTAATTTTTTGAATGGAGCAGGATTACATTTTCCATGTAGTTTACTCTTTGAGGCAGTCTTGGATAGAGTAGGTTTGCTCTAACCGCTAAAGGGGACAACAGTTCTTCCATTTAGACGTCAAAACTGTGAAGAACTCATACAAAACCTTATTTTTTTTTTCCACTACACAGAGGCATTTCAATAGTCATAAGCCAATATTTTTTAAAGTTTCTTTTGGCTTCTTATATGTAGATTTAAGAAAATATTTGTATAAGTTTGAAACTTAAAGTTACTGCATCAGATGTGAAGGGAACTATCCTAATTAAAATAAATTAGAGGATTTTTTTATCCAGAAGAGATATGTGCTCTGAGTTAAAACTTACAGTCCATAAGTAATGTGGTCATCTATTGTTTTGTAATTATCTGTTGTTTTGTAATTTATGGTTCAGTGCTCATAATTTAGGGGTTTTTTGCCATTTAAAAACCCTTTTAAGTCTTAACATTAAACACTAACAATAGGGTCAAACTGAGCAGAGAAGGTGCATTTGAAAAAAATAAAAATGAGGGCAGCTTTTACCATGAAAAAAATTTCAAGGAAAAAAGAAATAAACCAGGAAGTGTAGCCTCCTCTGGAAATGTCTCCCATAGCCTTCTGAATGCAATGTGCAAGGGAAAAATGGGAACTCACAGTGCTTCCTCCTCTAATTTGCAAGTGATCATAAGGCCATGGGGAGCTGCCAGGTTTTGGAACATCCCTGGTATAATTACATTAACCTCATCTGGTGAAATCTGAATGTAAATTACTTCTTCACTTAATAAGAGGATTTAATTGAAGTTGTTCTCAGTCATTGTGACAGATTTCTTAAGGAAGGTTCGATATTATATCTTTTTTTAATGGTTCTTGGGTTGAAAAAAAAGTCTGTTAAGAAGGAATTTTACATCTCAGTGATTTTTAAGAATGAACTTCAAAGAAAGCAGGAAAAATAAGTATTCTTGTCCTCACTGCAGCTATAAATGGTTAGGATCTTTAGTCATGGTAAATGAGAACAGGCTCAGGGATTTATGAATTAAAGTATCAGCCAGCCAATTAGCTGTAGAAATAACATCCTTCCCCTCAGGATGGAGTCATCTCTTCCCAGTTATAGCAGCTCAAATGTCAAATATGTAGTAAATGTTGTGAATGAGGAAATCTCAATATTTCTTTGCCTTATTTTAAACTAGAATGGGGCTTTTTGTTTCCTTTTGTTTTTTGTGGTTTTTTTAAAGTATTTATTTGATCACCCAACACAATTTTCTGCCTCCTCTGACATTGTCAGAGGAGAGGGCCAAAGGGCCAAAACACTTTTTAAAATGGTTAGAGAACACCATGATGTTTAGCTATTATTTATTACTGAATACATTTAGTGGTAGTTATTTCCCCTTAATAAGCCTCGAGGTGATGAAAGACAAGAGAGAAAACTATAGCAGAAATTTCTCTAGCTCAACAGAAAATGTAACTTCTTATTTATTTATTTATTTTTATTTATTTTTATTTATTTTTATTCCTGAGCTGAACAAAACTGCTCATAATTTCTTCTGCAGATTATTTTTCTCAAAAGAGCTTTCTTTTTGCTAGAAGATACTTATATATTCTTTATATAGCATTTTTCACCCTTGTTTTGTGAAATACTCCCAAGAAAGGAAGACATGTAAGAAGTAATTTCTTGTTAAGATGACTACTTAACAGTTGGTCACAAAACCTCTTGGCATCTCAGGGAATGCTTATGTGTTCAGTTTCTTATTCTATATCTCCACCCCCTTCCCCCAATCTGTATCAGTTGGTCTAATAAAACACATGACCATACCCTATGATCCTTATGTCTCTCATGCTTTTGGATTATCAAAGCCAAATCATTAGCACTGATTTAAAAAACACAATAATTTTAAAATGCTTTAAGAATTCCCAAATGCTTCTTTATTGTAAAAAGAAACATGCTGAATGGGAAAAAAAGAAGTGGTCTGGTGAAAAGATTGGTGATGTTATCACTAAAACCTTACTGAAGAGAAAAAAAGGGCATGTTTAATTACAAAACCTCCAAAGTAAAAACAGCTTGCTGAAAAAAAACAACACAAAGATAATAAGCTATAACTGGAATCTGACACTAGACAATTTTCAGCTAGAAATAAGATGCAAATGTTTAACAGTAAGAGTAATTAACCATTGGAATAAGTGACATTAAGACGAAGACAGGATGTTTCCTAAGAGGTATCATTTACTTTAGCAATATTTATGGAACTGGAAGCAGGAATTAATATAGGAAAGTGCATCCATTAGATGCCATGGATGAGTCAGCAACATCTCAGAAGCAGCAGCATCAATCTTCCCATGAAACTATCATGTAGCACTTTGTCTCTTACAAGCAGATCGTTGACCACAGGCATCAATATCTGCCTTGCTCTGTATTGTAAAACGTCCTGCAACTAAGCTGATAATGACCTAAGAAATTCAGGTGGATTCTGAATCAGCCCATCTTCACCATAATTTTTTCTAGCTAGGAACACTTATGAAAACCAGGTTCCTGTTAGGCTTGTTAGCATCAGGTGATGGCTGTATTAACAAATATCTCATATTTAAAGGGTTGCTGGCTGCCTCAGAATGAGGCATGAGTAATGCCACATGTAAACCATAATGCCATTGCAAAAAACCCCAAACCTAACAGACAAGGAAAACAAATTTAAAAAGCAGAAATGGAGAAAAAGCAATCCTTCTCACACCCTGTTACACTGTCACCAAGCATAGACCAAAGGTCAGTGCCAGTACTATTTAATATAATATTTTTGGGAAACATTAATATTGGTTTTGTCTTCCCTTCATGCCAGGGCTGAGGCAGATCTATGTCTTGAGTGCAGCAACAAGGAGTTTCCTAGGTGGCCAGTGTGGGATATGCACTTATTTCCCTTCTGAGCTCTCCCTGTAATTCTAACCTGTCAGATGTTTGAAGCCAACCCAAATACTGCAGCTCTTTATTGCTGCACAGTGACGGCTGAGAGGTTTTAAAAAACAGAAGGTATGGTATTGCAGATGCAGCTGGTGAGAATTGAACTCAGGTAGGTGCCACCTTTGCAAACAGCCACACAGCTCTGTTATTCACCCTCTCTGCCACTCCTGGAGGTTTCCTGTGACATATTGCAGTGTCTCGTCTACTGTAAAGAAATCACAAACATCTTCAAAGTACAGCCACATAGCAAATGAGATAATAAATTAGTATGTTACTCTCAGTCTAACTACATTCCTTAAAAGAATACTTCTGTTCAGAGTAAGACATTCCTATCTCAGTCACAGAAGCCTGGTTCCAAGGATGATCTTAAATAAGTAATTTTGTATATTAAAATGAAGAATTTAGGTTAAAATGAAATTTGTTTAAACTACTAGTCAACAAAATCTTGCAAAGCATATGAGTAATAGCTTTAATTTTTTTCCCACAATGTAAACTTCTACATACCTGTGCAGAAACACAGGATGAATCAAATGCCAGTCTAAACAAAGAGTATAAAACAGATTGTGCCCCTTTTCCAGAGAGCTTTGTCCAAGTCCAGTGGCTCCCCTGTAAAATGAGAATTTAATGTGGTGCAAAAACATGATGCAACCTGGTATTCTCAACCTTGAAACCAAGCGTTCACCTGAATCAGGAGCTGCCCTTTCATTTACCATCAGTGGAAATCATCCTGCAGGACATGCCACTGCTTTTACTGTCACTGTCATGGGAGTTTGTAAAACAATACTCCATTTTCTTCAAATGAAAAGCTGTGAAACCGTCCATCTAATAAGAACATTTCTCTTACTATTGTTTCTATTTTTTTGACAATATAAAAACCATTTTGATACAAAAAGTCTGAAGAAGCATCTTCAAAATCCTTCTGTTCAGTGCAGAGGGATTATTTTATATTCAGGTACATCATCAATGTTGCTAATTTAGGAATAAAACGACTTTTAAGGCTTGAGTAGCAATATTGATGCTTCCTTTATTTTTTTTGTAATCAGACGACTGAATTGCAACTACAGCAATATGTGCAACTAAATAAGATTATGCTTGTAATTTTTGATACTATTGATAAGTCTGAGTTCCCTTTAGTATGATACTTACAACTTTTATTCACATTATTTCATTACTTGTAATGGAAGGTAATCAGAAACAGGAACAAATAGTAGATTTTTATTCGCCTTTTTTTTTTAAGCAAGACTTTATCATGACAACCACTTTATTTGAACATCATCTTCTGACATGAGATCATTGTGCTGAACATTACAGAGAAGTGCCTTGTGAAGGAGCAATTACCCTGACTAAATGGATTTCTAAGCAGATTCAAAGAGAAAGATATCAACAAGCAGCAAAATGTACATTAGTGAAATAAAGCTAAATCAAATAAGGATTCGAAGATGCTGAATGATCCTCAAATAATGCAGTAGTCTAACTGCTTAATTAAAAAATGGTTTTCATGTTCAAAAGACTGTGTTGCATTTTGAAAACATTCCCTCTTGTCCTATCACTACATGCCCTTGTAAACTGTTCCTCTCCAGATTTTTTGCAGTCTCCCTTTGGGTACTGAAAGACCAAAATAAGGTCACCCTGGAACCTCCTCTTCTCCACTTGATGCTTAACTCTTTTTCCTGATGAAATGAAATGCTCAACATTATCAACTTTAATGTAATGTTCAAGTTTCAAAGCCTTGAAACCTGATTGCATGCATTGTAATATTTAGCAAGTATTTGTGAAAGTGTCATACAGCTGAAGAAAGGCCTGCAAAGTTTCTTTCAGGTGTTCTAGGACCAGTGTTTTCACTGCATGAGCCATTTCACTTGTTTCTCTAAAAATTTGTCTTTTTACTGATGGAGAAATCTTTACTTTTGACATTATCACATTTTTTTCAGTGTGTATATATTAACAAAATATTTATTTCTTTAAAGACATAAAGGAAAACAATCGCTTGGTATATAATAGGAGCTTCTAAATCTGTTTTATGAAGCTTCATCAAACTCACCCATGGTGCCCAATCCACTTGTATTGATCATAGACTCAACACCAAATCCTGCTTCCCTGCATCATTTGAGAAGCCCACTATCTGAAATGATATCTGGGTTGCCAGCCTGAGAAAGATTTGCCGAGAAATTGTGTCTTGTAGCATATAACATAAAAAAACTTCAGAGAGCAGAGGAAGTAGAGTTTAGGACAACAGCCTACTCTTAGTCAGTTTCATAATTTCTTTGGTTCTGAGGCTTTGGGCCATTAGCACATAGTCTAGACTATAAACATAAGTTTAGTCACATCAGGGTTGTGCCTAGAGCATTGAAACAAAATGTCCAGGTGACAAATAAGGAATTAGGAATTTAGGCTCCACGACCAAGTAATGAATAACACACTAATTTCTCTGATCTTGTTTTGACTCACCAGCTACAGTAAGAGAGGAAGGCTACTGGTTCCACAGCCAACTCTATCACGAGGTTTTTTTGTTGGAGATTTTCTTGAAAGGCTGCAGGATTTCACTGATGCTGCGAGAAGTTGGCAGACCATATAACATCTGTGTGACCTTGGTCCAGATTTAGCAGAGAGGAAAATGTCAAGAGGCCCTCCATAGCCACCGACCTCACTGCAAGTTTAAAACCCAATCTGTTATTAGAATTGATAGGAGTGAAAGTCATACTGTACCCTGAAGGAGAGGCGAGAAATTATCAAACCAAAGTAATACAAGAGATTTATGCAGCTGACTTAAAGCAGGGCTAGGCTTTCCACTTGCTGGTAATTTACACAAAACAGCTGTTCTGTAGTCGTAATCAGGAAGCGTTAGGATGCATTTATAAAATTAGACTTTGGAATACATTGCAAAACCTCAGAAGCGAACACTCAAAACACCAATTATTCAATCACTATGAAGCTGTGCTCATTTCCAAGAGAGAACATTTTGTTTGACACGCCAGCTCAAGGCTTCTGAGTACTTGACTATGTTGATCCTTGAGAAATTACATACATTGGAGGTTTGAATAACACGCAACAGATTAGCTAGAAATTGGAAAGCATTGTTTGAAAATGAATTTCAGACTACAAAAAGCTGAGCTGCGTTGGCAGGCATCCTTGAATTCGACAACTGATGCACAGAGGGCAGGAACAAAACACTTTTTTTTTTTCTGGGGGATATTCTCTAAGGGAGTTCTCTAAGAAAGTGTTACAAAAAGTACAATAGTGACAAAGTAGTAACTACATCTTGTTATCAGCGTGAAAGCCAGAAGAGAATTAATTAGAGTCTGTTCTCATTGTCGTTTATGTCACAGTGGCTTTCAGACTCTCTTATCAATGCACAGCCAAGGTGTGTATGGCACTGCTCAGACACATCACTGTGTGTGGCTGGGGGAAGGAAGGAGGGACAGAGTTTGCTCCTCAGCAGCACTCAGCAGCTTGCAAGATTGACTCAAGCTTTTTACTTGAAGTACCATGCTTAAGACAGTGTGATGCTCTTTGCATATCTGAGCACTAATACCAAAACTGGACTCTAAAATATTTTCATTTTGTCTATTCAAAATTTTTTGCAGCTGTCGTGTGAGCTAGAAGGGGTTTGGTGAGAGAGAAGAAAGAAAGGATGATGGAGGAAAGGGATTGATTTTTGTTTACTACATCCCAAAATTATTACAAACTTCTTCCTCTGCAAACCTTATTCCTTCACATAACCCTCCCATGTTAGCAACCAATCCCCCAAGACAGGATGATTTCTGTAACATATTTTAAAAGAAGCCTTTGAAACCTACAGAACTATTTAATGTTCCAAATTCCATGAAAGACCATTGATCTCCTGAAAGATATTTTCCTGCCTTATTGATCTTCTCAGGTTTTAGTGGAATCATAGAATGAATATGCATTGCAACTCTATTTTAAATTTAGCAAATTGCTGAGTCTGCAAAGGTAGTGTTCTAAATTCTTAGCTACTTAAACTCCACAGCATAAACTCCTTTCTTCCAGCCAGTCTCAGGGGACCTTCACAAGTTAACACCTGCATTTCTTGACATCACTCCATTCCATTTCTCTAGTGAAGTGTCACCTGCTAATCAAATGACACTCACATGGATGGGCAGTAAATTATCTTCCCACGTCATTCCACTACAAAATATATTCAACCACTACATAAGAATTCTTAAACAGATAAATTCATTAATCCATAGAGCTTCTTTTTAGCTCTATGGACATGTTTAAATAAATTTAAGGAGAAACCTTTGCTGAAGACCAGAGGATAAAAGAAATTAATATTTAATATTAACTCATTTCTAGGTGTTTGCTATTTTGAAATGTCTTGCATATGCATGTACATTAGAAGAACTGGTAGTCCATGCTCTTCAGTGGGTTTTAGGAAAAATAGTAACCATGATAATTCGTTGCCCTATGCTTTACCCATACACAAAGTTCAGTAATAATGCCAAGGGGCGAAATTACTAAAATAAAAAGTTCTTGACTTGGACATCTTAGTCCTACTTCATTATTGTTGCACTTGCTAAACCTAAGATGACAATTCCCAAAGGTTTCATTTTATCCTGCCAGTCCTTGTCCATTGAGTCCTTCTGTCCTTTCAACTCATTTGTGATGCACTTCTGCCTTTCCCCAGAGCTTCTCTCTGGAGATGAGCAGCACCAGCTGAGGAGGAGATGGGTGGAACATCCCAATTCCCACAGCAATCATTGGGTGGGGTGAGATGTGTGTAGGAGATTCAACCTATGAATTTCACCCTTTAGGCACCATGTATTAGCCTACAGTCTCCTGAAACAGAAATCACCCTCCAGTCCTTTTGCTGAAAGTTTTCCTTAAATAAATGAAGATTATCTGGGAAACAGGAACAGTGTGGATCAAAACCCCACAACTCCAGCCCCATCAGAGGGAGCAGTTCCTGGCTTACTTCCCAAACCCCAAGTATTGTCTGTCAAGAGGGACCCTCAAGAGGACCCCCCAGGCACACAGCCACAGGGCTGAACTCCACATGCCCTTTTCTCACAGCTCAGATTCTCAAGGACACCAAAACAGATCTGATACTGGCATTTTTCATAATGCAAATCATCAGCTGCAGTATTTCTTTTAAAGTATCCAGTCACTGTCATTCCTTTGGAAGTGGTGACTAATAGGCAATAGACTTCAACATGAATTAACTTGATAATAAAGCATCTCTCAAGTGGGGCTCCAGAAGTGCTCGTTACAGATACAGCAATATTAAGACACCAAGGCAAGTCATCCTTTGTTTTAAAGCAATGTGACATCCCATTTGCTCTGCTTGTTACGTTACCTCGTGTTGTCGCAACATGGACCTCTAATAGAACCTTGAAAAAAAAAAAAAGGAAAAGAAAAAGAAGTTATTTCTACACTAATTTCTCTGGTTTTCAGAATTTACCTTGGAGACATTTTTCACATAATGAGGTATTCATTCACTGCATCAAGATCACTTCTACAGTCAGATACCACACTGGAGACAAGATCCTTCTCTCGGAATAGACATCATTCCAGCAGCTTGGACTGTAGGAATTACATCTCCAAAGTTCCCTGTATGTTCTCACATTACATTCTGGTATGTTTTACAGTGACACTAGGATGTGTTTTATTACCTTTTCGGGTGAAGTATCACTTGCTTAAGTCTTTCTAGAATTTAAACAGAACAACTTAAGAGAAATTTACATTCACATGTATATTGCAACCACAAATAATAAGATTTTATTATACTAAGATATTTTTTATCATGTCACAAATAGCTATATTGTCAAAAGCACAGAACGTACAGTTGGGATTAAATTCTCTAAAGAGCTCAGTTGTCCCTTTGGCTGCACAGATTACTCTTTCTTTTTTACCCTCCCTCCTTTTTCAGACAGGTTTTAAAATCCAGGTACTGGTATTTGACATATTGAATACTTAAGAACATAATTCTGAGTAACAAATACATTTGGACCTGACTATTGTGAAAATTATGAACTTGGGGAAACAGCAGAGTTGTGTTCAGCTATTTATTTTTAAGTAGGAAATAATACAAATTCTAAGACTGAAATTGAAAGTGTGTGAATGGGGCAGGACATAAGACAGAATGAGTTGAGTAATAAAAAATCCATTTTTTCCCTAGATAAAATGACATTTCAAAATCAGTTATGTCTAAATCACAAAATTTTTTTCACATGAATTAAACGAAGAATCTAAGTGAGAGTAGTCATGAAAACTGCTCTGTGATTACCACGGAAAGATACAGCCCTCCTCTTTGCATTAAAGGGCCAAAAATCTTTTGCATATTTGATAAATTAGCTGCAGTGTTAAATGCAGCTTTGAGTGGGTTCATTTTTTCCCCTTTATATTTTATATTACTGTAAATTACTGTAAATTACACTTCAGTGGATATCTTTGGACTACTTTTGGTATTGGCAAATGGCCATTTGAAATCAGAGGAGCTGGAAAGAGATTGGCATCCCTTCACAGGCAGGTCCAATCTCCTAGAAATACAAACACTTAGAATTCAGAATAAAATATGAAATGTCAGTGCCTCCCATAGGATAAGTTTCAAGGAACTTTTTAACATAATTTAGAAACATTGAATATAGATGTCCAAACTAAAAGATTAGAGATTCACATTTGCCCAGTATATAAATAGGTGATATTAATGTTAATACTTTTAAAAATCATTCTTGTCATACTGGAATTAATAAACAGGATTACCTTTAAGTCTGTATCAATTTTTAAAACTTATTTTTTTACACTTATTCTAGGACATAATTATGAAAAATAAGCATGGTTTTTTCTCAACCAAAAAGGAAGCACTGTGAGTCAGAAGATCTGGCTCTGGCCCCAGATACATCCTGTGATTAATTGCTCTGAATGCATTCTCTGTGTATCAAGGTTCTTTTTCTCTAAAATGGGAATAGTTACCTAACTCTGAATAGTTTGGGTTTTGGACAGCAATTCAGATTGTTAGTGAGCAGAAACTGAGGGAATACCTGTGCACATTCCCTGAGCATTGTTTGTGATGCACAGTGATCAATCTAAATGAATGCATTTTTCAAATAGTGTGAAATAATTGTCGTTAAAATAGTTGCCTCATTCAGATTTACTCTTTAGGCACTCTAGTATACATAAGGACAGAAAAAGTTTTCAGTTCCCTGCGAACAGAAACGTTAATTTCCTGAGCATGCCTGGCAAACACACATATTTTACATTCAGGTCATGGCTCAGAGCACACTTTTCTGAAAGCTTTTCCTTAACAGCTGCTCATCTGCTCAAGCCATCAGCACCCAACAGCCACCCCTGTCCTCCCCCTGTCCCACGTACCCTGAGCAGGAGCACAGCATGCAGGTGCTGAGCGCTGAACCCCAGCCAGGAGGGCATTTGTCTGAAGAGAGACGTTTTGTTGGATTCCATATCACACAGCTTCCTGATCCAACAGGAATTCCACCTCTTGTGCCAGCACATTTTGGAAGGCAGCACGGAGCAGGAATGGGCACCTTTCAACCACTGGCACTGACAAAGCAAGGCAGATGTAAATGCTAAAGGAAAACCTTTCCTAGGGGCTGTGCAGCCTGGGGCAAGTGGCATGCAAAGGGAAGTGCTGAAGGGGGCTTACGAAAAACAGGGAAAATGTTTTTTTCACAGACGGACAGTGACAGGACAAGGCATAACAGTTTTAAATTAAGAGAGGAGAGATTTAGATTAGAAGTAGGAAGAAGTCCTTTACCAGAGGGTGATGAGGCACTGGAGCAGATGACCCAGAGAAGTTGTGGCTGCCCCATCCCTGGAAGGTTCAAGACCAAGCTGGATGGGGCTTTGAGCAGCCTGGTCTGGTGAAAGGTGTCCCTGCCCATGGCAGAGGTGTTGGAATGAGACGCTCTTTAAGGTCCCTTCCAACCCATTCTGTGATTCTAGGATGGAGATGAACCCCGTGGAAGAGCAAAAGGGCAATCACAGCTTCCTGCATCTGCACAGTGTCCTGTCAGCTTTATGGGTGTTGTGCATGCAGCAGGCACTTTTCACACATTAATATTGCATCCATGGGATTAGTATCACAGGACACAGAAATTTATACCTTTTATCACATCTTAAGTGCTGTGGCATAAACCTATGGCTTCTGGAGTAGTATATTTCATCTCACATCCAATGTTGGTTGACTGGCAGCAAAGAATATAATATCTGGTATTAGCTATTATTTGAAGACAAGATTTTTTTTTTGTGGGTGTTGAATTAAGTTTCAAGTGGGAATTAGAGCCTTTTGTAACTAAGAGAGAATTTGATTTAAAGTGCAGGATGTGTATAAGGGTCATAAGAGAAAAACGAGGCCACTGTAGATTATGTATTATTTATGGATATAGAGAGGAATAAATATTCATAATTCAAGGAAAACAGATAACATGGGGCTAAGTTATTGAGTGTTGTCTACTAAGAAAAAGAAAAAGTCCTTTTAAATGAAGAGAGATTATTCCTTCCCGTATGTGTAAAGACAGTTAGAAAAGTGTGATTTGTTTGACTGTGACTCATCCCTTCAACATTTGACGGATATGAATCAGATGACCTTCCCCTGGGAGCATATGCTGAAAACAAACTGAAGTTTCTGATTGTTTAGAACTCTTCAAAGATAGCTCTTGCAGTCAACAGGATCATCTTCATTTAGTGCTCATTTTTGTGACTTTTTCCTTTCCCTATCAGCCACAGTCAAAGGGCATTATTCCCTGGTAATGACTTCTTTCTCCAGTACAGAGTGAACAAGGTACTTAAACAGATTACATACTGGACCAGAGGATGGGAGATATGGAAGGGGAAGGACTCCAGCTGAGTGTGTTGATGGTTGATTTGACACCACTGTGCCACAAGAGGAACATCTGGGGGCACCAAGTCTGAGTGAGAACACTTGAGTAAAACCGGTAAATTGCCCTGTGAAAAGGTCTGATCTTCAATTCATGGACAAGTCACTTACTGAGAAGGTCTCCCTGGAAACCTATTTTAATTTTTATGAAATGTTCTCAATCCACCTAGTGGACAATGACAAAGTTGATTTGTAACCACTCCAGTTCCTCTGAGGCATTTAACCGACCTTGGGAAGAGGTCAAAGAGTCAAAGCAAGGAAGCTGCCAGCATTGAAAAAAATAGTCTTTCTATTCCCACAGTTACTGTTTTGTCTATTACACTTTCTCAAAGTCAGCCCACCATAGTTGATAAATCTGATTACAAATCAACTTCAGAAAATTCAAGACTCGGTTTGGGATCTCCCACAGCAGTGAAGAATGCAGCTGTGGGCCTGAAGAAGTACATGAGAAGAACGATTTACTCTCAAAAGCTAAACACTCCCAAGCACTTCCATAGGGTTACTCACATCCATGTGGCTCTAGATATACACCTTGCACTGGAGGAACTAAATCCCAACGGTCCTATGAACTGCAAAAGCCTTTCCAGCTCCATCAGTGACATTTTATATTCTCTTGGTCATAAAAGACAACGTGCTCTTCTGCCTTAGATATCCCAATTTAAAAATGATGATGTACAGAAACCGAAGCTGAGCATAAATAGATTTTATTACTGTGAATGAATCCAAAACAGTAAAATACTGACATTTTTCTCAGACGATTGGGGGGAAATTTGAAAGCAATTAACCAAATCTAAGAGAAATATGGAGGGCTAATGGAATGGGAGTTTGCAATGAAATGTGGCCAGAGAGATGAAGAAGCCCTGAGTGCACTCACCCCTGCTAAGGCTTACTGGGGAGGACTGTGGCCTCCAAACAGCATTTGGGAATGCTGCAGTTCCTATGGAGGTTTGCTCATGGAGCCTGTGCTTGCTGATGTGGATGCTGCACAATCTTGGCTGCAGTTTGGCAAAATTACAGTTGCCAAATAACAGTCTGTCTTGTCTGAGTATCTGAAAGGAGAAATACAGTGAAGGGAGAAGAATTAAGATGTATACAGACCTATCTGGAACAGGATTCAAAGAAGAGAGGACTATCTAGGCTAATTTCACAGGGAAAATATACCTGACAGTGAGTTGTCCTGGACTGTATCCTCAGTCCTGAAGGATAGAGAAGCATCTTTCTTACTTGAGATATTTGAACTTGAATGGAACAAAATACCAACAAAGATGCTCTGGGAAGTAGATTTCTTCAAGCAGGAAGATGTACAAATATTAGAGTTCTTCACTAAAATTGATGAAAAAAAGAGGGATACATAAGACTTAACAACAAAGGGTAAAAATGCTGGTTAATGAATTATTCTAACAAAATTACCAGGGATTTTCCACAGCTTTTCAGAAGTGCGAAAACACATCATTAGTTATTTATCTTTGACAATTCATGCTAGTTCAAATCCCAGAGCATCACTTTGTTAGCCCTATCTCCCTTCCATTTTGACAGATTACAACAGTGCCTCAGCATGTTGCTAGAAGCTGATGAGATCTTGCAGGAAGCCCAGAAACAGAGTACCATAAAAGATGGGGAAACATATAAATAATTTACAGCCAAAATTATGCTGAAGAGATTTCTTAAATTAGGATTCAGGAAATTCAAAAGCAACAATTTGAAACATAAAGATAAAATAGTAAATGACTGGTTTCCTCTGCCTTGCAGATCCTTGTGTCCTTTTTACATTGCCTTTTGCTCCCTCCAACTATATTAGTAGCTTGCTCTCTGTCAGCCACTTGAAGCAGGGTGAGGGAATCAAGTTTTTTTTCTGCTTTCTGAATAAGAAACTGATTAAACCCCTCATTTTAGTGGTTGTAAAACTTGGCATCTCTACTGCCAAGCAGTGCTGGACAAGCACAACAGCTTTGTTGCTTACGTACCAAATGAGGCTCAGCTTACAGGTAGCTCTGCTGATGCTAGGTTGAAATGCCAAATCAGTTTCCATTACTTCAGGACATCAATCCCCATTGTTTACATGTGAGAACCATCTGAACAACTAAATCTAGGTCTCTTTATCTAAATCAAAGACTTTAGCTTAGTCATTTTGTTGGATGAGGCTTTTTGCAACATGGTCTAGTGAAAGGTGTCTCTGCCCAAGGCAGGGGATTGGAACTGGATGATCTTTAAGGTCTCTTTCAACCCAACACTTTCTGTGATTCTGTGATTCTTATTTTATTTTGAATTATAGGAGCACAAATAATTTAACATGGGTGCATCTGATGAAAACTGAATCAAGTCCAATGTAAAAGGAAACCTACATTGTTTCTATTCAATGCCCTTGTAAAGAGAGAAAATTCCTGCACCTCAGCTGCCACTTCCTTTGCTAACCAAGCCAGGTAAAATAGTTTCTAAAGGGTCTTTCTCAAGGCAAAGGGTAGGTTTGCTGTAGATCAGAAGGTTGTGTTCAAAAAGCTTTTGGCAGATAGCAGAGTTAAGAGAGTGCAACAGGAGAACCCACACAATTACTGACACAGGAGTGTAGTGTCAAACACCATGAGTGTTTGACACCAGAGATATTCAACAATGCAATTTAAAAGATATACCAATAGACTGCAATTTCAGCCCCTGTCATGGGAGGTTAGGGAGCACACACTGAATCCAGAGTCAGATCAAGACACAGTATTGAAGAGGGAAATGGTGCTGGACTAAGATTATGTTGAATTTATTTAGAAAGAGGTTAGAGCAAGAGATTTGAAGCGTATAAAAAAAATGAATGTTTGATAAAGTAAACCCATAACCTTTGAGGGCATGCAATCACAAGCAGCTTCCAGAGGTCAAGAAGTTAGTTTACACAACTCAAGCCATGTCTACACTGCCCAACAAAGGTGAACTTTTAACTGGAGTCAGTTAAGTTGAGTAAATATCCTGGCAAAGACAAGGCAGTCTGTAATTTCACTGTGAATCATAGAGCTGAAGGGAAGTTTCCTATGCTGTGAGCTTTTGACTCAACCTGGTAAATCACATAAAAATCACATCATGCTTCATTGTCTGTATGTTGTCCACCTGAAGTTAAAACCCACAACCTTTGATAAAGTGAAGACAAAGCTCCATGTGGAAGACAAAGATGTAGCTTCTGCAGGGGTACAGATAAGTATTAATCAGTCTCATTTTTAAAATCTGGAGATTAAACCATATATTCTCACCCATATGTGAGTGCCCACACAAATATATAAGTTTTGTATAAGCCTAACTTTGGAAAAACCTAGGTTATGCTTTCAGTTTTGCTGTCAGTTCAGTGTCAAATTAATAAAGAGATTAACGAGATCATCAAGTAATTTACACCTTGATGGTTCATAAGAGATTAAGGTGCCCCTAATCTACTAACTTCTAATAAAGACAATTCTTCAGGTGTTAAGTAGCAAAATTATATGGGAAAAGAGCCTACATTTATACTTTGCTAAGTATAGAGACAGAAGGTGTTCCTGCTAAGAAGAGTTTCGAGGGGAAGCTGTATGAGTAGTGGCTGATGGCACTTGGTCTGCCCAGCCTGGAGGAGACTGAGGAGACCTCATTGCAGTTACAACTTCCTTGTGAGGGGAAGAGGAGGGGCAGACACTGATCTCTGTGGTGACAGTGACAGGACCTGAGGAAATGGCCTGAAGTTGTGTCAGGGGAGGTTTAGGTTGGATATCAGGAAACAGTTTTTCACCCAGAGGGTGGCTGGGCACTGGAACAGGCTCCGCAGGGAAGTGGTTACAGTGCTAGCCTGACAGAGCTCAAGAAGTGTTTGGAAAACACTCAGGCACAGGGTGTGTTTCTTGGGGTGTCCTGTGAAGGGCCAGGAGTTGGACTTGATGATCCTGATGGGTCTCTTCCAACTCAGCATATTCTGAAATTCTGTGATACCATCTGTAGCTATCTAGCGCAGCATGAAGATGCCAAATATTCTTTTAGGAATTTGTATCTACAAAAAAATAGTATAAAGTAATATTGGAATGCTTGGCTGGAAATCACTGATATTTCCATGCTGACCTGTGTAAAACTAAAACTGGCATTGCAACAATGCATATTAGCAAATAACAAGGCTGTATAAACAAATATGTTCAATGAGAAACAATGCTAGTTTCAAATATTCAGAAATCTCTAAACAGATGACAAAAGAAGTCACAGAAGTCACTTAAAAATTCGAGAGTTTTATCAAGGAATAAATGCCCAGTTCTAATTTCTAATTCACTTCTAATTTGCTGCGCCATTTAGCAATGTTTTTCAGCTTTTTGGGAAAGCCTGAATGCCAGAACTTCTAGAAAAATATATAGTTGATATTCACATGAAGTTTCTTGTTTCTGGCACCTCATTTGAAAGTTAACCAGCACTATTCTGAGTTTTGCCATAAAACTGACTTGTCAAACCAAGATATTTAACCCAAACCAACATGATAATACTGTGGAATCATGCTTTTTCAGCCTGAGGTTAGAAAACAAAATAAGCTAACTCAGGAATATTTAAAAAAAATGAGACCCCTGAAACTGGAGTTTTAATCAAACAGACAGAGCTTTTATCCAAACTCTTTTCCTTATCTCAAATATTGCAACATCCTACCTGGACAAATGCAGCCTTGCCCCACTGATCTCCACCTTGAATGATCCACCAAGAGAATTATCCTGACTCATCTGCCCATGCAGCTTCACCTTTGCATTGTTTATGCTAGACACTCCACTGACCTCCAGCCAGTGCATCAAACCCGAACTACTCACTCCGACTGCTAAGGACACTTTGTTTGCCTATCAGCCTTCATTCCTTGAAGAACATCTGCTGTCATTCACCACTACATACATTCCTTTTCATGATGCCTACAAAACCAGAATGTGGGCTAGCAGTGTGTCTAATTCCAGCCTGTTGTGCTGACCAGTATTGTCTCCTTCCTTGGAACATAGAATCATAGAATTATTAAGGTTGGAAGAGACCTCTAAGACCATCACGAATCACGCAATCTCACCTTGCAAACATTTTGAGGCAGGGGTTTTCTGAAACTCAGTTGAATATTATACTGATTTTAGGTCCTTTCCATGTTAAAACTCCTAAGCACTACCACAACAGTAAAACTTCTGTAAGAACAATAGTTAATCATTAAGTAACTGAGGACTTTCAGGATACGAACTGATGCAGTGATGTGATAATAGGTAATGTTCTATCCTTTACTGCAGACCAGTGCAGAATGCACTATATCATATACCTATGCCATTGCTCTAACCCAGAGTGAGCCTAAGCAGCTTTATGCAGTAGTGCTTGAAAACGTTTTTAAATCCTTGCACAGCGTTCTGTAAGAGCACAAAATTCTTGGTGCTAATCAGGAACAGGTAGCAGTTGGAAGTTACGAGTTTTGTGCCTTTTGTTTTCTGTCCAGAAATACTCATCCATTCAGACTGTAAGGCCAGGCAGAATGTATTGGGTCTCCCTGAGAAAGGCATACACCTGAAACAGAGCCAAACTCTGCACAGCTGTTGTTTCTGTTCAGCAAATCCTAATTTTCCAAAATGCATAAATACAGTACTTTGAAATTCATAATAGCAGCTGCAAATCCATAATGAGGTTTTGATGGTAAGTTATTGTCTAAATGTATATTTAGCGCTTATCCTCTAAAGCTTGAAGTCTGTCTGTTGCATCTCACACTTTTTCCTCAGAGGACTTTTCATAAACATTAATAGGAAAAAAATAGTACCAAAAATCTTTTACATTGACAAAGAAGCACATGGTTTTTGTGATGAGACCAAAACTAGCAGGCACCAAAACATTAAATGTTTTAATTGCAGCAAAATCCTTTGGTCTTAAATTTACGTATCTTTCTAGGGGATGAAAATAATCTTATATTGCTTTAACACCTTACCCATTTTTGATACACTGAAGCTTATAAAATGGACTTCACTACTTTGAGTGTGCATTTGGAAAAAAAGCAAACCAGAATAAACCACACTACAAAGCTATAAAAAGCAGAAGCTGAAGTTCTTACAAAGTTCTCAAGGCTGAGCATTCAGCCTCATCTTTAACTTCTTATCTTACATTAAGGTTTTAAACATTCATCATATTTCTGAGATGTTTGAACTCTGGGATTACATTGTGAGGTAAAACTCAGGGTATAAGGCCAAAAATTACTTGGGAACACATTTACCTCAGAGTGTAATTTCTCCTAGGATGGAACTTCTTGTTGAGCTTCTTTCTTCAGCTGTGCCAAATCGGAACTTGAGCAACGCAGTGATGATGATATTGAGATGAAGCTTTACTTAATCTAGTTAGGGTAAATTAAACTTGAAAGGAGAGAGGTGTAGGATGGTGTGTGCCAAGTAATTTGCTCAAGGTACCGAGCAGATAAATGAAGCACCTGTTAAAAATGTGTGCGTGCTAATCTTTGAATGGATGAGCACAGTATTCATGGATGTGCTGTTGTATCCTCCACGTGCTCAGGTAAAGCAGTGTCATGGTTTAGGAATGGTATTCCCCAATTTAGTACTCCCAGTAAAAAGACTGCTAAAAAGCTCTCCCACCCATCTGCAATGGGAGGCACAAAAGGCAGGGATCATGGGTTGAGATAAGAAAAATTTGCTGGAAACGGCAATGAGATAAGAAAAAACCCAGTAACAACAATATTAATAACAAAAGTATAAAAAAAGAGAGCGTGATTCACATTAAAAATGTCTTCTTCTCCCTGGGATCCAGAGATGAATAGTAATGGTTCAAAGCTGTGGTAATGGTTCAAAGGGTAATTTCAGACTTGATATTTGGAAACATTTCTTTCTGAAGAGGTGGTCAGATGCTGAAACAGCTTCCTAGAGAGGTGGGCAATGCCCCAGGCTGTCAATGTCTAGAGGCATTTGGACAATGGCCTTCAAAACATGCTTTAACTTTTGGTCAGCCCAGAAATGGTCAGGAAGGTACAAGAGATAAACATTGTAGGTCATTTCCAAATGAAATACTCTAATTTAGTCTATCAAACTTTGAAATCATAGAATGACAGACACACAGCATTACATATCTACAACTCCTGTGTCTACAACTGTCATTAACAGCAAGTATTTCTTGAAAGGAATATGCAATGTGTAACACAGCATTAAATAATTCAACAGAAATAGAAATAAAGGCCAGCAGTCGTTTTAGTTCCTCATCTCTTTTATTTACATTCCTCTCTTTCTCTGTGTGCAGATATAAGTGCACATATGCACATACTCAACCCTTACATCTATATGGAATTTTGTTCCCATTCCCATCTACTCTACAGCATCACACCTCTAAGTGGCAAAAGTAAGCCATTTTATTCAAACCACATCTTTTATCTCCATTTCCAGAAAGATTGTGCTGGCACTATTGAATGTATTTGGCCACAGCTCTTTCTCTTTTCCTTTGTCATATTCTCTTCCCTTGCAATAGCATCAGTTCTAATTGCACAGACCTTTTCTTCCATGCACACAAGACTTGCAGAGACACTCTACTTCTCTAGATTAAGTGCTAATGAAGTTATATTCCTCATTTCCCATATGATGAGTTTAAGAATTTGTCAGAGGATAAAATATTTTGCAAACAATTTATTCAGTGCTACTGAGCACATGTGAAATCATGGCCCAGACCACTGAAATAGTCTGTTATGATAGTTTGGACAGCAAACCCCAAATAAGAAACACATTTGTCCATGCACAATTTGCCCTAGACAATCACCTAATGATTGAGCTGTACAAGGAATCTTGTCTTGTACTGCTGCTTTCATGTTATATTACCCAAAGTGTTCAATTATCAGTTTACCAGATCATGTTTCTCTCACTTTCATTATTTACAAAGGCTCAACCTACAGGGAAAAAAACCCCAACATAAACTTTGAGGAATTCAAGGCCTGAACCTGAAAGAGTGCAAAGCAGCACCTAATCTGACACCTGTCTCATCTTAGCATCCCTTCAGACTCATCCACAAAGTGCTCTAGGAGACAGACAGGGACATGCTGGCAGATAATATTCCATTATTCCTTTGATGTTCCACATTTAAGTAAACCATGGCAAATGGTCCAACAGCAGCAGGAGTGCAGCCCATGACGCCACAGGCAGGACTTGCTAGCACAGGGAGGGGAAACACATAGCAGGTTAACACAGCGGAATGCTGCTGCCGTGTCAGTCCAGCAAGGAGAGCAGCTGGTGCATTACAAACACATACCTCCTGTCTGATGGATTTATTGTCTCAGGACATGGCACAAAGAAAAAGGATCATGGGGGCATTTGGAGCACTTCTGCCACCAAGCTGCACTGCGCCTGAGAGCAGCTAAAAGCATTTGCTGTTTAGAAACAGGACCCCAAGAAACAGGCGTGCATGCCATTGTAGGGATAACCAGGCCCTCTTCCCAGTCATGGGGATCTTGGCTTCCTTTCCTCACACTGGACAAGAGTGACATCTGAAAGCTGGTGAGCAAAGCTATCGCACAACCAAATGTGCAGCTTTCACCTGCTGCCAAGGCCAGCACAGCCTGAAAACTCTGGTGTCCTCTGACTCCAGGCTCCAATTACAGACCCAGCTGAGCTCAGGAATGGCAGGAGAGGAAGTGTGAAGCAGATGGACAGGTTATAGGTCACCTGAAAGTATTTAATGAATTGGATGTCTCATACAAACAAGAGTCTAATGCTGAGAAATACCTCTACCCTCTGCTTTTGCTCTACCATCAGACTCCTACACGGTGATGCTCTGACGTTGTGGATCAGTGCTGAAAGAAAAATCCTTGCCATAAAGTCAGATATGACATGAAAAAACCAAGACAAACACAATTTTAAAGCACATTTTTGCACAGCAGTTACTTAGTGTCAGTGGCTGAAGTTCCCTGATATTTGTCCCTGAGGTGCCATGGACCCTATGCACACCTCCAAGATTTTGCCCATTACCTTTCAGTCCTGGCACTAGTATCTTGCTAGTTAGCACACCTTCACCTTGTGTGCATTAAAACAGAAAGTAAATTTGCTGTTGAGTACTAACCCTAAAAGAATGGAGATAATGCCTCTTCAGCCGTCTTAAGAATATCAGATGCTAAGATGTTGTGATTTACAACCAATACCTGTTATTTGACGAGTGAAACTAAATCCACTAACATAAATCTGAACAATTGTTTTTCAATATGAATTAACAAAAAGCAAACTTTGAATGCTCTGAACAGCAGTTAGACCTCAACAATTGCTCTTACCATAATGATTCTGTAAAATAGGTATATTTTCAAAGTAAGGCAAAATCTTGGATGATTTCTGAGAGATACAAACTCATATATATATATACACACACACACACACACACACATATATATATGTATATATATACACATATATATACATACATACACATACACTCTTCATTAGTTCTAGCAAGCCTTTTCAAACAGCCCCCATCTTCAACGATCTTAATTTCATTATCCGTGTCAAAGCACCAGAAAAGAGTGAGAAAGGGTGACATGGTGACATGGTATTAGAATAAAGGTCTTGTGTTTTCAACATAAAACACTTTTACTTGTATTTCGGATGTTGCCAGATCTACTCTGAGAGTTTAGCCAAGGCATCTGATACTTCAGCTTGTCACTGTGCATAAGTTTCCTCATCTTTAAAAGTGAAATAATTTAACTCTGCCTTATGCAATGTTTCTTGCTCATTCCATAGGAGAAAACTATGAGGTGCAAAGCAGGTTCAAACCGAGAGACACAAAAATATTGTCAATGAAAGTAAAAAATCATCAAAATCTACAGAGACACAATTCCCTCCCCTCCAAAAAAAAAAAATCAAGCAAAAACAAAGTGAGAGGGGGGCTTTCTGTGCAGAATAAACCCCACTAAATCTTACTTTATCTTGTCCTAAATCTGTCCTCAGAAATCCAGCTATTGCCTCCTTGGTGAAAATCTTTTGCCACTCTCCCATCTTCATGTCTTTCCGAAAAAAATGGTCTTGCAAGCTAGAATTCCTGTTCACAGCTGAAGTGTTAGTAAATTCACTTGGAATCACCATGAAGCAGGTGGGGTTTAGTTCAGGTGTCAGCTCAGATCAATAGCTCTGCAGCTGTCTGCCAACTAGGCAATCACAAGTTTTTTCTTTACTCTCTTCCTTCTTCTCTGGATAACAGAAGAATCAGTCAACTATCCTGGCAAGGGAGGAAGGGACAAGTCTGCTGGTCACTGAGTTACTGAAAGATATTAGGTAAAGACCATAAAGTCTTTTCACATATGCCATATCACTTCAATCATTTAGTCATAACATTATGCCCTCTAATGATACCAAGCTGTGACCTGTGGAAGGATCAGATTTCTACCTTTAGACTTAATTGTACTAAAAAGCCACTGAAACCATTAATGCCTGCTGAAAAAATTAAAAAATTATAGCCAGATATTCAGGGGTAAATAGTGACTTGATACATCTGTCAGGTAACAATAGAAATCTGAACTTGTGACTAAGTTTAAATAACAAAATGTGTGAGACATCACCCAGAGAAGTGATGATCACCTGCACTCCTCCTGAAGCAATGAGAAATGCCTGTCCTCAGACCTTAGGAAAGGTCAGCTCTTGAAAATAATTAGAACGTAATTAAGGGTTTAGAACATATCAGCCTCAGAAAGAGGCTGGCAATGCTCTTCTCCTCTTCCTCCAAAAAAAATAAAAAGCCAAACACAAAGGTAGAGGGCCACTAGGGAAGGTGTGGCAAAACCAAGTGATGCAATTTGTCCCAAAATCACAGTCAAACAAGAGACAGACAAAGCCTGTCAGATGAGATAGCAGCTGGTGCTGACAAAAGTGACCAAATCATTAAAATCTTTGAAACTTAAAAACTTGTTTCTTAGCAAATTCCAAAATAGAACAGTTTGCATAACCACAGTAGTTCACAAATTATAGCAGTGTGTGATATACTTATTTCCCCAAAATGAAATTACTGAGAAGTGCATGTGCTTTATCCCTCTGACAAGAACAAAGGGTCAAATCAACGGCATCAACTGTCCATCTCCCAGCATAAACAGCAGTTATTACAAATCCCTTTTTATTCTCAAATTGTGTCTGGAATCCCACGCCCAAGTTAAAAATAACCAGGGCTGACTCAATATGTTGTTAAAAGTTAGTATTTATCTATACGAATATTTATTACAGTACAAATAAAGGGAGGTGTCAGTTTTATTGACATATTATCAAGAATTTATTGATGATTATCAAGTATTCTGATTAAAGAAGACAAAGAATGTTATTAGACCACACAGAAGGATCATACTTAAACAGTATCAGCCACTTACAAGCATACCAATGTCCCCAGAGTAGCAGCCAAGAAGACAAGAAAACAGCCCCTTTTTCTCTTCTAAGACAAAACAACAACAACAAAAAAATCCACTATACAAAGATGTTAAGATTACTGACAAACTGTGTTTTTATAGTTACTGAAGATTAGAAAACTGGAACATCCTCTAAAATACCTCCCAGAACGAGATAAGAAGACAAGGCAGAAATTAAGCAGTCCCCATTAAAAAGATTTAACTACATCAAAACTTAATGGCATTTTATCTGTTTTTTGAAAGTATTTTTTTCATTATAACCAAATAAAGAAATTGCAGTACTAATGAAAAATTAGATTCTGACCTTTGAAAAGACTTTGAAAGAAACACCTATTTTTATGATGATGGACATAAGACACCTGCTTTATGATGGCTTTGCTTAATGACAATGAAAAATAATTTCATTAAAAGAAAACCAGGACGTAAACAAAACCAAGAGGGGACCATACACATGTTGCAATTGTAAAAATTTTTCCATATTTTCTTCAATTCTGCTAACTGCAGTAATCCCACACAATTAAAATAACTGCCCCAGTTGAGTCTGGATACTATATTCTCTAGTTAAAATAATGAGACAAATCAGGCCATAGAAGTTTCAGTGGAGTAGGATGAGCCACTGGTTCACAAATGAATGCTATCACATAGTTAATTTACAAGAGGATAAGCCTGCACACCCCATTGTAGATGTAGATGGAGCATTTGTCCTTCTTCCATTCGTTATGCTTCCTCTGAGCTTATCCTTGTTCTTCTGCTGTGCATTGCAAATCACAGTTCTGAATTTTAACTGACAGATTTCCTTCAAGGTGCTTTTAGTCTCCACAAAAAGAACTAAATGCAGTCCTTTTAATAAGTGTTAATGAATTAACATTCTGCCAATGATGTCAGTATCATGTGTGTGATATCTTCAAACTATTTACACATTGCTAAAGCCCAAATACATATAACTCACATCATTATACAGCATACTGTGATAATGTATGTAGAATTTCAGAAGAAAATCAGACCATCAAGGTCCATAACAGCTCTTCTATAGGTATGCCAAAGAGCAGAACAATTCACAGTAAAGGATTAAAAGACTGTTAGTAGAAATACCTAAGTTGTTTTACTCCAACCTCCTTTCCTAATGCTGAATTCATGTTATTCATGCCTACCTGCCCAAGGTGAAACATTTTCTTGCCTCTAAAAGTAGTCTAAAATGTAAACATTATTTCATGTGTTTTTTAGTGATAAATCTTATCAGCAAATTCATGTCAGTGGATGCCCTATTAATCACAGGGAATATTTCATCCAGTGTAAACAATTCTATCGACTGAAATGCTATTAGTATAGCTGCAGTTTTCAAAAGGGTTCCTGTCTTTAAGCACATGATTATGGTAAATGCTACGGGAAGTGCACAGTGCATATTCTTTTACATGTGTACATTAATGGCTGATAAAAAAACCCTCAAAAAGTAACATCTGAAAAACTATTTCAGTAAAGGGATCTGAAATTTTTGCATTCTATTCTGGTGTTGCCTTCATTTTACATCTTTTAAACCTATACATATGTTTTTGAATATTATGTGTTTATAAAATTTTACATATTGAATATGTACTTTTTGGAAAAATAATTAAAAATATTTAATTTAAAAAGAATTTTAGAAATTAATATTTTAAATACTGACAAATTAGAATTTTACCCTCATTAAAAAAAATGGCAAAAGAGGCTATTAATCTATACCCCCTCCTTTTGTTATACTTTTTTCAATAGGTCCATATATTATTTAATGGGTTTTGTAGAGATACACTTACATGAGTTCTATATCACATTACAGCTGATGAATGCCCAACACACAGGTATGTTATGAAAGGTCATCAGTTACAAGGGAAACTGCATAATGTATGCCTGCTGAATACATTTGCAACTTTTCTACACTGAGGCTTGCGTAGCTCCTTTGGCAAAACCAAGCAGGGAAACTTTGAACATGAGTGACCAGAGAACATTGTTTAACTTCAGGAGCTCCTGGGAGGTCTGTTGGCTTGGAGGTGACATTCAGCACAGGCAGAGTTAGGTGCTGTGGGCATCTGGGCTGCTCCCAGGAAGAGCCAATGAAAATGAACCTCCATGCTACATCCTAAAAAGACCACGAGGGAAATGCCTGAAGATTTCTGTAATTATTGCAAAAAATTCCCAACTCCTAAAGCTTTCAGATTTTCTTACTATAGAAAGAACCAAGTAACCATTCTGCATATAAATGAGAATGAGGATGAAAAGACCATGATTTCTGCTGTCTCGCTGTCTCTAATTCTGTTCCACAGCAATTCTTTTGTACTCTGATTATGAGAAAGCCTTGTAGCTTGCTCCTGACATTAGGGATGTGCTCTCTTTTGCTGTCCAATTTTGTTAAGAACAAAAAGCAGTTGCCTGCACTCTCCCCCCTGCTTCTTGCCACTGCAAGCACTCATACAAACATCTTCCAGTCTGACCTACAGCTTCAAGGAACTCTTGAAGCATAAGAAGGTAGCCTTTGGGAGCTACAGTTGCTCTTATTTTAGTTGGGAAGGATTCCCACATGCCAAGAAGCATAAAAATATGCAAGTAAAGATACGTTCCATCACTCATTAGAAGATCACGGCTGTACACAATATTTAAAAACTGAAATTTGATTCTGAGAAAAACCCCTGTATTCCAGAGAATTTTTGATGGGATTAAGTACTGTATAAAGTTCTCCTGATTGTTTCAGTCAAAATGCTGGTGCAACCCTCCACAGAGCTGAGCCTTGAGAGCCCAGATCAGGTCAAGTGGGGCTGAGCACGTGGGGAGGTGAGGTTAAAAGCAAAGCCAGCCTGGCTGCCCATGCTCATCTTACCTGTGAAATCCAGCAGCCCAGGAGGGTGCAACGCAAGTTGCTCTTTTTCCAGCCTCGGTAGGCTTCAATCCCATTAGGACTGTGAAAGTCTGCTTCATTATCCAGACATCTATTTCATTATGAATATCTGTCTAGACGTGGTAGAGATCAGAGTACAGCATCGCTCATGGTCCAACACACAGCGCAAGGGCCACAAGCAAAAGCTGCGCGGTGGCCTCAGCTAACCCTGCCCGCTCTGCCTGCAGAGAAAACCTGCGAGCAGCAGAGCAGCTGAGGACTCCTCACTGCTTGCACGGAGAAACTTCCTCCCATAGACACAAACGAGGACCTGGCAGTATGTCTTTGCATGCTCCTGAATTAATTGGGAGCAGGAATTTAGGATGTTTTCTCCCTGGAACAATTGACACGTTTTCAAAGATGAAAAAAAATTAAAGTCTAATTAAAGAAGAAAGCAGATTCTGTTGCCATAGTGTGTCAGTTTCCTGTGGATTTCTAAAGGATAAAAAGGGAGAAACATGGGTTAATAGCTTAGCATATGCCTGAAAGCATTAACACCTTCTCAGAGTAATATCTGTCAACAGCAGTAACATTGTTAGTGGCAGTGTACACAGTGTGGCTGTAGGAACAGTTGTGCATTTTATCACCTTCATTCTCCCCACAAGCCCCATCCAACTGTTTGTGTTAGTTCTTTGTTTTGCCGCACAGGCTTTTTAAAAATTGTGTGTTGAAAAAAAAATCTAGTGATAGTCTGGCAGTCTTTTTTAATCTCTTGCTTCATTACCTTGTGGATATAATTGAATCAAGTAATGATATATTTACTTTCTTCCCCTACAAATTTTAGAAGGAAATTGACATTGTTCCAAGTCTATTCTTAAAGTTATATTTTAACACTTCCAGAAATGCCTAGCCATGGATAGCCACTAATTTATTGCACAGTTTTAAAGAATAAAAATTGGTTCTCCCTTTGTTAACTTTTACTACCAATTTAATTAACTTTTAAAAATTAATTTATTTGGTGTTATATTTTGGTGCTTATTTGTTAATGAATGGGATGCTTTACATAATTCAAGTAAAGGCCATCTAAAAATATTTTCTTGGTAACTGAGATCGTCTTGTGTGGATAAACAAACACTAAAACACTTTTAGAGAATAACAATGATGATGCTGAGAGCAAAAAGATGAATTGTGCATGAATCTGTAGGGACAGTGTTTTACATGATCTAATTCTCTTCCTAAGAGTGAACAGCATCCAGAAAGCATGTTCCCTTTTCTGCTTCACGTTCCCCTTAGGAACTGAAAAAGTGAAGAGCTTTTTTTGGGCTAATCTTTTTATAACGTAATTTAGTAAAAATTAAATAAAAATTAAGCCCCCAAAGAGGAAATTAAATTAGGACACTTGGGCTCTCAATTTTACTCCTTCAGTCCTGGATTCAGTGGTATATTTTCACAGGGATGCATTATAAAGCTATTATTCTTGTTGAGTGTACAATTAAAAAACCCACCTATTTTGTCTTCAGAAGAAAAAAGCTTGAATCATTGAGAAATAAATATTGCAACAAAAAACTCTTGGTTTGAAATTTTTCCTCTTTTATGGACATCTCTATTACTGAAAATTGGCAGGTGTAAATACCATTCTTTGCAATTCTTAGTGCCTGCCTTACAGATGAAAATCCACTTGTTCTGCCACAACGCAGTATTGTCCACCAAAGACCCTTTGCTTCTTCTGACAGCTGACTGCTCACAAACACACAGAGCTCCAACCACTCAGAATTTGCCCAGTAAATATGGATTTCTTAAATTCTCAAGTCAGTTTTGAGTACCTAACTGCCTAGATTGCCTAGATGTAATAGTTCAAGGAATCAAATTTCTATGTGAACGACTGTTTTAATATCTTCATGCAATTGTCAAATGATTTTATGTTTTGTGGGTTTTTTTGTTTGTTTGTTTATTGGTTAATTTATTTTATTTGTTTGGCTGGGTTTTTTTTTAGATTGTCAGTCCCTGTACTGTCTTACTTTGTCTTTACCTATCTATAGTCCAGAATGTCCCCAAACAAGTCAGTTACTGAGGCGTATATCTAATCACCTGACTTTCCACAGGTAAACATTCTTTCTCAACAACTCTCACTGTGCTGCACAGTTGTCACCACTGGCTTGCTCATATCATGGTTGTCCCAGAGGGTTGTGTTCCTCCTGCTGCCCATCCTGCCTCTGCTTTGTGCCAGACTGAGCTCCCATAGCATCAGCTTCTGCAGCCTTCCTCCTTCAGCTGAGGGATGTGTTGACTACATGCATTAATAACACCTACATGTTTCCACTAATGTTAATGTTTTCTTCCATTCTTCACTATTTAAATATAGATGTTTAGAGGAGATATTGAATAAGGTTACAGAAACTGTGCAGCTTTGTTCCATCCACTTCTGGATTTCCATCAGCTTCTGATTTCATTTTCTGTTATAGCAGCCTGACTGGAATCAGTACAGGTGTTAACTGGAGTTTCTGCTTAACCATTTACAACTCTTACAGCTCTGAATAGTTTCAACAGTTCTGTGTGGCTTATTTTTTTTTACTCTATGAAACAAAGATGTTTGGTGTTGCCAAATCTGTAAATCCCCATGTTATCTAATTTAATGGCATCCTCAGGTTCATGACAGCAATTACAATGCATTTGCCATGTTGTTTCCAGAAATCTTCATTCCTTGCAATCATTGTGGGTTGTGTAAAGCTCTCTGACAGGTACTTGAAATATGTTGTGTTAGGTTCAAGAAGTGTAGGGCTGCTTTTAAACTGTATCAACAGGATTCTCCCAGCGGATGTTTAAACAAATACGTTTCAGTTACTTGAAAACATGTTAACAGCACTAGCTAAACTTTATCCTAAGACAATGTTTGACTGTCAAATCAAAATAACATTTTTAAGGGTGCCTGTGCAATGTGAAAGTGTCCCTGAGTGTCCATTCCTACAGCACAGATGCCTTTCCCCATAGCTTTGGCATTGCTTTCTGTGCTGCTCCTGACACACAGAGTGCCTTGAGTGGACAGCACTCACAGAAGGGAAGACTGCTGAAAAAATATTCTTTTGATACCCCTCTCATGCAGTATATAATCTCATGTGTTATTGATTTACCATAACCCACAGCCTACAATGAATACAGAATTATTAATTTCCTTATGGGATTTTATATGGTGATTTCACTACAGCATCTGAATTCTTTGAAAACATTAATGAACTGATCCTCCCAACACCCTTTTGAAGTCAGAGGATATTTTTATCACTATTTTACACAAGGGAAATGGAATATTTAAGATAAAAGCCAAAATGTTCAGAGTGTCAGCTAATTTTGTTTGCCAATTTTGAAAGTCTAAGGTTCTGAGTTTTCCAAAAGCTAAGTTTTTTTTTAAAGCCTTTTCATATGTTCAGAGCAAAGAGCCTGATTCCACCAGTTGCTGCCATGAATGCAAAATATTGCACATGTTCAACATTTTTTGATAACACGCTTCACTTGTCTCAAAACAAGCACTGAAAATGGAGGGACTTCCAAAAGATTTTTTGTGAATGGTGAGCCCACTGCCTAAAGGAAACCATCACTCTGGCCAAAAACCAAAATAGCATTCTTTCCTTTCCATTGTGTCTTCCACAAGATTTCTTCCATCTACACAGCAAATGAGAATTTGTATAGAGCTCTGTTCTCTTCACTAAATTATTCCAGATCATGATGAAAGCAATTCTATCAAAAAGGATAGATATTGAAGAAAAAACATTGATCTTATCTGTTTAAACTGGAGACTAGGTAAGATGCCTGTGTACAAAGGGGAAAAGTTAGAGAGACACAAACTATCATGCATGAGCATTCTTAGCCTTAGACCAGGGGCTGAGGAATGGGAATTGATTAATCAGGAAAATCTTCTATAATTTCTATATACTTTATCATATTTAATCTATATTTAAGTGAATTTCCATAGCACCTTCAATTTCTGGATGTGTGAACTGTGTGAAGGCAATATAGTTTTTAGAGCCTTCCAGTGGAATTTTCATTGCTTAAAAATGTCTTAATCTTTAATGTCTCAATGATCCTCAAATGAAACATCCTGAAACAATTACAAAATTAATCTCCCTGTATCTTTCAGAATGTTCACCATATATTTTCTCTTTAATGTGAACAAGAGCAGAAGTGCCACAGAATGTTAGGAAGACTAGGAAATGCATGACCTAAAGGCCAACTGGAGGGAAGACAAACTGTGAACTGAATGAAAAAGCAAAGCCAGACTATGCAATAAGATTATAATGCAAGATGAAAATTACTATTTCCAAGTTTTACAGCAATATTGGAATACATGAAAATTCTGTGGGTTTTTTTTGTTTGTTTGTTTTTTTTGTTTGGGGTTTGTTTTGGTTTGTTGTATTTTTTTCTATTACTTTCTATAGCAAGAATTCATAATTTACATGAAGCCATTACCCCACTTAGATCAAAAACCAGCACTTGAAGGCCATTATGGTTCCTGGACCTCTTAATCTCAACTAGGGTAGACTCTTATCTAAGACTTCAAATCTCAGAAACATGCCCAAAATAGGCTAAAAGCTCAGAAACCTCAATCTGTTCTTTATTAGGGTGCCTTATAAATTTACTCCATACATGAAGAGTAAACCTAAACTTCACTTGGGAAGATATGTCTAGACTGCCATACTTGAGGGTCTTCTAGGAACAAGACTTACCTGCCAGGTGAGTGTATTGCCAAAAGAATCCAAGTCAGCTTGCCATGCTGAGCTGCCTTCTGGAAGAGTCTCTTCCACCCTCCTTTCTCTGTTGACCACACAGGATGTCAGGAAGCACTGAAGGTATTAGGGAAAAACTCAGACTAGACATACGAGAGGTAAAAGTCTAGTAAGCCCTGCCTCCTCTCTTTACTAACACCCTATAGCAGATACTAAAGGAAAAATCAGAGCCAAATATATGAATGTTGCTGAACACACCCTCCTGCCTTTCTATATGCTCACTGCTCTGAGCACTTGAAGCATCAGTCTCCCTCTGTGTTCAACAGCTCCCCATAACCATTTCTTCTACAGGTTTGAGTAATTAGTTTTGAACTCAAATCTTCTGACATTCATCATATTTTAAATTCCAGACCTTGTCATCAAATATGCTATACAAGGAAGAAATTTCATGTATTTTGAACCTGCCATTTAGCTTTCATACAGTAAGAAAGGGTGAATAATTGTTGCCTAGTCCCTTTCCCCATGACTCGTTATTTCATATGCCTTAGTCATAACTCCTCAATTACCTACTTTCCAGGGTGAAGTGCTCCAAAACTGCATTACTGTTATTCAGGCTGTTCACTACTTTAATTGCTCCTCTCATCCATCTTTATACCCTTTGTTATTCAACTACATTTATTTGAAATATGTTGGACAACACCAAGATCCAGGCAAGGAATTCACACAATGACCTGTTCTCTATTAATTCTTGTGCTTTTTTGACCAGAGAGATGATATTTTCATGGCATTTTTATATAACTCCAAGGTCTCTTTCCTGAGTAATAATACCCATTTGAGAACCCATTGCCATGTATGTACAGTTTGGGCTGTTTTCTTTCTTGTGCATTATTTTGCATTCATTGACATTGAGTTTCATTTGTTATTTTATTGCCTAGTCCTTCAGCAACTGACATGTCCCTCCAAATCTTCATAGTTAGCTTTTGTTTCAGCTAACTGAATAATTCAGTTTCAAATGACAAATTTACCTATCTCTTGCCAAGAAAAGTTCTGACAGGTCTCATTTAATGTACCTCAATAATTCCTTTCAGATTTCTACCTCCTTTAAGGTCTCTATAATGTCCTTTTCTCTTTGACTACTTTTTTACTGAACCACTATGCACCAGCCCTTCACCCACTATTCACCAGACAGGTGTATTATTTAATTACTAACTTTCACTTTCAGCAAACAATTTGAAAATTTTTAATTTAAAATGATTTTTGTTTTTCTTATATGAATACAAATTCCACATTTTTACTTACAATATTGAAAGATTTAGATTTTGACTTCTAACCTTCTCCTTGATCTGTCTTAAGTATTTGTTCCCTTCCCCGCCTTTCCCCACAAAGTCTGATTTGATAGATACTTTGGGTGAACAGCTTCAGTATCTATCTGCCCAGATTATTTTTAAACATTTTTAGTTTCTCCTCCCCTTCCCAGGTTAAATAGTGATTTTTCTGGGCTTCCCTCCCCCCCTACCCCTGCTTACAAAAGCTGCTGAATGTGAGCATGTTAAGAGAGTGATGCATAAACTTTGAGGCATCACACCTATGTTCTGCCTGGGCATTCATTTTGGTGTCTAGAGGTGTAATTTGCATCAGTGCCAGGAGGGACTATTGGATCTACACATGATTAAGCCTCAATTACAATGGCATTTCCTGATTTTGAAAGACATTTCCATTATGTTACTGTCTTGATAAATTTGGGATGAACAATAGGAATTTATCTATTTAATTTCAATAAAAATATGTTTCATGTTAATCATATCGTTAACTCATTCACTGGTTTACTGGTTTCCCAGTCTCCTTCAGAATACAGAACTCCTATTATATCTCATGTTAGTCTAGCTGAATATCTTTTCCTTTTGGAGACATCTCTAAGTAAACGAAATAACTGCTTCACTGAAATGCAAGGTACAGCAGCCTCTATGTGCATTTGCCAGCTAGTAGTGAAAACAGTGTTTTCCCCACCTTACTGTAGTACCTTGTGAAATATAACTACAAGTATTCAGTTAAAAATAACGCCAGCAATAAAGCAGACTAAAATTCAAACATAAAATGAAAATTGTTTTAGTTAAATTTTTTTACAGCATGATTTATTCTACTGCTAGATTCAATCATTCCCTTGTAGATCTTAGACATACAACAGTCATGCTACATAAAATCTTTGGACCTAGTGCATGTAGCGCAATTAAATTTAAAACAACAGGGAAATCAGGAATAATTTTTCCAAGAGCACTACATAAAAAAATTAAATAGGCCATTTACCACTATGTCTATTCTCTATTAAGTCAGATCTTGGAATTTCCTGCAGGGAACACTACATATTTTACACCTACAGTGGATGCATTTTCTAAGAATGTTTACCTGGTCTAGTTGTTAAAACTAATTTCCTCATGCCTGTTTACAGACTCACATTTTTAAAAATTCAATTGAAGCGAGAAAAAACTAGTGAGAAGTCCAAATGATTTTCATGGTGGACCACCTTGCTAACATAAATCTATTTTTGCATTATGTTGTCAGGCTTCCAAACAGTACCTGCTGTCTTCTGCAGCCAAAGTACCCAAACTTGCAAGTACAAGAGACTCAAGCTGCCTCAGCAGAGGATATCCCAAAACATTTGTTCAAATGAGTAGATGCCTCATTACCTTCAGACTGCTATAGAAACTTCTCCTACCACCATAAATTACTTTTATATAATAATTCAATCAAGTTCTTATGCTTTGTCAGTTTGACTGGACAGCAGATACAATTATTTTGTGTGTGATCTTGATGATAGAATCACAGAGTATTCTGACTTGGGAGCAACTCACAAGGATTACCAAAGTCCAACTTGGGGCTGCACTGTGCAGCCCCAAGAATCACATCATTTCATAGAACCTGTTGTCAGACACTGGAAATATTGGCATCTTGATTTTGCCAGTGAGCTCTCCAGAGTATCCTGTCAGTATTTCTCCCATGTGTCCAACTCTGAGTACATGAACCATTGTAAGCCCTTTTAAAAGAAGCCTTGTTGAACAAATTGACTGGGGCCTTACACCTGTAGAAATCTACACGTGTCTCTAGATATAAGTCTGCACAACTCTTTGTTTATTATCAGGTTGCTACAATTCTATAAAAATCAACAGAAGTGATTTTTCAGTTGGCTTTCAACATGGCTATGCACAAGGCACAATACACTGAAGCACAGCTGTGCAGGTCCACATGCACAGCTAAGGTAGTTACTCAAAGGGTCACTAAAAGACTTGCCATTTGTGTGCACTTAGTAATGAAAACAATGTTTAGCAAAATGGATATGAAGATGTAGAGCCCATCAGAAATGGCTCAGCCTCCATAGCCTCACTGACAACAGTATTGTTCTCTGCATATTCTTTCTTCTGTACCCAATTCCATCCCCAGGAACAAATACTCACAGCTTCCCAAGCCTATGCTTCAGATAACTCCTATAAATTCACTGTCCTGCAACAACAATAAGCAAACGATAGTACAAACTATACTGCGCAGCCTTTCCATGTTTTCATGAGAATTTCCCAGAAGGACAAGATCTTTAACATCCTTTCCACACTTGCAACACAGACATGATTTAACCCTGCATGGTACAACAGTGAAATCAATGAAATGTGTACTTCAGATAAATGCTATTACTCAAATTAGTTTGTAGAGACAAGCCAGCAGGTAGCAGTCAGATTGGAAAGAAAATGAAACGGGCCATATCATACCTCCACTGCTTCCCAAATACACTTTGCTTTCTACTTAACTGGCAATCTGACAAAAAAAACTTATTAGGCAATAAAAAGTTATGGAAAGTTTTGTGCCAGCAATGTGTGTGGAATGTGCTGCAAAGCACTTTCTACTTATGAAGTCTAGATGTGTACACACTAGGTAAGAAAACAAGTGTATGTACAATTAATAGTGCAGAATATTACTCAATAGCAATCTGAAATACAGAAGTCCTGCTTCAATCTCTTATAATCTCTGGAAACAGTTAATTTATGCTAGTTATAAATGGCAAATACATAGCTAGCTAACAAATGTATAATCAACTTCTGATTGAATCACTTCTCATGACAGTTTTTAATTTCCTCAATGTTTCTTTTTTTTCGTCCCTGCAAGTGTTGCAATTGAAACAATTCCACTCAAGGGTATGCAAAACACATTAAGTCAAGATTCATCACTTTTATGTTTTGACTGAATATCAAAATTGTGCATGCACAAGCTTGCCTAAGAACCTTTCAAGATTGCTGTGAACATCTATGTGTAAGTCTTACATGCCACAAGAGCAATGAATGTTACAACTATATAGGCAAAACTCAACATGCTGCTTGCACACGTGATATCAAAAGAAGCTCCCGGTGCACATTTTATATTCAACACCGAGAATGTGAAAAAATCCTAGAGATCAAAAATGGTCTTTACAACTTTAGTTGTGTCAGGTATCAAAATTATAAACTAAAATTACTTCCAAAATCTTGTTCATGACGATAGGGAAATGTTAAAGTGACCCTCTCTCTTCACTCCATTGAAATTACATACCCTTGCTATGTGGACAAGTCCCAAATTCTAGTTTTCAGGCTTTGACCAAGCCTTTTCCATGGCTAATATTTTCTCAGTTCTCATTAAATTACCAGCATGATCCCAGGCTCACCATAACTGTATTACCTATACTCCTTTTAAAATGCAAATAGGAGGATTCAATTTTTCTTGTCTCAGTATTTTTAACTAGTAAACTCTACTTCTTAAGAACTTATTTCTTCCTCTTTGAACTTCCCCAACAAAATCAGCTTCTGCAACATTGTTTGCTTCTTCCACAAGTGGTCCTGAAAGCTTTTGCATGCAGTTCCCACTTTCTTCTTCAGAAGCCCTCTAAAAAATGCTCTTCCAATGTGTTAAGAATAAATGCTGTAGCATCCTTCATTACTGAACTGATCAGGACGGACGCTCCTTGCTTCAGGGTTGTCTGACACCACTGAAACTACTTACTGGACTTTTTCCTTAGGCTTTCCCTACACTGGGAAAAGTCACACACTTGCATTTGCACAGACCAAACACATTAGAATCACATTGCTAAGGCCAGGAAGGATGTCAAGGTTACAGCACAACTATATACAAATTGCTCTGTCTCTGAATATCAACCATTTTCTAGAAGACACATTATAAACTACGTGTACTTATAACAGTATTTGTAAAATTAATTTAGACATTTTTCATAAGAGGAGAAAGGAACGCTGTTGCTAGAAATACGTTTCACGTCATATTGCTCTTAGTATTAAAAATTTATTTGAAGTAATTAGCATAAAAACATATTTACAACTGAATTAAATTGAAAAAAGAAACAGGAACATTTACAACGAAGCAACAGACTAAAAACTTCAGAAAGACAAAAGAAATTACAAAAAATCTTTTGTCAAAATAGTTTTTCTAACATTCCTATCACAAAATTTTCAAAACTATTTGCAAGAGGAAAACATAAGTTACTCTATTCTCATTTGCTATCCATCAGTGCTGCTTGAAATACGAACTCAGAACTAAATTCTATTTTTTTTCTTGGAGACATGAAGTAAAACATTTTTTGATGTCCTTGATTTAACATCCAGTGAGACATTTCCAACAAAGTTTCTTGACATAGTCTGTCTTTGATTTTTGCTCTTCATTTTAATTCCTAGTGAAGAAAGAAATATTATCAGAAATAAGGAAACACTCATTCAATAAATATAAGTAGCATTTAGCCTACATGGACCTCCTTTTCAGAATACTTTTAAGAATTTTTACACATTCTTTTCCCTTACTGAAAGCCTAATTTTAATATGTAAAAATGTAATCACTCTCAGCTCAGTAATCCAGTGTTTTAATTACTGAGAAAGACCCATGATTAGAGCCTCAACTGACAGGAGATGCTATTAAAAAGACACAGTGGTCTACACAAAGATGTAAAAATGTTGTTAATCCTCATTATTATAAAATAACATTGAAAAAGGAACGCTGTTATTAGAGAAAGTTTTGTCTTTTTAATCTGAAAACAACTCTTCCTCTTAGAGATTTGGTTATGGTTTTGCTGCTCTTGCAATACACACTCTTGAAAATACATTGTATTTCACATTCAGTCAAACATCGAAGAATCCAAAATTTATTTCCTATTTCAGAATGTGCTTCTTCATTACAGTTCCTTAATTCCAGAGTAGTGACTGAATATTGGCAACTTCATAACCCAGTCTATCGTAGTAGATATTGATATAACTGTGTATGCATTTTGCCAAATAACATGGTTAGAGTTTAGACTCAGATAATCAGTTTCCAGAAAGTTTCTTGTAATACAACCTCAACATCTCTCATGAATACATGAGAAGAAGACATTTTCATACATACTTGCTCCCTCACACCAATTTTTAGTTAAAAACATGTACGTGCTGTAAAACCAGTGTATTACCTGTGCCACTGGAAAAAGCCACAAAATGGAACTATTTCATAAGAACAGCAGACTAAAATTTTAAAACTAATCTTGGATCTCCTTTTAACAGCCCAAGAAGATCACTGAGTGTATTTTTGAGGATAGAGAGGAAAAGGAGACAACTGGGTAGAGATGAAAGGAAAATTGTATGGATTTAGCACATTAAAATCTGCTGCAGGTGCCAAACGACTTATTACCATGAACTGGAAAAGGCAAAGGTTTTTATAAAATTGTGAAGACCTTTGTGAACTAAGGTTGAAAAAATTATTTTTAACTGATGTTATTACAGTAAAGATTTATGCACCTCAGAGAGAAGCTGTATAATTGTAGCAAACTTTCACAGAGTAGAACTTGTTAGTATCATTACCAGCAGTTTGTTAGAAACAAAGTAATTCTTCCTCAGTTATTGTTTTTGCCCAAAAAAGCCCCAAATTTTAAGCAATAAGTCTCTGAAAAAAACTTTTTTTTTAAAACAAATCAGTGTGGTGTTGTAAAATAAAGCAAACAATTAAAAATAGGTACAGAAGTTATTAGAGAATTTTACTTCTTGATAAACCCCACTTGGGCAAAGACAAAACTGGTAATAAAGTTCACTGAATTTCTCAACAAGTACACAAACAATTTTAGGTGGAAGGCCTTGGCTCTTGGGGAAAAGGTTCTGCCAACAACCTTGTAGTAATATTGATTTTTTTCCTAAGGTACTGTCTGTAAAACTGACATTCTGATTTTTTTTTTTTAATAAAGGGAGATACTATTCAAACCAACGCTCAGTGTACTATCACAGCAATACCTGCTATTAAATTGGCAACACAAATTGAGTAGCAATCTTAATTTTGCACTTGCTGGGCAATCACTGTTCCCAGTGCAGTGTCATCCATTCAAGCTCTAGCACTCACCAGCCACTTGGGGAACTCGCAAGGCTGCTTGGCTTAACAAGGTGTCCTGTCGAAGGCGTTTTGCAGAAACTGGGTCTTGCAGGCTGCCCAACACCGTGTTTGATGTAGAACTGGAAAAGATGCCAGAAAGGAGTTTGCTTTCAGAACAGTCACTAGGCTTATTACAGCAGTTTAGGCCTTGCAATGTAGAAATACTTTAAATTATATTATCCAGTGTTCATAGAATCATAACAGAATGCAAGAAATAACCTAATTTATTATGTAAATCCATAGCCACTATTCCCCTTTCTCCTTTTTATAATTTTACAAGAATGCTCCAAATGTGAAAATAAGAACTAATGTTGCCACTTGTGTTAAAAGGCAGGACAATATGTCAATTTATTTTTTAAACCACAGAAGCCAGTTTGATTGTCATCACATACAAATTATACTAAGAAATAATCTTAAGGCATGTTACAAAGTCCTTGAGATGACCAAGCTGTGTTTATTGAACAAATCACATTTTTTTATTGCTACAATAACTTTTCTACAGCCTCCAACACAGTTGGAGGGGGTGGCTTTGTAGCAGACAATACTTTTCAACTAAGCTGCAAGAAAACAGTTACAGCTTCAAATTCATTAAAACAAAACCTCTATATTTTATCTATTGCACTTTATGTGATGGACTTAAGGTCTACAGAGAAAATTATGAACCTATCTGATCTCACCCTTTTGCAAGTGCCTCACAAACTTCCTCAGTTCCACTCTGCAAGACAGCCTCATAAACTAATTGTATTTATGTCCCAGGTTCCTATGCTTTTCCTATTCATGTGATAAACATTGTATTCTTTCCACTTTATAGTCCCCTAACTCACACTAACTTTCTTAATAATAATCTTCTGCCTAAATGAAAATACATAGCAAGAAGCAAAGACTAAGACTTTCCCTGTGCCAGCCCTAAAAATCCACTCATGCATGTTTCTTGCAAGAGAACTTATGCCAATAAGACTAACGTTATTTGGTAAAATAGTCTCTCTATTATGACTGTCTTGCCTCTTATCCCTCATCCTTGAAATACGACTGTTCCAAATTATACTTCTAATGTAGATTATGACTGAAATTTATATTTTTATTCTAACATTAGTAGGAGATGAATGACTGGAGCAAACCACTTCAATCAGGGAAAGCAGGGGAGAGAAAAGGAAAAAGAAAGAACGGAATGAAGACACTATCTGAAAAGTAAGAGCACGTTCCTTTCTTCTTTCACGAATGTGTTTTCATTCCTTCTCCTCATCACCAACTGCTAGACAAAACCATAAAGAATTTCAGTCTACAGACAAGTTACTGAGGCAGAATAATCCCTATAAAAGGAACAAAAGTTGTGGGATTTTTCTGTAGTGTAATTCTGACTTGGAAACTGGGAAATATATGTTTGAGACACAAACGAAACAAGATGAGCAGAAAGAGCTAGTCTTTTGGGAAGAAATAAGCATATACATACAGACATTTTATATATATATATTTTTATATATATATATGTTTTGAAATTAGTACACAGTTACTACAAAAAGTGTACTTCAAAAGCCTGTCTGAGAACTTTTACCTTAAGACCAGACAAATGAGGCTCCAAAAGTTCCCATATCTCTCCCTAGGGAGAATCTAGAAAAAACTTGCCTGGTTTCAGAGAGCAGGTGATTTATTTTGCTAAATTCACAAATCCATAATCAGCTACTTCTAAATGTGAGCAATGCCTCTTTTATCATCTTACAGGCTAAAGAGTTTATTCCTCATCCTAGCAAGATAGTTGTATCAATTTTGACTTTTGGAAATAGGAAAAAAAAATAAATCAGCTGTTTCAAAGCTATTCAGGATTAAACACATTAAAAAAAACCTTGAAACCAACCAAAGAAATACACACACAAAAAACCAAATAGAATTCAACTTGGTGTCTATTCAGTTTCAGCTTTTCTGGTGCTCCTGCTAACAAGCCTCTTTTAGCATTATAAACCAGAATTGATGACATTAAAGTCCTTCCTAGAGCAAATGGCAAAAATTAAGTCACAATATATGAGACTGAAAATAAACAAACTTGACCACATAAGTATTGTCATATGTATTTTTTCCCCTGCTTGCTATTTTGGTAGTTTCTAACGTGCCCCAGCAAAGGCAGAACATTTTCAAAAAACTTAGATTTTTAATTGATGATGAAATTTCTCTTTTCAGTTTGATGTACCAGCTTTCTATTGAGTAGACAGCAGCTATACAAGACATGATATTAGTTTGTAATTATTAAAACAGAAGTTCTTAAACCAAGATTAAAAAAAAAAATCTACTGAAGTTGCCAGGAAAAACAAAGAAAAAAATTCAATTGAATTCAAACATATTTGAATTAACACATCATATGCAGGTCCAAATGACTTGTGTAAGATGCTTTCAGATGTAAAATAGAATACCAAAACTAAAGTAAGAACATAAGAAATGAAAACTCATTTTGTATAGAAGAGTTAATTTAATCTTACCTTAGTACCTTTCTTTTCCTTTGAGCAGCGGCAGTCATTGCCATATATGAGGGCTTCTGAAGAAATTCTGAAGCAGAATTTTTGGTTCTTAAGGAAGAAAGATCAAGTCTGAAATAAAAGAATTACATTTTGGTAAAATACATTCTTGGTAAAAGTAAAATAATATAAACAATATAAAATAATATAAAATAATATGCATTTGTTCTTAACTGTAAACAAGTATATGCTAAGTTGAAAAGGAAAACTGGAAATTCATTTCATTAATGTTACTCAAGGCAGCTTTGCAGACTTCAGACATACATAGCAGCTTTAAGCATGGCATTTCACAGTGTGGAGAGGTTAAGTATCCATTTTACAGACAGGAAACAAGGCTTAGAGAAAGTAACTTGCCTGAGGCATCACAATCAATTTCAAAAGTGCTGTATTTTGGTACATATCTTAAACAGGATAAGCTTTCAACTTCATTTGTTGTCACTAACATACTACTGTCTTCAAATAATGGCAGAATTGAATCTGATGTTGATCAAAATTGAGGGTTTGATTTTCAAAATGTTTGGTTTATTTATAAAACAGATATAAATGGAAAAACACAGCTGTAAAGATACACAGGATTAAATTATTTGGTAATATTTCTTGCCCATATAAAAGGAAAATACCTTTGCACAATGCTGTTGCTGCATGGCTCTGACTCCTTCACAGATGAGTAAGCAGACATTTCAGATGTTTCATCTGTACCTTCACAGAGAATTACTGTTGAGTTCATGACATCTTCAGCACATTCTGGGATTACATCACATGTAGTGTCCATAATACTGGCCTTTTTGACTGGCATATCTGTACTACAGGCACTGAGTTCCTCTAGGCCTGCAAGGTGTAAAGCCTTCTTTACCACAGTCTGAGTACAGAAGCCTTGTACTGGGTTTTTGCAAGAGTCTGGTGTATACACAATAGGGCAAACATCCTTGGCAAGAGAATCCTCCAGGTGCTGGAGGCTGGATTGGCTGGAGGCAAGTGGACTTGGGGCTGTAACTGGAGAGTCCATTAGCTTCCTTCTGGTTCTTTTCTGTGGTGGTTCTGTATATTCTAATACTTGTGGATTTTTATTCATTTCTTGTGATGGTGAACCAAAAGAGGTGCCTGTGAAACATAAGGAGCAATGGTTAGGACATCTATCTGTACATACTTAAATCTTGCTTTTTCTCTCCTCTTCCCTACTGAGACATTAAGAGAAATTATTAAAAATACTATTTATTTCATACACATATTAATTTGACCATATAAATGAAATTATTTCTATTGCAGCATTGTCTAAGATGTATTTGCTCTGTGACACTCAAAGTATTAGGAACATGCATAGATTGACATAGTTAATCTCAGAGATTATACAAATAATCACAAGTAAAATATAACACATGGCAAGAGGGAATGGAAGACTAAAAGTATTGGAAATTATTGCACCACCATGACAAAACTCCTATTTTAAGATGGTACCATCACAGTAATCTACAGCTGACTCCCCATCACAGGCATTTTTTCTCCAGCATAAAATAATGAGAATATTATCCCATGCAGAATAATGAGAGTGTTGAAAAAGGAATTACATAGAACCACTTAGAGGGACAAAATTCTCTGACACCACAAATGAGAAAGTAGGGTTTTGGAAGGCAGGAAGCAAAGAAGTTACTAGGATTCTGTCACCCTGCTACATCAACTGTGGGGAGCAAAGCTCCTTACTAACACCTTCCTCCACCCTCAAAAACAAAGCAAGCAATACTGTGTAATTGGCCATTCTCATTCATCCTCATTTAAACTATTTTTTCTGAAGTGTCATAATATTTTTATTTTCAAGCAGGTGGTAACAAAGGCAACCTCCAAAGTAAGACAGAAAAGCCTTTCTTTTATTCAAGCTATTCAAGCTTTCAGTGAAGGAGGATCATTTTGAGACACAGCTCACTGTTCAAATGGGTAGGCAACTGGTGACTTACATAGTTAATAACAAAAAAATACGGAATTTCTTTTTTAAACAAATCAAGAGCAGGAGAGGGCTGTCAAAACCCCAAGTGCTTCTATATTTAACTTCCAATGCAAATTTAAGAAATGAAGCCTAGTATCCTTAAAATGCCTATGGATTGGCTCCCCTTCAGCTGGCAGCCACACATTCATACTTCTTACTGCATTGCCTACTCCATGCCTATGAGCAACTAAACTGCAAAAAAACCTGCTTTTTAAATTGATGCAAGTTACTCAGGAATTAGCTATGGTATTCCTAGAACAGTGTTGATAAATATTTATTTCTTCTAAAATTTCATTCTATTTTTGCCTCAGACCAAGAAAGCTAGTTGGGACTCCTCAGTCTGAATGCTTCTATAGTTCTCTCTCATGTGTTAACACTTAGGGCATTTTAAATGTTCCGAGAACATTCTTTGAAGACGACAAAGATTGATTAAACACACGTATGTATTACATTATTTCACCTCCACAAGCTTGATTTGTTACAGAAAGCATGGCTTAAATAACTGTAGTTTTTTCTCTGCTTACCACTCCTCAGGCCCCATTTAATTTTGACTTCATTGCCCAGCTGCAACCCAATTTGCCAAGATGCTTTAAAAAAAGCCAATTCTCCAAGTACATTCAGAAATCAGAGGTCTTGGGGAAAAGGCCCAAGATAAGTAAGATCTTCATGGAAGAAAAGCCAGTGAGGGATGATGTCAACACTGTTTTTACTTACATACTTTGGTACTACACATGCCATATGATTGGATACCCAGATACATGAGATGATACAAAACAGAGCTATGAGAGACAGCAAAGGATTTAAAGACCACAATGATACCTGGACCTGGTCCAGGAGTACAGAACAGGTAGTATCAAAGTGTGTACAAGTAGCAAGTAAATTAGACAGTAATATATAGGCCACAAGTCTATTTTATGTTGCCACAACTTAATTCAATAATGAAACCACTGCAAAAACAAAGCAAACATCCATTTCTCACTCAAGGACTCAGTATCACAATGAGCAATGTTTAAACTACTTATGGGAAAATTAGTGTGGACAATTACATGCATGATTACAATTCTATTAAGTTACTTTCATTTTTGAAGAAACACATACATGGAAAACTTGGGCCTGAGAGGACTACCTTACATGAAATAACTGAATTGTGAATTTGTCTATGTGTGCACCTCTGTACAGCTCACTTTATATATGTAAAAGACTTTTTCTTCGTTAAAATGCAAAATGTATTATTTTCTTATAGTGTATCTAATCCATGGCCAGCTTTCACCAGGTGAAATGCAGCAGGTCGCTGAGATACAGTGCCTTAATTGCAATCTAAGCACTAAGATAATTCAGGATATTTGCCATGAGATGTGGAATAGAAAGTGTAGTAAAACACAGCCTGAGTGTTCCCCCAATAATCTTTACTTCCACACAAAATAAAACAGGCCCACTGTGATAAAGACCTGGTAGGAGTTACTAACAAACAAGAAATTTATTTATGAACAATTTAAAACATCTACTCCCTGACACTATCAACAATGCAATGCTTCATTAATGTGCTTGCTCTTTAATTTTGTTTTAATGAGTACAATATATTCTTCAGTGTAATAGACTAACAAATCTTTAAAACAAAATTCTAGTCATCACAACCAAAAACTGAATCCAAACCTTTTTTAAAAGAATATTGACATCTTATATTCTTAAATACAAGAATAAGGTTTATATAATCTAGTGTTTGAAATAACTATCCATTAAACACCTCAGGACACATTTAAAATATTCATTTATTAGGTTTTATTCCTACTTATATGCATCTGAATGTCTGTTTCAGGGAAAATAATGGTTAGAATTCTATTAGTCCATTGTTACATTAGGATGGGGAGGTTTCAGTTTCAGAAAGTTTGCTTACAGTAAGACACTGAGGTTTCGCTAATGTCCTGAAGTTACTAGAAGGAAGTCTGATGGAGAAACATTTTGGTGGGAGTGCCAAGGTTTAGAAGCTTCTACAGGCCTAAATATTGGAAGCATTTTAAAATTAACTGTAAATGCTAGCATTTAAATCATTAACTAAATACATAAAGAACACAAAAGTACTGCCAACATAAATAATTTGATGAATTCCATCATAATGGACAACCTTTCATACTATAATACAAGTAAACTAATAACAATAGTTGCAGGAATTCTATATAAGGCAAATACAAGCTGTTAGTAAAAAGAAAGACCTATTTTTAAAATCTATTTCTGGAATAAAACTCATTGTAAAATTAAGTTAAAACACAACAAGCTTCTCTTGTCATTAAAGTGTTGGAAATCATATAAAATATTTAAGAAGCACCCTTCCCATAGCTTTCTGTGAAAATATTAGGTTGCTCCTAACACAGTTACCAGGTAAAGAAACATCACCAGCAATATCACATTTAACATGGCCTCACCAAATAACATCAACCAAATATGATGCAACAAAATCAACTCCAAAATCCCAGTTCCACTTTAGTTTGTTGCTCTACTGCATACAGCTCCAAACAATTATGATCTAAAGTAAAAAAAAATACAGCATGAAAAACATTTGGACCCACAAAATAAAGAATTGCCACTGCTATTTCCATGTTATTAAGGAACCAAGACACTGAAGCTTGGTGCTAATTTTTTCGCAAGTGCTTTTAATAGCTTCTATTGAGAAGTTTATTTAAAAGGGACTCAGACAATACAAGTTGCAACAGAAACTCTACTTTACTACTTCCATAAATTTCTAAATACACAGTACTGGAGATGATACAGTGGAGAACCAAGTTGAGCTATTTATATTTCCTTGAAGAACAAATCTAAACAGTTCCTGAATGGATGTCGAATGGTAATCATTAAGTATTGTCATTATTTTCCTACTGAAAGATAAACAACACACTACAACTATTAAAAAAATAAACCTTTTCCATAATAAGGCAGGGAAATTATGGTCTATATTTTCTTCATATTTTACAGACAGTTCAATCTTTTGCATCAATATGATCAACATAATTCAATAATATTTTTATTTCATATACAAAAATGTATTACTTACATGCTCTACAGAACAGCTGCAGTTAACCTGATGAAGTAGCTTAAAAGAAAAATTTAGAAGTTGTATTTCCTCAACTAGCACTTTGAAGAGAAGCTACAATGCTTCTCTTTAAAAATAAACATTACTCCAAATATATTTTAGGGATCACAGATTTGCTGATCCTTAATTTCAGGCTGATGTTTATAGAAGATAACAGTCAAAATTCTTCAAGATATTATTTAAGAGATTCACTCAGAAATTAAACACAAAAGCTATCATCCACTGATCAACCACCCCCATCAAGTGATATGAGGCTGTTTTGGTCCTCAGTTCACCTAAGACTGCTCAGCAGTACTGATTTATCTGACAAGAAACATAGTAATATCAGATATTCACCAAATATTTACAGCCCTGTGCGTTAATACAAAAAGCAGAATGCACTATGTGTGAAACATGAGTCACAGCAAAAGTGAGCAGAGCTCATGACAAAACAACTCTGATGAATTGAGTTAGTTCTAATCGACATTAGGGACAAAATAATGGCCAAGACTTTTCTTCTGGAACTCATGCTAATACATGCATAAGGGGATTATTTCTGGAAACTCTGCTAAATAAAGTCTACCAGGTTGCTCTGCTAAAGTGAAATTAAATATTAATGTATTCATTTCAATAAACATTTCTGGGCTACCACTGATTGATCAAATTACAATTCTAATCATACGTTTTCATTCTTTTAACAACTGACTCATGGAATTCCAAATTGCAAATGAGGTCTAGTCAATGCATTTAAATTATTTAATATTCCTGTGACCCAAAGGCGTCACTCTGATGGCAAGTTTCACAACAGGTTCCCAAACAACAGCTGTGAACTGAAAAAGGCTAAAATCCAGGCTGCATTCTTGCAAGTCCCAGTGATCAGGTGTACTGTTTTACATAGCGTGAGAAAAAATACTTAGAAGTCATAAGAAAGTACGAAAGAGCTTTTCAATAAGACAAATCTTTCCTATACAAGACACATGCTTTTCCTACTTCTAATCAAATATTTTACTATGTATAACTATACCCCAACTTTTCCTGCCACACAAAATAAAAAACTGACTTTTCAGATCACAATGTTTGTGACATGGGGAAGCAATAGCTTCTTTTTCTCCTATAAATCAATTCCATCCTCTCAGTGGTAATGTACAGTAAGGCTTCTGGAAATGGGATGCCTGAAACAGTGCCAAGAACTTCCCCATTCACAGAAATACTTGCAAGTACCAGTCAAAGCTCTCCACCCATCTGAATTCTAAATACTGTATGACTCCCCATTAATGAACACTTAAGAATGGGCACCTAAATACATCCTTGTTTTCATAGTTTGTGCTTTCTTTGATACAAACAGTTAAACTGTTCATGACACTGCACATTTATGGTTACATGAAGCATACACAAGCCTAATCTAAATTTTTAATGTATGTGTAAAAAAAGAAGATACTGGGAAGCCAGCATTTTCTGTAAAAACCAACAATTTTAAATTATAATTAAGGTCAAAATTTTACATAAGGTGTTTAAAGGTTTCAAAGGCTAAAGGAAAAACAAGATAGAAGGAAGTCAACTCCTGTAGTGAAGTGCTACATATGCTTTGGCAAAGCATATGAACTTCAATTAGCTTTCACTACAAATCAACAGTTGATTCACAAGAATTGACTATCTTGATAACTTGACCATAGAAACAGATAGTAAATGAATGGCCAGGGAATGTATTTTCCTCCCATAGTGCAACTTTATATTATTTAATACATGAGACCCTTTCCGAGGAAGTAATCTTCATTAGAAACAAAGATTTAGGCATTACTGCAAATCAGCTGAAATTCTTTGCTACTTTGAAACTTCTGATAGGAAGAAGAATCTTATAACAAGATAATATCAAAATCACTTCATACAATAAAATAACAATATTTAGAATTCTATTCCAAGAAATTATTTCTGTAGAAGACCTTCAACAAAACTTAGAATAAACTCCCCTACCCTTTCACCTTTGCTTTTCCACATCAATTACTAGTTTGGACTTCCTTCTTCAGGATCAGCTAGCAAATGTAGTCAATTCCAATGAAACACACAAGAAGTTAAGGTCCTGCTTTCATAGTTTTACCTATCCTGCAGAAACAGAAGCTGCTTTAACCTTTTGGAGACACTGCTTATAATCAGAAAAGTTATTTATGTGACTTTTAAAATATTTTAATTTTTATGTGAAAACACCCAGTAACAATTCATTTGCATTTGAACATCGTCATGGTTCACTCAAAGAACTGCACGCAAACCATTATCACCATTAAAGTTTCTGCAATGATTACTGCCTCAAGGTCTGCAACACACACAATTCAGCACTGTCTTTAAATGCAGATAGTTTCCTGCATCACTACCAATTTAAACATTGTAGTTTGTTAATAACTAAAACTTCCAAATATGGATAAGGCATGGATACTGTATATGCCACTAGACACTTCTGAGTTCAACAAAAGGGATATAATTATTTACTTTGTAAGCTTACACTGAAGGGAAAGGAGTATTTTCCTCATAATGCTTTGTGTTTTGTACAGGAGTGCAATCTCATTTTTGCAGAGGGATTTTACCTCAAAAAACTGTCTTTCAAATGCGTTAACATAGGTTCAAAAGCCATACGTGAAGTTTGTTACTAGCAGACCTGGTACACTCTCTTCCTCAATCTAGATGCTCTTGACTTACATTTCATATGAAGGAATCATTGCATTGCTACCAATAAACTTTTGTACCTTCACCCCTAAATTATTTAGAAAAGAAACTTCTGACACAAGGCAACACATTTATATTAAATGGGAGATTAAAAAAAAAAATTGTGTCTCAAAGGAAAAATAAGAACCAAATCACAAGAATTGAACTGCATTGCTCTTTCCTGATGACAAGGCACAGTCCATGCAAATATGTTAAACACAATATATGGGGTTTTATATAAGGAATAACAACCAGTGTGGTTTTTTGTTTCTTTTGTTTTTTCCACCTTGGAGCAAAACACTACTTCCTTCCCAACACCTTGAACAAATTATAGATAATAAAATATCAATGCACCAAAGGTGCAAGGGGATTTATACAAATTCTTTTTATTTGTTCACTAAGTTCTGAGGTCAGCTCTTGCTAACAATTACCGAGCATAGTTCCGAGATAACTTTAGGAAGCAGGAACTGGATTCTTGAATAATTTATTTCATCTTTAAAGAAAAAAAGAAATTACTACATCCTTCCCATTTCTGATTGGGATGCTGCCCTTGCACTACTTTATATTTTCCCATGCTAATGAATTTTTTCTGGTTTATGATTTTTTCTTATTAGTTTGTTGTATACATTCTGCACAAGAGAAATGGATTTCCAGAACACAGTCAAATGTATTTGAATTCAAATATGAATTCAAACAAACAATTGGAAAGGAGCTATTTAACTGCTTTTGTGTGGTGAACAGAAAAAAAAAATTAAGCACTGGTAAGTGGATTACTTTCTTCCTCCCCACCTTCCAAGATGTACTGAAGATTGTGTCAACACCTATAGTGTTTTAGGTAACCATTCCTTAAAGGTTGCAAAATTTGGACGACAGTTGCTTCTACCATGTTTTATCCTGCATCCAGTGAGAGGGGGACAGCAGTGAAACTAATGCCTTCTATTTCCTCTTTCAAAGACCAAAAAGCAAAAAAAAAAAAATACTGCAAAAGATTTCTGTGGACACCATCAGCAAAGACACCACTTACAACTGAAAAAAGTCTGTCTTGACTGAAAATGGTGCCCATTTACTTACTTGAACATAAAGTTCAAGTTCACATTTAGTATAAGAGAATAATTGGAAAACCTACACAGAAGGTTTTCAAGACAACTCCTTAAATAATGTCTTATGATTTTATAAAATGAAATGCTCATGTTTTAATAGTTCATGGGGAATTTAAATACTAGACATTTTAGTATTAATTTAACTAAGAACAGACCAGGCCTCTCACAACACAAAATTTCAAAAAAGGTAGAAAAGAAGCAGATAAATCAAGAACTCTAACAAAGCTTACTAGCATCAGAAACTAAAAATTCACAATGATAACCCACATATGACAAGACAGAATCATTACAATCAGTACTTAGTTACAAAGGATATTTCAGAACTTCTTGATTAGTGTCCCTACCTATTCTGTCAGAAAAAAAAAGTATGTCTAAACAAAGAAACCCCAGTATCTAAAAATATATGTGTAGGATTTAAAATGAATACCAGCTTTCAACCTTGCTGAATGAACTCCTGACTAACAATGGCAGAATAAAATGTAAGCATGCAAATCTGCTTTTTCCTTCTCTCTGTAGAAACAAAAATAAACACACACTAAAAAGAAAAACCTACCCAAACTAAAACCAACCCAATGCCACTCACAAAAAAAGAAAAAACCCAAACAAAAAAACACAAACAACCAAAACCCAACCAAACCAAACAACTCCAGCCCCTGTCAAAACAGCCTGAACTTTACATTGCAGACAGTGAAACACTGTGTATCTACTTTCTGGTATCAACAGTAACACAAATGTATGCCAAAAACCATATACACTCTTAATGAGAAGAGAGGGACAAAATAATTCTCAAGCTGCATAGAGGAAGAAAGCTATTGATAGAAGGGAGCTAATTTCACAGTTTGCCAGGGGTCAACGGTCTTTTCAGAACTATCAGCTTTTGAGAATTGGAAGTACTTTTTGAAGTTCTGTTTATCTGTTCTTCCCTTGTTACCTATGGCTGTCTGTCATTTACGGATTATTAGCAGTAATGAGAAATGTTGAGTGCTGCCTATCCACAGTACGAGACAGAGGCATGGGCCCACCACAGCAGTTGCACCATCAGGCTGAAATTTTGCTTGTAATCCATCAGAGCAGCACTGTCAATAAGGATTCTTCAGCCCTTTTTACCCAGACTATGCTCCAGGGCAACTCACTTCACAGATAAAGAAGAAAAGCCAGCTACACAGAGTTATGGAAAAAGGGGGCCATTGGGATATAGCAAAACAGTCAGTTGCACGGAAAAAATGGTGAATCCTTTGATTCTTGGAAATATAAACTTATAAAATACCATACTAAATTGATTCCAAGTGAACCTGGAATGAATAGAAAAATCTCATCTCCTTCAAGGCTATTATTAGAAACTACATAAAACTACAACTGCTTAACATTTCAAATCACTTTAACAGAATTAAAACCAGCTAACACTGATTCCTTTTTCATCAATATCACTAGAAATATTCAAATGCAATTCTTACTAGCACTCACAGGATATACAAGCATCGATACATGGGGCACATTATAACAAGAAGAGGATGAATTCATCTGTTGCAGAGCGTCTAGCCATTGAAAAAGTAAATGTCACTCCTATATCCAATTAAGAAGGTATATAATTTATAGAAATTGGGTCTGAGGCTCAATTTTACATTTGGCTTCAGTATCTGCAGAAGCGTGCTTCTGTGTTTACCTGGCTTTTGCAGGAGATACTCGAAAATATTTCCAACAGAGAACACATTAATGATATACTTACGGCATGGGGTGTTTGGTCTGCTCACAAGCTGTGGGAATGCAAAGAGAGCTGAAATATCTACTTCATGGCTCTGATTTTGATTCTTTTCTTCAGTCTGGTCAGCCCAAGCTACTGATTTTTGTCTTTGAATCAGCTGCTCAACCTCTGCGTATTCAGTCTCACTTAAGTCATTTGTCAACCCAGCTTCTTTCAAAATCAGGTACTGCTTGCGAAGAACTGGAAGCAAAGTATTTAGCACTCTGTAAAACAGCAAGAGGTAAGACAAGTTTGCTTAAGAAAAGGTAATTTTAAGCCAGAAAACAAAAAGTTTGAGAAAAATCTTGCTTATGTTTCAATTAAAATTAAATTCTCTAAATAGGTCTTCTGAAATTACAATGCCAGTAAGTCTTATCATGCCTGCCATGAAACCATACTTACTTCTCTGTTTGCTTGTAATATTGATCTTGAAGGGACACTAGAGATAGCATGTGCTCAATCTGGGCTTTCAGGTCCTGAACTTCTAGGTTTAAATGGCAATACTGCAGATCTTGACGAAGTTCCTTTGAGAAATTAGGAATAAAAACCAAAATCAAACAGCTGCACATCAAACTGATAGGGAGAAACTAAATTTAAACTAAAAATAATGTAGTTCAGTCTATATTGAAAAGTAAAGATGGAGTGGAGCTATATTATAATAATAATAAATTTTATGGCAGAAAAGTTTGAATTATTTGATTTTTATTTACATGCATTATAACTTTGTAGATTCCTTTGACCAATAGTGGGTGTGTTGCAATTAGCATTAAGAATCCAACAGGCACCCATGCATGCCCAAAGATAGATTGGCCTCTTTTTCTGTATACTCTCTCCATATAGTTTACTTTATTTCCATTACTAAGCTGTTCTTAACTCAGGTTTTACCCTTTTTCCAATTCTCCTCCCCATCCCCAACCATGACAAAATGAAAGGCATTTTACTTTTGGAATACACCCATCTTGACCCAGAAGGCGCATTTCATTTTCAACACGGTGCAACCATTTGGTATTTTCCTCAAAAAGACTGATCTCCTCTTCTTTTTTCTTCTGCATGCGTACATAGTGGCTATTAAGTGCTGCAATCCTTCGATCCCGCTTGCCAGTGGCCTTAAAAAAAAAAAATCCACCCCCCCCAATAATCAGCATTTAAGGTGGAAGCTTCCAAATGATGTTCACCAAACTCTTCTTACACATAAAGATTTTTTCCTCACTTTTATGTAACATAACCAAATAAATCCTAGTAACTCAAGGATGAATATGAAGAATAAATTTTGTCTGTTTTCCTTATGCAACATGGCCCAGAAAAAGCCGCTAAAGGATAAAGCATAGGGCAAAAGAAAAATCCTCTATCTTCAAACATCAAATTCTTCTGATGTTTTTACTGTTTCTGAAATCTGACAACAAAAAGGCACAAAACCAGCAACAGTAAGTTGGATATGAGCGAGGTGGTGTTCTAACAAGGCAAAGGGTACTCTTTCTATTCAGCAGACAACTATACCCTACTGTTTACCTTCAAAACTAGGTCACTACATCAATAGTCACAGAAGTGATAATCTGTGTGTCCCATTTTAATTAAATATTTAAGCATTAACTCATTATATAATTACTTAAGCAGAATTTACATGCATATCAAAATGAAGAGATGATACCCTGCACTACATTATAGAAAACTCACCTTTTCTACTCTTTCTTCAGAGCACATCAGTTGAATTTGTTCATGACATTGATTCTGGTAATGTTTCCTTAAGGTGTTTTCTTTCAGTGTCTTTTCCACCTTGAGGTATTCTTTTCTGATTTCTTCACGGTTTGCAAACACATTTTTAAGGATTTCTTTGTATCTAAAACCAAAGGATAAGAATAAATATTAATTATTTACTGAAGACTTTTTATTACTATCTCCTTTTAGTAGAACTTTCAACTCCAAGTTAAGATAAATATAAAGAAATGAAAAGGAAAGGAGTAAACCCTGTTATAGACGAACACTACATAAAACATCAGCATATCAGTAAGGATTTCATGCGTTTGAACGAAAATATGTAATGAAATTTTGAAGGAGTCACTAAAAACAAACCTTGTCATACTTATGAAGGCAACCTGGGATTTAAAAGAAAAGACTTATGTGAAGAAGCTTCAGATGCCTTTCTCTAACTCCAAAAGATACTAAATATCTACATTCTCTACTTCTTACATCAATTTATTCTACAGATCAGACTACCAGTGCCTTAGACAAGACCTTCAAAAAACCTTCTAGCTATCCTCAAAAAAAGGAAAACTGCAAACTGTGGCTAGCACAGGTTTTTCCCATGAGAACATTTTGTGTTTTATAAACAAAGATAAAGGTTGGATGTTGTTAGTGTCTCAAGATTTGGACAGTTCAGGCCTGGCCAATCAGGCCTAGGGGGAGGTTTCTGACTGACCAATCTGGGTGACCTCTGAAAAGTCTATATATATGTTGGATTCAAAATAATAAAGCGCTTTTTCTATGCCACGCTGAGAATCCGGGGTTCTCCTTCTCTGCTAGCAGCTCAACAGCGACAGCAAATGTCTTCAGTTGCTCACTTTCCCTAAAGTAGCTGTACAATTTTCATCACTAATAGATGAGGAAAATCAGAACATTCTTCAATCATGTTTTAACACATATGAGGCTAATAGTGGGGAAAACCAAACAAGTGGTAGATGGTACTCAAGGCGTTACTGAGTAATCCATTACCTGGCTACTCCTAGTCTGCAACACAAGTTTGATAATCAAGAGTAAGAAGATGACGTGCAAGAATTGCTATATTGCAATATAACTTTCACTGGTGGTACTTTTTCACTTCACTCCTGAATACTGAAAATGCTTCAGTACAGAATGGCCAAAAAGATACTGTATATCTCAACAACGACCAACCTTGCATACAAAGTATTTTAAAAAATACCATGTTGTTAGAACTTTACATAAAAATAACAGCACGGTTTAACATGCAAGTGCTCTAAAGACATGCAATATTTGACGTTATACAGTTTTTAGTATGAAAAAGAAAATCATAAAATTAAAAACGCTAAAAAAAATAACAGATTCAACTCCAGAACAAATTGAAGAGATGTTCTTGTCATGTAATTGGCTTCTTGCCAGCATTTCAGAAGTAGCAAGTCTTTTATTCTAGCACTGTATTACTCTCCTTTTAAAAAGAAACAGAATTAAGAAAAGAATTCCTGTCCACAGATTTAGAAATATAAGAGTTTTCCTGAAGTGTCCAGAGAATGCTATCATATCCAGGTAAAAATGTGTACTAAAACACTCTCAGAATTTAGAAGTATTATTTCTTTAAGGAACAATAATAGGTTAATGGTTGCACTGAATGATCTTTTCTAACCTAAAAGATTCTATGATAAAGCAAAAATCATGGGTAGTTGGACTGAAATACATGATCATGGATAAGGCTCTCTTCCCTGTGCCAACTAAAATGAAGAAGGCAGCACAATAGCTTCAAAACCTGTAAATGAATGTGGGATAAATCAACTCATTACCCACACCATCGGTATGATGAACCTGGCAGGATATTCATGGGGAAGAAAAGAATAAGACATCCACATCACTTCTGATATCTAGAGGGAATGGGATAGGCTTACATGTGGCCCTTTGGATATTCCATAAGAATAAAATGCAAACAAGCACTCTCTGACCAACAAATCCTGGCATAGAATATGTCCAGCCTTTTGAAAAGATATTTTAGAGACCTTGCCCTTGACTGACTCTTCCTACACACAAAGAATGAAATAAAGGGCAAAACACAGGAAATTAAATCAATCTTAAAGACATACAGTGCAAAAATATGCAGGAAAACTGTCAGAACTATCAACATGACTTAGAAGCCCACACTTCTTTTGAAAATTAAATTTAAATAACCTGAATGAGATGGTTTATTGAAATGTCTGGAATGCCAGTAAAATAAAGCACAGTTAGAGAACATTTTACTTTGAATGGCTTTTTACTTCACCTCAGAAAGTTTACCAGGTTCAAAAATAGCACATTCAAAGGGCCAAATAAAAAAAAAGTTAGCTGAATCAACTTAGGTGAATAATTGTCAGAAATACGAGATAAGATATGCAGAGACACATCCAAAAAGACTTTTGCTCCAAAACCTACCCTCTTTATGGAACAGTGTGGCTCCTGCAACAAATTGATACTTCACATCCAAGTTTGTTATTTTTGTGTTCTCTCATGAGACTGTCACATGAGAAAAGACAGACAGTAACATTACCAAGAAGAGGCCAAGAAATATTAAAGCAATAGAAAATAAGGAATCTACAAACACAAGTTGAATTCTCTGTGGGAAAAGGAACTTCCAGGTTTTGTCACTCTCAAACCTTGCAGGAAAGATACCACTTGAATTAGTGTCTGCCAACAGTCGCAAGAGCTGCTGTCATTTATGCAAACTACATTCTGCCTACCCACAAACACAACCTGTTAAGTAGCTTTGCTAGAAGCCAGCATTCATATGCTCTTTCCTGTCACATGTCATTTCCTGCGTCCCCCCCTTTCATTTTAAATTCACCACCAAGTTGTTCTAAAAAGAAGCAACATGTTAGGCAAAGCCATACCTAGATCCAAGTAAAGCAATGTTAAAATGGGGAAACCAATATCGAAAAGAGTAGGTTTGTTTTACAAATGCTTTTGCAAGTTAGACAAACTCCAGCTTGGAAGCAAGCTCATGATGTGATTCATTTACCTTTCTATTTCCACTTGCTGGTTGTTTGAAAGTTCTGCAGTATTACGAGAACGATTTTCAGGAATGCTTGCTTGCTTTTCTTCATATTGCCTCAGTTTCTCTTTCAACATTAGGATCTAAACCAAAAGAGACATTTTTTAGTTAAAATGTATTTTTAGTTTTTTTTTTCAAAACTATAATTCTGCACTGATGATGAACTGCTATACAAGTGACAGCAGGTGATATTCCTCTCAGAACACAAAATTTTCTTACTTCAAAATACATTAGAACAATATTGCCTTATACATTCAATCTCAAAACATTTTTTTATATTCACAGTTAACCTTTCAACCTCTAATAACAGATTTTTACATACCTCTTTCTTTTGTTCATTGCAAATTTTAACATACTGGCTTATGTGATTGTCCAAACTAACAACATTGCTCTTCAACTGTAAAGAAACAAGTTAGAATTTATAGGTGGCTCTTAAATGTTTTCATGCATAATAAACACACTGCATATAAGTACTTCATAGTTACACATACACTATATTATGAGGAAAAAGATTAATAAAATCCTGACTTGCACAAGAATATGACACTCAGCTTTTGCTGTCATCTGTTGCATACCCATGGCCAGGACATTTCCCTCAATGGAACAATAAAGATAATTACATTTATATGTACAAGCATATTTTGCATTTATTCATGTTAGTTTTACTATTTAATGTGTATCTTGTGCATTTAATTATAAAAACTACCTTTAAATATGCAACAAATGGAAACTACAGTAAACCCTGCATTACATAAAAAGAATTAGGAGCTGCAATAAAAAAGGTGATAAAAAATATAACAATAGAGAGCAGAAACAGGACATTCCAGCTTTTCACGTATCAATACAATCTCACTAAGCTTCTTGACTCCAGTTGGATTCTATCTGTAACAAACCTGGACTAGCTCTTATACAACTGGTCAGAAATTTCTTTAATGTATTTTACAGTTCTCTGTGAAAGTAATAGCAAGATACTAAAAAAGGATGTGAATTCTACCAGCTGAGAATTATTTCTAAATTTCATACTCACAATATAAACTATTTCAAACTGGCAGCATCATCTCACAACTGAAGCTATGTTGCTTTTAGGCCAGATCTAGGATCTACTATGTATCTACTACACCTATCACTCAGATTAGGAAGAGCTGACGGCAAAGAAAGCAGAAGTAACTGAACAAAGTGTTGAGACAAAAGTGAAGGAAAATATATTCCAAAAGAAGTAATTCTCCTTCTTTTAATACTACATTATTGTACTTTGACAAGAGATCAATAAATACCAATATACTCACAGAAGACTTAATATCCTTTGCTCGGTTTGCATACTTCAGAGTATTATAGGTATCATCATAGAACATAGAAGATGGGCTAATTGCAGCTATCATTATTGTTCGGCAATTTCCTCCAAGAGAATCTTTCAACAACCGCGTAAGCTTGCTGTTTCGATAAGGAATGTGTTTCTTGCTCTGAAAGGAGTGATATACATTTTTATGGTGTAGTCAACTGTACTTTAAATAAAAGCCTGCTTAGAATTTCAACAGTGACACAAAACAACAAAACAGGACAAACACCCATGAAACTTTTCTTCGACAGGAGTATTTTTTCTTAAAATTATCTATACATCTTAAACAGTTAAGGTCTCTTGGAACTGTTTAACACCTTTACAACACACTTATTAGCAAGGTTACTTCTGATGTCTAGACATGTAACTCCTATTTTTGTGATGGGGCAGCTAACAGTAAAAGTAAACTACATTAAACTGTTTTCAGTTCACAAAATCATCCAGATTGGGAAGGATCTCTAAAATCCCTCTAGTTCAATCCCTCTGCTCAAAGCAGGGTCAGCTAGAGTAAGAAGCCAACGACTATGCCCAGCTGGCTTTTGATTATCTTAGAGGATGGAGATTCCACAACCTTTCCAGGCAACACAAACTCTGCTTTGTAAAGCTACAAAATTTTAACTTCATGGTACTAGGTTTGGTCACGAGGAACCCAATCCTACATAAAATAGATCAACATGAAGATTCTTTCTTACGCCCATGGTACAGATTTTAAACTCTGCTTCCCATTCCAATAAGGTGGTGATGGACGTGTAGCATCAAGATGGGAAATGAAATCTGATTTTTTCCTGGCTTACCTGAAGGAGGAATTTGCCAGTTGAGCAGAAGGACAAAAGGAGTGTCATGGTAGAAAATGGACTTGACTCTACTTAGGCGAAAGTTCAGGAGGTTTTGTCATTGTCTTATACAACTGTAGCTATTCCTTCCCTTGAGCTGGTGAGCCAGGTCAGGAGACTGACTCACTGCTTTGAGCAGGGGATGTGTTACATATGGACGTATGTGAGATCCCAAAAAAACCCCAAACTAGGAATAGGTGCTGTTTTATCCTACAAAAGCCTCTTTCCCTAAGATTAAAAGTTAATTGTAAGGTTATTCATTTACTCATGCAAGCTTCTCTATATATGCTTGATTTTGAAGAAGGTAGGTAAGAAAAGCAGGTACCATTCATCTTTGACACTATCCTTAGGTAGCTGCACATCATTTTTGAGAATTCTCTCTCATCGGGATTGTCTTTCATAGACACGATGGTGGAAACCCTTAAGACAATCTTATACGAGAATGACGATGTGAGTAGCATCAACAATATAAACCACATTATTCAATCACCTAATTTTTAAAATGTTTTCAGAGCACTAGGAGGTAAAGACTGCATGGGAAAGCACATACCCTTGGATCTGCCAATGCGTTGATGACATTTCCAAGAGCAAGCAGGGACCGGTTAATATTTGTTCCTTCTACAAAACGAGCCCCCTTGGCCTTTGTTGCGTTGGCACGTTCAGATCCTGCCAGGTCAATGAGAGACATTTTGGCCACACGAATATTTTGATCAATACTAGCTGTTTTATCTTGCTGCCGTAGGTAAATCTACAATTAAAAAAAAGGAAAATAATTAAAAAGTAACCACTAACCAATTGAAGCAGTAAGTTAGTATAGTGTAACAACTGTTTTCTGGCATTTGTATTAATTACAGTTAAACCTTTTAGAACATATCTAAGGTCAACAGGCAGTTTGGCCTAATGGAAAATAGGGAATCCATTTCTGACACCTCTTAAAGTTCCTTGTTTCATATACTAGTAAGGAAAGAAGCAGAATATCGTTGCACTGAGTTTGACTGAGTTCATTTTCTGTGCAGCAGTCCCTATGGTGCTTCCAGACTTGTGATCCAGACAGTGCTGGTAACACACACTGGTGATTGGCTGTTGCTGAACAGCAATTGTATGGTGTCAAGGCACTGGGCAAGAGGGTGCAAGCAAACAGCTGACCCCAACTGACTGGAAATTGCTCTGAGTAGCCATTGCTTGAGGAATAGCTGGGAATCGGTCTGATGGTGGCAAATAACTGCCTACTGTCCCTTCACTTAAGTGAACCAAAAGTTATCTCCCTCTCTTGCTTAGGATTCTCTCCCCTGTCCTGCTGCAGAGGATTAAGTGACCAACAGGCCCAGAGCCACAAAGTAGCAAAGGTAAGTTGAGTTTTTTATGGGGAAAATTAATTTCACAGCTCTTGATTCTTCTGCACTTAAGATGCATATCTCACTACTGAACTTTAAGTCGAAAGAGGTGTTCCTTTTTTAAATGCACATTTATGAGTATGCCATAAAGATATGCATAAGGATAAACCAGAAAAAAAGCTGACTTGTCAGTGATTTAGACTTAATTGTATCTACCATTAATAGGAAACACGCATTTTCTGCTGTGAAAATACATTCCAGGATCTTTTCGACTATGATGCCTCCTGAGGACACTTGTTCCCCTTCATCCCATCTTTCCTGAAACTTTCATAGTACTGGAGATGTACAAAAAACTAAATGCTTTTGCTTCTGTCTGCTGGTGAAGGTATTCTTTCTTCAGGTTTATAAGGAAGTGGGCAAAGCATGAATAGGAACAGTCAATAGGAAGAATCAAAGTTACCCTCAGACGGCTTTCACTTTCTCAGGATTCTCTATATATTTCCCCTTTTGTGCTGAGTGCTTGCCATTTGGTAATATGACTAATGGTTACTGACACTTTCATGAATGCACTTATGGACTGCCAATTAGGAAAGAGTTGCCATGAATATAAGGCAACAGACTAGTTAAGACAATGTCTCACTACTCCTGTAGCTTTAAGCTTTGTACATGAGAAATGAAGTCTTCACAGTACTTTGTAACAGAAAAAAGATTGACACGCATTGTGAATGAATAAAATGAAATTCTCATGACTTGCCATGAAATGTATGTTTCTATATCAAACAGTACAACTAAGTTCAGTTGTACTATTTCCAGTATAATAGAAAAAAAAAAAAAAAAACCTAAACAAAAAAAACCCATCTCAGGCTTGGAACACACGACCAGAACACAGTAATTATCATTAATAAAGTAGGGAAAGGTGGAGTGACACGCCAAACTATGTTGTATGACTCAAGCTTTTGTAAAAATTCAAAAGATACAGGAAATGCCCCAAAGCAGAAACTTTTCTATTTCTTTGTCAGTCAGCAGAACACTTTCAATAGAACAGTGCAGCAATTCGGATTTTCCTCTCAGATGCTGTAATTGCCTGACCCAGATAGAGATTTCAAACCTAAGACAGATGGTACAGTAAGGCAAATCTTGCATCTCTAAAATCAGCTCAGAATGTCCTGGGCCAAGACTTACCAATTTCTGAGTCATTTTCAGAAAATATCCTGCTCCAATAAAGTTAACGAGAAAAGCCAAAAATAACATGTCTCTACAAAGATGCAACTCTTAAAATAATAGAAAAGTTAAAAATAAAGAGCAATCAAGACAGCACTGGGGATTTCTCATCACTTACATCTCTGGAAACAAAGACACAATTCTGTTATGCAGAATTGCACAGATTTGTGGAAATATGAGAGAAACTGAAGTGATTTAACTGCCACTTTTAGAAACCAAGAAAAAGTCTGCTAGACAATAAAATCCAGAGCCTTTTCCTGAGTAAACGTAGGGATATAAGACATCTCAGCCCGGAAAGCAAACAAACAGAAATCAGCAGCTCACTCTGTAGCACTGTACCTTGAGCTTTTTTTAAGGGCAGCACACATACACAACAATGCACCTCCCACCCAAACAACTTAAAAAGAAGGCTTTGTGGGATCATGTACAATGCACAACAATGGAAGACTTAGGAGAAATTAAAAACAGGAAGGGCAATTTCAAACATAAGTTCAAGGTACACAAGAAAACATAGAAGCTTTTAAAGTGGCAATGACTTCTGTTCTATTGCATATTTAGAAGTTGTTTGTTTTTGTTTTATTTTTCCGTATTTATTAAGCATTGTCTAAGTCTGCAGATACAGTTAAAAACTTCCCAACGGTTAAATGTTGTAATGCAAAGACCAGAATGAAATTTATTTTAATATTTTTCAACCCAGAGTGGATGAAATAAATAATTCCAGATACTGCTTTGCAGTATACAACAGCAAACAGAAAAAAACCACATTGTTGATAAAAGGACTGATTATTAAATATCACAGGTTGCATTTAAAAAGTGGAGCCAGAAGAATAAGGCAGTGGTTAGACAACAACAAAAATCTTTGGAGAAGTCTTAAGTTTTGGCATATTTATGCAACTCATTCAAAACTCATTTATGGAAACTAGGAATTAATTTTCTAAAACTCGGTCCATACCAGAATATTAGGAAATTATTTTATTGTAAAAACATTAACCAAAGCAAGTAAAATAAGAAAGTACTATGTGAGATTCTTAGTTTATAGTCAGACATAACTGCATTCTGTAAATTATTTTTCCCAGAGAAATGCTGAGCAACATCATGGAATCCCAATGTATTAAGAAAACCCACCAATAACTTTCAGTTTATAAGATTACAACATGGAAGTATATTAAAGCTCAAAAACTATTTTATATAAAAGTTGTTTCTTCTAAGGAGTATAAGTTAAGAAGGGAGAAGTTTATATTTTATATATTGTAAATTCAAACTATTGGAACTAGAGGATTTTTCATTAAATTCTTTTTTTGATATATAAACACTAAGAATCATGACATACTTCTAAGGAATAAGGAGTCAACAAGAAGAGTAAACTGCAAAACTTGTCACTTCTTCTCCAAACTAAGGTCCAACACAGTTTAAAAGTAAAACCTTTCATTGTACCCAACTTTAAACAAAAACTGCAACTCACAGTAATGACCATGGTACATTGGCTATATCATTTTACCTGAAAGACAGCATGGGACCGGGAAGAGGAGGCATTCACATCTGTGGGATGCTGAGTTCTATTTTTATTTCCATAATCCAACATCTGAAGGATTTCCTCTGCTGATTTAGGCTTTAGGAGTAGAGCACAAGACAAATACAGGTTTATTTTTCTTTCCTGTCAACTACATGATTGATTCTAAAAGACATTAACATTCACCTTAAAAGAAAAAAATAAAGGAACTTAAAATTTTAGCTACCTAGAAATAAGAGAAAATTCCTGTTTTGAAATTGAGGCACTTCAAACAAATATTCTCAGTTAAAAGCAGTAAGGTATGAAAAGCAAACACTTAACTACAGCAATTTAAATCAGAAAATATTTTTAGTAAAGAACTTAAACAAATCTGAAAGGTTCTCCATAGTTAGAATGAGCCTAATTTAAGAATGTCTGACTTAAATTAGTATATCACTGCTTGATGCATTAGTGCAAGAAAAGTTTTTTCCTCACAGGACTCAAGGTTTGGGAAGGAGCATGTTCACAGAGCTAGCCAAATTTAGAACATTGTTTCCTGTCATGGCATATAACATACACTAGAAAGCTGCAAAAAATAGGTTCACAGGAACTGATTGTCATATTGGAAAACAAGTTCTATCATTAACCTTACCAAAGAATTGCTGTGCTGGCCTGAAACAGTAATTTAACATGGAACTTTTCCAACACAGTTATTTACAAACAAAAACAACCTTGAGACTTCACAGCTGTGTGGAACACTCCAAGACGGCAACAAAGGCAATGCCATGATGTTTTAGCCAAAAACTAAATCTTCCAAAATCTGCTGGATGAGCATCAAGCCAATGGTACCCTTTTGATAATAAGGACTGAATGCTTTTATCCATTTGCATTCAATAATGTTAGCAGGTTTTTCCACAATGTACTTTCAACTAATTAGGTTTGCAAGTTACTAGCACTTAAAACCAGAAAAGAGCCCACTAGTCAATTATCAAATTCCATACAACTCTCAAAACAATGGGAATGTTTCTCACTAATCTGAAGCACATTTGAAATTTCTATAGGTATTTACATACCTGATGTAATGTCAGACCTTGAACTACCACCCCTTGCTGGGCATCTTCACGAACAGCCAGAGGTCCAGAGTTGACCAGCAGATCACGTATCTGCTCATTGTAAACCTTTCAAAGGGAATTGAAAATATTTTATTAAAATATCCTTCCATACTCGACAGAATTAAACTTAAATAAACAGAAACCACCAGTCTTTTTTAATACTTATGACAAAATAAGGAATTCACGCTATAAAATTTTTCAAGCATCTTTCCTATACTGAGCTTAAAATATTCAGTTCACATGATTTCTTTTTAGCTGTTGAAGTAATTCTTTCCTAGTAAATAACTTTTGTTCTTTATTGAAAAAAAACCTGCTTTTTTCCCCCCACAAAAACCGATTTTGCAACAAGCATTAATCCAAAGCATTTATTTTCCTCCATTATATATCACAATCCATACTTCTGTGAGATTCTTAGTTCAAACCTACTTGTGTTAAAATTGCTAAATGCCTTCTTGGTTTGTCAAAGCATATTGCAATGCAAACTTTCCCTGCCTCCTTTTACCCCTCTCAAATACCAACTAGAGTCCCTTAAGACTTTGAGGGAGCTGGAAGATAACCATTTTACTACTACTGCTTAACAGTAGTGCCAAAACACTCACTTGTAAAAACAGAACTTCATTTTGTTGTGCATTTTCACAGCGCTTATAGGATGTTATTATGTAGTCCTAAAATATTACCCTGAAATGACATTTTGTTGTACACAGCAACAGATGCTCAAAGGTACATAAATGATCAGCAAGACACAAATCCTGAACATTTAATGAATATATTAGAAGTAGTTGTCCATTTTGGAAAGCCTTCTGTAAAAGAGTAACAGGTGCCTAGGAACACCAAGTTTGCAGAGCACACTACAGTTCCACTCCTGTAAGAACATATTTTGTCAAGCCCCAGAGAGGACCAGGGGAAAACAAAACCAGCTTGTCTTTATTTCTAAAATGTGACTTATTAAAAGTAACATACCAAATGCAGAAACTCACCTCTAAATAGGAGACAGCAACATCACATGTTTTATCGTCTTTTATTTGATCCATGCGTTTATAAAGCGTCATCATGGTTAAATACATTACTCCAGGATCTTCAGGAGAACCTAACATTGTGTGAGTCTTTCCAGCTCCTGTTGCACCATATGCAAGTACTGAATTTTCAAAAAAAAAAACCCAACGAAGAAAAATATGTAATTTATTTGTAAGCTAATCAGGAACACTAAAGTCAAGTGAACACTCACAGGCCTCTGTCATTCTGCACAACTGTTTAATAAACTGAACAAGTTTCTTACTTAGGCTTTACCTTTCACATCTATAGTCAGAGAGCTGCTTCAAAATAAGATTTTTGAATTTTAATTTCAAAATTCGCTAACATTTTACATGAAAACATTATTTACCTACTCTCATAACCCTACACCATAAACTTACTGCTGATAGGCATTTCATTTCCCCACCACATTGCAGTTGCCAATTAAAAAGCCCCAAGCTCTTAAAGAGTTCATAAAGCAGTTTACCACACACTCAGTGACACAACTGCTTCTGCTTGAATAACTCTAGAGGACTCTCATTAGCACATATATTTCAGATAAAATTCTGAAGTCTATTATAATCTTAACAAAAACTTATTTTCAAAAATAGGGTAGAGCTATCCTAACTCCCATAAGCTAAAAAGTCTATGATATGATATCATATATGATATAATAATAATAATAAATTATTATAATATACGATATTATGATAATTCTATGATATGATATGAAAAAATTAATATCTAAGAATTAAGACACAATGCTTTATTTCTGTCTCAGGCTTTTTCAATGCCTCTGCAGCTACTGGATACAATGGTAGAAACTTTGAGAAATTCATTGAAGTTTTTTAATTAAAGAAGATAAACAGAAGAATTACCTGTACAGTTATACCCATTTAGGAAGCCATCAATTAGACTTTTGGTAGTATGCTCAAAAACCTCCAGCTGAGATGAGCTGTCATCAAAAATAGCATCGAACATAAATTTCAGGTCTTTCCTATGCCTTTTGTTAATATCCCTATGGGTCAGTCTCTTCCCGTGAAAGAAGCTAACTTCTTCCTCCTTTGGATCAAAGACCAGCACATGCTGGTCAATAACTTGGACAACCCTGCTAAAGCTGCCGTGTTTTTCCTTTTGGGTCTCTGGACGGACACGGACCACCACTTTCACATGATTACAGACATCTTCTTCCTTAGCAGGAGTCATCCCGTCTGTGCCCCAGCTTCACTTCCAAAGATTCTTTCAGATCGAACAGCTGAATTTTTTCTGCAATTAACAAGATAGGTTTTATTTGAGATATAAGGCCTTTCACTCTTTCCAACAGCTCCCAGTTCGATCGGGACTTGTCAATTGCACTTGTCAATGGACTGCGACAATGGCAGTCGTGCAGTTGGCCACTGTAACTGGCTGGAAACGATGATTTAGCACAGCCTTCAGAAAGCCAACGAGCACTTTCCCAGTAAATTCTTACGTTTATTTTAAAATTTAAATTACTAAAGGACCGAGTGGCATTCCTTTATATCAGACCAAGCTTTCAGATGAGATACCGCATTTCCGTAGGCTAAAGCGAGTAGCGTATTTGTCCTTCAGCAAAAAGAGGAGCTGCCTGCGGTGCTTTCCCTGGATTATTAATTTAGTCACGTCGCACGTAGGTTTCAAGAGAGTTAAAGAGGGATTCACGTTAACGTAACTTGCACGGGTTAAAGTAACCGATACCAAACCGGAATTTCCTTTAAACAGCCCATCTCTGTCGAGCGGGCTGCTCGCTCACCCTTAAAAGCGGACAGCAACACGCGTAATAAAGACTGTCGGTGACCATTTTGCCGCTTCAGGACAGCTCTCCCTCTCTCAGCGGAGCCGCCCTCGGCCGCGGCACAACGGGACACGGCGGAAGGGAACACCTGGGGCAAGTAAGCGGAGGGGCCGCGGCCAGCCCGCCCGGCTCTCGGCCCGCTCCTTACCCCACCGCGGGCAGCTCTCCCTCGGGGCACGCCTCCAGGCTCGGCCCTACGGCCCGCGAAGCTGCCCCGCTCCCGCCGCACGGCTGCCTGCCCCGGCGCTCAGCCCCCGGCGCTCAGCCCCGGCCCGCCGCCCCGCTCTGCCCCGCTGCGCTGCGCTCTCGCCGCCCGGACTCACCGCGGGCCGCAGCCGCACCAACCGCCATCCACCGGCCGCCCGATTCAAACCCAAGCAGGCCGCCCTCCGCGCCTTATCATTGGCTGCCTCGCGTGACGTCAGCAGAGCGACGGCGCCAGCGGTAAGTGCGCGGGGCGCGGGCGGTGGCGGGGCGCGCGGGGAGGGAGCGCGGCGCGCGTGGGGCTGACGGGCGAGCGAGCGGGCGGCTCGGGGCTCCGCGTGTGGCTCCTCGTGTGGCCTCTGGCTCCGCGCGTCCCGCCAGCCCGGCTCGGCCGGGGACAGCCCTCCGCCTCTTCCTCCCGCACGCCGCCGCGGGGCCTGGCGTGGGTCGGGCTGCGGGCTGCTGACGCTTCTCCGGCCGTCTCTGGCAGAAAGTGCTGAGGGGTGGGATTTTTGTTCTTGCTACCTTTCCGCTTCAGTACAAGCTCGGCGCTTCAGGCGGCAGCCTCCAGTTGTGCCCGAGCCTCCTGTTGTGCCGCTTTAGGCGTGTGCTGTTACAGAGTACACTGTCAGCTCAGCTCTAAGCGATGTATATCGTTGTGTAGAAGGATGGTGGTTGTAAGCAAAGTGTGTCCCTTGTGTTAACAAGACGCCGTGGGCTCGTACCAGCGTTGGTCAGTGTGAGTAGGATGGTGGGACACACCTGTGGTGTTTAACCCCAGCCTGCAGCCAAGCTCCCGGCAGGTGCTCCTCACTCCCTCACCAGTGGGATCGGGGAGAGAAGGGGAAGGGTAAAAGGTAGAAAACTCTTGGGTTGAGATAAAGACGCTAATAGGAAAAGCAAAAGCTGTGCAGATGAGCGAAGGAAACCAAGGAATTCCTGGCTTCCCATGGGCAGGCAGGTGTTCAGCCGTCTCCAGGAGGGCAGGGCCCATCACAGGTAGTGGTTACTTGGGAAGACAAATGTCATCATTCCAAATATCCCCCTTGTCCTTCCCCTACTTTGGGTACTGAGCATGATGTCATTTGTTCTGGAATATCCCTTCAGTCCATGTGGGTCACCTGTGCCAGCTGTGTCTCCTCCCTGCTGTGTTCAGCAGAGATCCAAAACACAGCCCCATACTACCCCCTGTGAAGAAAATTAACTCCACTGCAGCCGAAACCAGTGCAGCATACCATGGTGATATATATGTTTTCTGTAGAGGCATTGTGGTTTGTTGCAAAACCTCACATCTGTGTGTCTGTACAAAGTTGGAGTGATACATACTTTCATCTTTAAGGTTGGAATTATTGCTCAGCTGAGGCTTAAATTATCAGGGGAATAACTTTCTCAACATCTTATGCAAGCAAAATATCTGTAGCCTCTGGCAACATAAATTCAAGAAAAGCGCATATTAATATCTGATAGTGAAAGTAATCTGCTTGTTGCTTGAACATGATTGATTAGTAGATAATATTGAGAGTTCTGAAAACATTTTGCTGACATGACGTGTCTATAAAGCTGCCCATCTTGGATGTGTGTTGCCTTACTTATAACATTTCCACTTTATTATTAAACAAATACACTGTTTCAAATATTTGTTTGAAAGTAATTGCTGACATCTACTGCTCTTCTAGGTTGATCAACTCCAAAATGTTATCACAATGTCTGTGCCAAGTTTGCAAATGTTTGCTTCTGCGCAGCTGGAAACTGAGTTCAGTAAACGTGGCTCGTTTTGCCAGAAGGATCCATTCTTCATCAAAAAAGTTTTCTGACTCTGAGTCAAAGGAACAAACTGTCCAGAAATGTGAAACTGAAGAGTTGCCTCAAAGTACAGAAAACAGCAATTTTGGAAGATTGCACATACCAGTGATGCTGGAGGAGGTTATTAATTGTTTATCCCCCCAGCCAGGTCAGGTGAGTTAAATGGTTAACATTTGTGATCCACTAACAGGCCAGCAGAAAAATTTGCGCACTGTAGGGATTCCTCTAAACTTTTGTTTAGAGGAATAAAGGGATGCTCTTTAAGAATCAGTTGTACCTTTTAAAGGTTCTTAATTGTTTTGAAGTTCAAATTAAGACTGCATTCAAAGTAATAAAATTCTGGTGTCTGTGTGCCTGAATCCCCAGGTAGGTAATATTTGTTAAAACTGCTGTGTTTGAATATTCTCTTGCTTTTGTACTTGGGTATTCTTAAGGTTTCGTTAATAACTCATAGTAGTGTGGACTTCTCATGTATGGTTGTGTCATCAGTTTGTGAAGAGCTCATACCCTAATGTGTAAGAGGTAGTAAGTATGTAGGTTTTAAAAACTGTCATTATCATTATCCCTTGTTCTGAGACAGTTACTTCCATAGTTGGAGGTCTTTCCTTAGGATATCCTTTCACTGCATACTTTCATCTGTGATTTTAGTGCTTATGTTAGCTTCATGGAATCTTACTACTTTGGGCTTATCAATGTATATTTTTACTGCAAAGGTTGAAACAATAAATGAAGAAGTAGAAAGGTTAAAATTTGTGTATGTTTTTATTTTTATTTGAAAACAGCATCATCCAACAGTGGCAAAGTGATACAGCAAGTTTGAGGTGGACTCAGTGATCAAAAATTTGCAGTCAAATCTCATTGTGTTGCCTTATGTATAATTTTAAATGTTTGAAGAAACAGTGGAAATGCAACTAGTGTTCATACATATTAGCATACACATTGCTCTTGCATGTGTCCTACTGTTGAAGATACCTAAATTAGAGAAATACATAAGGAACTTCGAGTTCAGATTTCATTCTGATGTCAGGACTATGGTGACATTTTCACTCATTAAATGAACATATAAACTGTGATACTCTATGTGAAATATTTTTTCCATTTGTGTACATTTTTACTTAGATAAGAAGTGCCTGATGAAATGACTCTTCATTAAACTCTCCTTGTTGATGTAGAGAAACCTTACTTGGAAACAGAACTTGTAAAATAAACTATTCGAGGTTATAAACTGTGGAGAGTAGCTATTACTCCCGCTGAAGATTTTTTTTTTTTTGTAATTTAAATATTTATGAATGTAAAATAGCTTATTATTGGGTTGGATTTTTTCAGGTCTGCATATACATGGTTTTGCAGATTCCTAAGCTAGTAGTGAACCACTAATGACTGCTGTAAGAGAGCCCAAGTGTGTTTACCTCAAACAGAAGCATTTATAATACTGCTAACCTGTTCAGCGTGACTGAAACTGGAAACTGTTCAGCACTTCCATTTTTCTTTTTCTGTATGTATTTGCAGCACTTTCTGAAGCCTTAAAAAATAAGTAGTATGCAAAAGGATGCAATGTGTCAACGAAATCTTGCTATTGTAAGTGAAATTTTCAACACAGGTTGAGACAGTTTCTCACTGACCTGAGTGGTGGTAATCAGTTTGCATTCACCTGCATATCAACTGGGAGTGTTGTATAAAGTTATATTTTTAAGATTATAGTAATGACAGGGAAGTCTAGAAACACTTTATTTTGTGGGCAGGGAAGGTAGTGCTCTAATCTTGAATTGAGTTTTTCTGCTTTATTCTCTCCTGCGCACATAAAAGATTTCCTTTACTCAGCTTTAACAGTTATATTCTTTGTTATAAAATAGCTGATTTGGGCCTCAATTTCTTGTTGTGTCCTAAGACAAGGAGTTGCTAATATAAAGAAAATCTAATTAGAAAGATGATGTTCTCCCTATAGTTATAGCCACTGAATGGGATTTTCATTTTACTTAAAGGGGTTCTTAGGAAAATAAATGTTACTTAAGAGTGAGTCACAGCTGAGATGAAGATGTTAGTGCTTTCCTACTGAATATTCTTGTTGATTGGCTCCTTTGGGGAATCTGTTTGTCAGGAGTTTGAGCAATAATACTTCCAGTTATCTTTGTATCTTCTTTTATTGCCTTGTTTCTCAAAGTCCCTGTAGTAGTCCTGTTTTTGAAATAAAGACTACAAATTAGTTTTTACCAATCTACCTCACTTCTCAATGAAAAGTCTGTTGCAGCAAGTTCACACACAAGTCATTTCCTCTCTAAGTTTACTGTATTGATTAAACTACATTTTAATCTTTTCAGTCCACTAGTGTTGTTTGCAAATACCTGACCAATGTTTTTGCAGTTGTCTGGACAATTAAGTTTTTTCTATTCTCTTAAAGAACCAAGCATATTTTGAATTAATGTGTTTGGACATCCAGAAACATGTTTCCCCAATTTTCTGCCTAGTTTTTCCTATTTTGTCTGCAATAGTCACTTGCCTTTTAACTAAAGATATGGATCTCTTCCACATTTCATGGCTATAATATTAAGTAAAGGAATTTCATTAGCAGTGAGTTCTAGTATGAATGCCAGAGGATGTAACTCTGAAATTTTGCCTGTTCTTATGAGAATCTCAAAGGGTTTTGAGTTGTGAAGCTCCAGGAAATTATAATGCTCCAGCAGCAACAAATACTTCTGTATGTAATATTTAAACTCCAACTAGAAGAAAAGCAAATATTATGCCCTACTCAGATTATATGGGGAAGTTGTAATCTGATGACGTCTGTGGTTTTATATGATTGAGTTTATCTGTGGTTGAGTATGGTCAAGAAGAGACTGAAATAGAGATACTATAAGCTCTGCTAATACTATTTGGTTTATGATAGTTCTAGAAACCTTTTTTTTTTTTTAATATCTCTAAGTTAAATGGTAGGTGGTCAAGCTTGAGGTGAGAGAGAATGAATGAGACCTTTCTGTTTTCTTCAGTGTTTAAGTGGTTCATCAGAAACTGTTGATGGTTTGTTTATCTCATCATGTTAATTAGTGTCAAAAAAAGTAAGGCAATAATTTTCCCCAAAGAGATCTTGTCTGACATCTTCTTGGGTTAGCCAGGACTTATTGTGGGGATTTCCCTTTTTATTCTCCGTAAATTTATTCAGATTATTTTTGTTACTTGGCATTCGTTGAAGGAGGTATCCTCTCTGTCTTGGAAATAATGTGTGATACCTAGTTTCTAGAAAGAGACAGGTATTGCCTGAAAGCATCCAGCTTTGTCATGGGCTTTCCTTTCAGTCTTTCAGTTATATATTACTTTGTCTTCAGGATAGTTACTATTTTCACGCATCCAAACATCAATTTTTTTTTTTTCAGAAGGAGTATGAGCATGGCCTTCTAGAATAACAGGAAGGAAGTACAAGACATTGCTGACAGTCAGACATTGTTCTGTTGTGAGTGAGGTTCTGCTTGAGCTCTGCAGTTTCAGTTTGAAGACAGTGGCTTTTCACCTCCTGGAGGTTCTATTGTTTGTGTTGGATGTGGATCTGGAGCATGGTTATTTCCTTCCTTTTCTGCAGAGCTAAGTAGTTAAGTAATAGATGACACTTGAAGGAAGCTGAGGTAGACTGCTGGTGTGTGAAAGCAGAGTCAGTTCTGAAATTGTTGTCCTAGTTTAAGTGTATTGTCCATACATAAGTATTCTTTTTCTGCCTTATACTGAGTATAAGTGCTTTAAGGCAAAAATAACCTTTCTCTGTACAGCACCCTGCAGAGGGGACTTCTGTTTTGTGATAAAGGTTTCCAAGTACTGTGGTATATAAATAGTTACATGTCTGTGCTGGTGACCAGGGTTCTTATCATAGTACCTCCAAAGCCATCTGCAAATAATTTATAACTAGAATGATCCGTTTACAGTAGAAGTTCTCAAAATTGAAGTTTTCTGCAGGGTGTCCAAAATAAACAGGAATTGAAAAGGGATCTGGAAAAAATCTGGAGTTCTCAAATTGTATGAGGGTTTTTTTTTGTAAAAAGCAGCTAAAATATCAAGTTTAGAAGGGAATATTTATTGCATCACGAGATAAATGCTGAAATAGTTGTTTTGGAAAACACTACACACACATGGACTAAGTAAAAGTTTTGTTGTTTAACCTGTTTTCCACTGGACTTGTAAAATTAATGAGGTGACATAAAGCAATTGATTTGCATAATGGTCCTTATTATAAAAAAACTTTTTTTTTTTTGGTGGGAAGCATGATGAAAATATCTTTCTATATGCAAATTTTATGGCTAAGTTTTCTCTGTCAGCAGCACAGTGATCTATTGTTGTAAAAAAGGAAGATACAGAAACTTGCAAGAATCAATAAATTAATATAGAGTAATTCTGCAAATACTCTGGGAATTACAGAACACACTTTTTCCCCATAAGATTTGAGCATTACTGGGACATATTGAGAGTTATTTCAGTTGATCATGTAGTTCCTCTGTATTCTTTCTGTCTCTCTTATCTTGCCTGATGTCCTGGCTGCACATATTGTCTGTTTACAGTAGAGGCTAGCCAGGCTTCAGATCACAGCTGTGTATGGAAATGTGTAATAAAATGTGCATAGAGTGTGTATATATATGCAAAGTGTATTCATTTTCGGAGGTATCTAATAGGAAACTAGTTAAGTGGGTTCTCATCAGATAGCACCTGGCTAAAATCATACTTTAAGAGGGATGTTTTTGGTGAAGTTAGGATTTTGAGTTAGTGCATGAAAATGGAAAACATTTGTAAAGCGGTTTTGATTAAGTCATGCAAAAGATAGTACCTCAAATATTTATTATTAAATAATAGTAGTATGTTTTTATTATGGTAATGTGTACATGGAATGTATATGGTATTTATTATGGTAATGTATACATGGAAAAGCAGATCCCATTTGGTCATGGTCCTTGACTTATAAATGATTGCTCTCTGCTGTGACGTGTCAAAATAAAAAGTAATAAGGTAGAAGGACTGTTATTTAACAGTGTAATGCCAACAAATGTCATACATTTTCTACAGTATTTGCATCTGCGGGAGTTCCATCACAAGATAGGAGAGGAAAGAAGGAGACTGGGAAGAAAGCAGGACAGGAGGTGGAGTTCATGAACAGCTTGCCAGCTGAGGAGGCACAGAAAGTCACACTCTTAAAGTCACACTCTTCAATTGTCTTTTTGTTTTACTGTCTTCTGTAGTGAGCCCTCCAAAAATACAGGGATCTTAAATTCCTTACTGACAGATGACTGAAAACACATGTGATTTATTTGAGAGCACTGCATAACTGTTCTCTGTTTTTGAAGCTGATACTGCTGAGTGACTACACTGCAGTACCAGGAAATGAAAAATATCCGTATATTTGGATCTGAATGATGGCAGGATATGAATGAGGCATGGTGAAGAAGTCCCTTCAGATTTTACTTTTTTTATCCTTTGAGAATTTGGTCCTTAGAGAAAAAATAACTAGAATACTTATATGAGAGGAAGAATAAGTTGATGGCTACAGCTGCACAGGGAAGAATGTTCAGGTTGTAGTCCTTGCATTTCCTCCTGATCCACCTCATCTTCCCACCTGCATCATGGCTCTCTGAAGGCATATCTGTTAGCAGCCACAAGCAGAAGAGCTCTCACCAACTTTGCTCTGCATCTTTCTCTATTGCAGTAGAGGAAGGGAAGCCTGCAGCTGCTGTATCCAAAGAGAGCAGCAAGGGAACAGGGCCTGCCTACTGAAAACAGCTCCGCAGATGTGCAGATTTCGTTTTATGGTGGTACTGGCTTAGCTTGCTGTTACCATTCTATCACATAACAAATGATAGCGCTTCAGGAGACTATTTAAGATGCTGTGTTATAATAAAGCAAGATTCAGTGCTTTCGGGTGACTCAGCTTGTAATGACGCTGTATATGCTCTCCTTTTCTGTTGTGACAGCATTAGTCTTTGCACCTCTTGGGGAAAACTAATAAAATTCACCAGAAAGTAATCTAAGCCCTTTAAATTTTAACTTGAGTGAGCCTGTGTTCTCAGAAAGGGTGATAATTAATATATGTAGCTACTCATTTCCTCCTCGTCTAGTACTGTGTGTCTTTAGTCAGCCTTTTGGCTAAGCTTTCTTATTAAATATTTGAATTTGAGTTTGCAAACAGGAATGCAGACATTTTCTATCACACAAAATATTACTAGCAATTGAAGATCACAACTGGAGTGTGGGAAGTATCTACAGGTTTTGTTCGGTTTCTTATTTTGTGTTTTATACTGCTGTGAGTATTTTGCACAGAATTGTTAATAAAGAGATAATTATAGGGTTAAGCTACTAAATTTGATATTTAAATGGGTAGCTGAAGTCATGCAAATGTATGGTCTGATTTTTTTTTTTTTAATGTTTTTTTCCCAGACTTTCTGAGCATGTTGTCTTCATTCCAGTGATGTTTGCTGATACTCAGCATCTTGGGAAAATATTTTTCTAATAATTGTGTTTTAAATGCTGAAATAGATGAATATTGTTTCAGGCTCCCTTCCTATCAAAAATGGTGTTATTTAATGTCAAATTGCTGTAGGCACCTGGCAGCCAAGACTTATCAAAAACATGTCCGTGGCTTTTTTTGGTTTGGCTAACCTAAGTAACAAAGAATTAGACTTTTACTTCAGCCTTTGTAAAATTTTCATTGCATCTTAAATATCTCCTCAGTTTTGATTGAGGGAAGTAGTTTGTTCTGAGGTAGCTGAGGAAATCATCTTTGTCTTGTTAAGTTTGACGATTAGCTGAAGTCATTCAGACATTGAAATTTTAATTTCCTATGGAAATGTTAATAATGGTGTGCTTGAGTCATAATGTCATTAAATCTAATTCCAGACGACATTAGTCTTAGGAAAATGAGTAAAGTAAATAATGCATACTGAAGTAAGGTCTGCCACTGCTGTCTAAAAGCAGGTGACAAGGGCAGGTGGTGGTGGTTTTTGTTTGCTTCTCTTACCTCTTATGCAAGAGAGAAGGAGCTCATCTGTGTTCTCTTGCATTGAAAAAAACTTGCTCTCAGTAATTTTTCTGGATGTTTCACTCAGCTACATGAAATGCAGTGTTTGGCTGCAGGTTTCCCACTAGGCAAGGAATGCCACTTGGAAAACATGAGAGGGTCTAGGACATGGCTCCCTTTGCTTCTGATGTGGGAGGATTAGAGTGGTTTGCCTGTGACTGGACATTTGCCAGGCTTCTGTGAAGGACCTTCAGTTGATGACAGAAAGATGTCATGCACTTTAAGATAAATGGTAGATGTCTTCAGGTGAACTATTCCAATATGTTCTGTGAAATCAAGACCACAACTTAAGGTATGAGTTTTAGAAAATAAGTGAAGAGGGGAAAACAGTAGCAAAGAAGAGGTAAAATGCCTTTTTATGTTTTAATACAAAATCTGTTCATTAGTGTTCATACGTTTCATATTTAGTTGTAATCAGAAAATTGAACTCTTGTGAAGAAAATATATTGGGAATTATTTTGAGGCAATATGTGATTTTGACTGACGGGTGATTCAAAATATGTTCATAGCAATCTTTTTTCTTCTCTGTGTGAAATAATAAAGAGATGGTTGATAGTGCTAGGTACTGAAATTCTTGGATATGCAAACTTAGTGATTTTACAGATATTTCAGCTGTATGCTAGTATAATTTAGCAGCATCCTTTGTTAGTGTACCAGTGTGATGAATGTGAAAAATGGGAAATAATGGTTGCATTATGTTGAATTGTTGAATAGACCAATACTGGAAAAGAATTTTATATTTTACTTAATGTGTGATCTGAAAAGGTTATTTTCCTGCAAAATGCCAACTGTTTATTTATATTCTTTTTATGATGTAGATTGTTAGACTTGGTGTATAAACAATTTTTTTATCGTTTCATACTCTGTCAAAGGAATTTTTGAAAAAAATTAGTCCAGTTATGTTTGACCTATCAGTCCTTAATTTTTTAAATTACAAGTGATAATTTTTTACATAGATAAAAGACGTGTACTGTATAAAACTTACAGGAGATATTTTCTGCTTTCAATCAGAATTCTTCTTTGCAATGTACTTTTTCTTTTATTTTTAATAGAAAGAAACCCCCAGGATTTATGGTGTAATATATTACCATAAGCAAAATTACAGAACTGTAAATTTTCACTATTTTGATCAACTTTACTTTCTGGCATGTTGTATCATCAGGCATAATAAGTTTTAGTCCCTTTATAATATTTTCACCGACAAGTTCAGCTCTTGCATACTTGAGCAAGCTTTGGATGGGAATTACACCTGTAAAGATCAGTAGCTGCTCATAATTTTCATAGCTGTGTCATCAGCATCAGCTTATTGCTGCTGGGTCTAGAGATTTGTAAAGCTTGTTTACCTTGCATAGGTTTAAAACATTTTTCAAGTCTACTGCAGGGAAACCTTCAGTGACAGCTTTGCTCTGCAGGGTAACCTTGATGACTTTTTGCCACAGATGTTTTTATTTTCCAGAAGTGGCTTTTTTATTGCTTTTTATTGTTAAGTAATTTTATGTTACAACATGGCAGTATTTTGTTACTGATTGATGTTGAGATGACATCAGAACACACAGTCATGTGGTAAGCCAGCTTTCATTCTTAGAGTTCTTATGGAAGTAATAGAACACAAATTGCAACTTTTTCAGGATGGGAGTATAGCATATCTAAGTGTCTGTGTACAGTGTGTGGTTCATTGCATTTGTAATATTTTCCCTCCTGTGAAGCAATGATTTTGAATAGATGATTAAAAATCAAAGTGCTCTGAAACAGGTATGTCTAATTTCCCTTATGAAACTGAACATATTTGCAAAATATTTTGAATTCTCATAACAGGGAGCAAAGGTTATTAGCATGCTAAAGCCTAAATATTGCTTCTTACTAAATTTGAATAAAATACGATAGAAATGCAAAAGTGTCTCGTTGACCTCTTATTTTCTTAGTTCTAGTTTTTCTTATTTGCATATGAATAGCAGCAAAGTGTGTGTTTTAATAATGTTTTCTGCTGAGACTTTGAGTGTGTATCGTTTCGTAGTTTGTTTAGAAAAATAGTAGAACTCTTCTAGCATTTTTTAAAAGTAGATTTTGCTACTTACAAATCTTTGTTGCGATATCACATCTCACTGTGCTGTTTTTTTAAAAATCAGGTTTATTTAACGTAATTTAAAAAACCCTGCCTGTTGTCAGACATATAAAACAAGTTATACTGTATTATTTTTGTATATTTAGTGAGAATTGAGGACAAATACTTGTGTTGTTATACAAAAATTAAAATATAATCTTTTCTCTGCATGGTTGACCTGTGCATGCGTTAGGTAGGGCATAGTGATATGTGCAATAAACAAATTTGTGATAAATTGGGAGGATATAGGATACTTACCCATTTTAAGTCGTATTTTGAGTCAACTAAAGAAACAGTGCTTAGAATGGAGAAATATAATGGAAATTTGTAGATGCATGCTTTGGGCTTGATCGGGGTAAGCAGACTTTGATTTTCAAGATTTAATCTGGGTTATAAATGACATTCTTTCAACAAAGGTGACTTCTGGCAGAGCAGAAGAGGAGAAGGTTTCATGGAAACTTTGTTTTCTTCCTTTGGAGACTGGCTTGCTAACAACATGGAGAAAAAAGATCTCTAATTGCTAAATCTTCTAATCAGTATTTTTGCTTTAGCAAAAGTAGTCCTAGATTTAGAATAGCTCTAGAAATATGATCTGATTAAATAGTTTAGGTTTTGATAGATTCCTTTGTCTAACACCAGCAATATTGCTATTGCGAGTTTGGAAGTGAGTGTCCATAGTGCATATTTTGGTTGAGGAGAGAGGAATTACCTCTTTTTCTAATGAAGAATTTTGTACATGGGTAACTGTTCAGCAGGATTGAATTGCTGACCTCTGCTGGCATTGCATTTATAAGCAAACTGTTATCTAGGGAAGGTGTTAAAAAAATAAAATGAGCTTGGGAAATGGTCTGGAGTAAAACCTGCTGGCCTGTGTGCTGGGGCCCAGACAAAATGGTGGTTCTGCCCTTTGAGAATCTCCTTCCACTGGCCTGTTCAGGTAGATATAACCAGACACTGCTGGGGAAATAAGCTAAGTATTTTGTTTTGTTCTTGTACACGGACATGTCTTATATTCTGCTTACTATTCAAACTCTGCTTTGAGTTTAGATTTTGTCTCTTGAATTATATCCCTTTGAATCATTCACAGATTATAGATTAATTAATTCAAATTCATTAGAATTTATGTTTGCATTATATTTAGAATTGGAATTTATGTTTGCAGCTCTCCTATAAAGTGGCACAACAGTAGTATTTCTACGTTGCAGAACTTAGAGGCAACAATACTGAAATCATGCTTTGAGTGCCCAATGGGAAATGCCCCTTTTCCTGGTTTTTTGAAGAGGTTAGCATTTTGGTTTAGAGCTTTGCAGCACAGTGGAGTGACATCCACTTGCAGTTGTTGAGGTCACAGTGTGCCTGGGAAGCAGATCTAGAGTTTCTGAGTTTTACAGAGAGAAAAATGAGAAACAGTGTGACCTACCTGCTTGGTGTAGTGACATGAGAATTGCAGGAGTTGGGTGGCCAAAGTTCCAGTGTCCATCTGGCAGCTGAGTGCATTTCTCAGTTAGTGTCTTGGATATTGCAGTTTCCGGTGTTACTTCACTTTTGGAAAGAAAACTGGAATGGAAGGGATTGATTCATTCCTTCTGGATGTACTGGAAGAGCCAAGCTGAACAGGTAAGCCAGTGAAGTGTTGTGTGCCATTGAAGGGAACAAGTCCAGCATCCCTGCTCCCCACATACCACCATCTCCGTAAGCTCCTGTCCCTCCCTGACTTCTGCAGATCAGTTGAACACGCTAATATGGCAGAAAACAATACAGCTTTTTCTTCTGTTTTAGTTTTCTGTGCCGTGTTGCTAAGTTTAATTGGTTATGGAAGTATGCAGTAAGTGCTTGTGCTGAGAGAAATTAACTACAAGAGGGAAAGTACACATTAGAAAATAATGCCTTATTACTCCTACACCAAACACTTAACATCTTGTGCAACCATAGTCTTGGTACCAATCTTTGGTAGATTGTCGCTTTCTGACTTTGCTGTGAGAAGATGACATTCCCCGTTACAGCTTTGTCACTTGATAAAAATTAGTGTTAAAGTCTGAGATTTGTAGGTTCTAGTGTAGTTCTGGATAAAACATGCTTTAATTTAAAAATACATCTTAATTGTAACATTCATGCTCATTTTAACCCTCAGAAGCCTTACCTGTTCCTCCCTTTCCTCCAGGCCTAAAATAGAACTCTTAAGTTCTTATGTGTTAATGGCTTAACACTTCTCCAACTGCCCTGGACATGCTGCTCTCTGGATACATGTTCATTCTTCCTCTTGCTCTTGTGGTTGGGCAGCTGTGGAGTGAGCACAAACCAAAACTGTCCCTTTCCTTGCACCGTGTTCTCAGGTGAATAAGCCGATGGAACCTGTGCGAACAGGGCCAGTGGGCAGCTAGAGCTGGAGATGAGAGTGAGCAGCCAGTTGTTCTCAGAAATCAGCTGTTTACATATGAACTGAAGGGCATCTCAACAGGTTGCCTGTCTTGAGTCTGGATGCCCTCTTACCCACTCATTTCTTTGATGGCTTGCACTGTGTTGGCAGCAGCAGACCAGAAGCTGAGAGCAAGAGACACAGCTTTCCTTTTCCAGGATGTTGCATTTTCAGCGTAGGCATCATAGCCTGAGCTTTTGGAAAGGACAGCTGGGACAGAAGTCTTTGAAACCTTACATGTTTTTGCAGGTCCATGAGAATATCAATAGAAGAATCTTTCACCCAGGATTATCTTCCTGTTACTTTCATTGGAAAACTTGAAAATGCCATTACTGCTTAGTGCAATGGTAGAATTGTTACAATTCAAAAATCTACCAAAGATTTTTTTTTTTTTTTTCTCTCAAAACAGGGAAATAGCTGAAGACATTCTGTCACTCTTTCCCACCCCTTCCCATAAGCTGGTGACCTTACTTCTGACATAGGAAAGATATCAGCCTTCAATTGTTAAAATCAGCCAGGACTCTTAACTGATGGAAAACAGGATTTTTCAATGGTAGATATGTTTATTAACAATAAATAATGCTACTTGAGCAGCTTATGAAAAAACAGATTTAAAAATGTGCTGCTTCAGCTTCAAACTGTACAAAGCATTACTTGTATTTTGATTTTTTGAGATGTTTATCTGAAATGGACTTAAAACAGTGCTCCTGAAAGTCTCTCCTTCAAAAAACCCACTTGAGCAGTTGTGTCAGCATACACTTTTGGTCATCTAAATTTAAAACAAGACTTTTGCTAAGAAGGTCAATGTAACTACTTTCCTTTTGATCTTGCATCCTTGTGGGTGCCTGGGTAGTTCTGTAGGAAAAGTTTTACTGAATGAGTCAGTGCACTGAGTCATAGGCAGCATGAAGCCTGTAGTGCTGTAGACTAACTAATTGGTAACAGTCTCAAATGTAATTAAAGCACAGTTGTCAGCTCTGTGTAACTGATTGACATCCCACTGAAGTATTTTGGTTTTAGCGACTTAGTTTAATTGTTCTTTGCTGTTAAAATTTGTGTGGTTTAAGATCTTGTTCCTGTTGAATAGACCTGCCATTGCCATTATTTTTTACTATCCTCTCTATGATTTTTATTGTACTCAGTTTGAATTTCTTCTCTGTGTTAGGTCACATATTCAGGAATTACACTTTTTACCATGCCTATTCATTTACAGATGTTTAGAGTCCTTTGAGGACTTTTTAAAGTCTTCTTCATTAAGAGCTGTCCTATTAGTACTGATGAATGTTTTTTCACTATTCCTAAACTCTTTAAAGTATCATTCAAAACTTCTTAGAAATCAAGCTTAAAAATATTTTTTGTGTTGACTTGCAGATTACATTTTCAGATTTGCTAGTTTTCACTTCTAATGTTCACCTTGTGTTGTGTCCTGTTTTATAATAAGAAATGGCTTTTCTTTCTCCCAGTGCATGCCCACCATCTCCAGGTGATGGCAGTGGTTTCCAGTATCATTGGAGCCTTTCTTTCTCCTGTTCTTCAGCTCTTTTGTGTGTGTGTGTTTCTTACCATCATGCAGCTTGAGAAGGCAAAGGGCTGTATGGGGGACATGGGAGGACAGGACATGTCTTGAAGCTTTCTCATTAAGGAAAATAATAATAAAACAACCTTAAGGTATTGGGAGAAAAGCAAGGTTTGGTTTTTCTGGTCATTTGCATTATTAAAGAAAACCAGCCTTGCTGGCTTTGTGCAGGACTCCTGCTTGTTCCCACTGAGAACAGAGGAGAGAAGACATGAAGGGATGGTTGCAACTGAGTTTCTTACTTCCAAAAACCTCTAAGACAGTAATTTTGAACTTTGAGAAAGGTCTATGCTATTTCTGTATGTGATGAATACTGAAGCTGGGATGGTGAACAAATGTCTTTTTAGAGGTTGGAGGATGTAGAAGTTCTTTTGATTATGTATTCTTTTTCTCTTGAACAGTTTTTCTTCTCACTGAAGATCTAAAGATACTGGTGAATCACGAGACCATCAGTAATACAGCACTGGTACACATCAGGATTGTACCTGACAAGGTGTCCAGTCTATGGCAGTGCCCAACAGCAGGTGCTAATGGAAACCTAAAAGAAGGGGAAGGGAGAGAATTATTATTTTCTACCTTGTGCTACCTTCACCTGACAACAGTAGTTGCCAGTAGTTTCTCCCTTGCAGGGGGAAAGTTGAGGGTTATATTTGTGTAATATCATTGCCATTGTGTTTTTTCAAGTTTGATCTCTCTAAAAAATGTGTTAATTACTAGATCTCTCCCCACAACATTATTCATAGTTTCAATATTTGCATGAAAGGCACTTTTTTATTTGTTCTAACTTGATGCTTGATAATATCAAGTTCCCTGAGCTCTTGTATTTTGAGATAAGTGAATCATACCATCTGCTACAGCTGTATAAAAACAATGTTAATAGTTCTCCATAGAAAACTGCTGGAGCCTTTGGATGTTTTATTGGACCAGAGAGATGTGTCCTAAGGGAATCCTTTTCCACATTTCCTCTTTTCTTGTCCTCGTCTAAGCCCAGTTTCATATAAAGCAGCAGTGATGGAAGGTGTTCTGTTCTCTCTTGAAATGATCAGTTGGCTCTGAAATTTGTTCTTTGAATGTGATTTTATTGTTTTTCTGGATTGTAGATTTCCCTTATACCAACTTTCCCCTAGGAATGCAGGGCTTACTGATGCAGTTCCTTTTCAGTCTCCTTCCTTTCTAAAGGATTTCCTCCTTCATGTATTTTTCCTTTGTTGTCCTTATCTCGGTTTTATCTGGTTCCGCTTCTTCTTTAACAGTTTATGTTTCCCCAGTTGTACTCTTACTCTGCATCAAAGTGTTTATTATTTTGGTTTTGCATGTTATCTAAATTTTAAAAACTAAATTTTAAAATAGGTTTATGTCTCTAACTTTTTCTTGTAGGTATTTGCTCTGTTTCATAAGTTTGTGAAGATGCTTGTATGTTTTGAATATGGTCACCAAAATATTTATCCTAGAGACTATCAATAAAATTAATTATTGAAGAATAAAATATTTTTACTCATTTTTATAAAACAGCAGCATATTTCAAAGCATCTTTTTCAATTTGAAAGAAGCAGTAAAGATTTAAAGCAAAGCTTTCACCTGCCTTACAGTCAGTGAGGAGAGTAAAGCTCTACTTGGAAGTATTCAGTTTCTAGATAAAATCAGGTAAGTTTAGCTGAAATGGAAGATTTTTTCCTGCTCTGTGCAGGAGATTTAAGAAAAGATTTCTTTGGTGGAGACTTGCAGCTTGGATTTTAAACTTAGTAATTTGGGAACTGTTGTATTGTGGTTTGTACAGTAGTACAAGCTACAGCAGTAGTTCTGGTAATAAAGTTGAGTGACGTGATTACTTTGTAAAATATAATTCATATAATCCTGGTTATAGAGTTAAAAGTGGCAATAGTTTCCTATTCGTTGTCATCCCATTTCTCACACACCATTAGCACATATATATTTTGGGTTTTAGCACTTCAAAATTCTTTGGATTAGGTTACTGCTTCACAGAATCAGTCTGTTCTATGTTGGAGTATTGAAGATGAAGAAATAAGATTTCTCACCTGTTAATGGGATTTTTGTATCTCACTACAAAAGTCTGGAAAATCTCACCAGCGGTGGGATTGTCATTTGCTTAGGTATAGGGACTTTTCAGGAATGTTTCCATACACTAATTAATAAATCATGCCTTTTGATTTGTGTGGGACAATGCTTTCTTCATAACATGAGCAAATAATTATTGGTGATAATACTATTTAGTAGAACATTTAAATATTTAGAGGTTGTCTTGTGTGTTCATTGACATATTGCATGTTACAGCCAGTGGATTTGCCTTGCTGTGGTAGATGGATTGCTTTTACAAATATTGCACAAAATTTCTACCCAATTAGTTGGCTCTTCCAGGCAGGAAAGGAAAAAATGAAAGCCATTAAGTGGCATCAATAGCACCAGTCTTGGACGTATTTGTTAGTCTTTTATCTGCTGGTAGAGAGAATAATTAGAGACTTAAGACTTCATTTCAGCAAAGGTTATAAAAAAATTCTGTCTTGTTGACCTGTCTCTGAGTGGGAAAGAGTAAGTGCTCAGAACCTGATGGAGCTGGCATTTAGAAAATCCAGAAGATAAATTTTAACACCTACTAAGGCATGAAACAATTAAGGTACTAATTTTAGAATAGTTTCAAAGGCTGTAATAGTTTAAGTAATTTGACAAACAGTCCAGTAAGTACACTTGGAAACATATTCTTAGTCCTGTGGTTTTTATGGTTCTGTAGACAATTTTCCTATACAGTTTAGGAATGTCATTATTTTTGCTCAGCAAGTCAGGTTGCTTGTTTTCTGTTTGAGTAGACAATTAAAATATATGCATACTAAAAGCAAAAGAGTGGAATACAAGCGTCAAGTTATCAAAAACAACCATGAAGTTATTTTTAAGCAAATATTAAAAGTTGTATAGAACAGTGATTCTTACCAAATAGCTGTGCATACCCATACTATTTTTTAGGAGCAAGACCTCACAGTTACTAGTTGCCATATCAAGCTAAGTTTAAAAATATTATTCTGGTTCTGACCAGAACAGGGTTAATTTTTGCAGTAGCTGGGAAGCAGCATGACTAGGACACAGATTAGTTTATACAACCTCATGTCATTGTTGGGGGCAGGCAGAAGGGACTCTCTCTCTTCTGGGCAGAAGGGGCTCCTTTGGGTTGAGAAAGCATGGTGGAGGGAGCCATCTGGTATTCTCTATGATTGGGAATATTTGTCCATGTAAATAAATTCTTTTCTTACACCTTTTGTTATTAATATTGTTTCTGTTAATTTTTGTTTTCTTATCTCATTGCTGTTTCCAGTAAATTGTGCTTGCTGCAAACTGTGATCTTCACCTCTTGTACCTTCAATTCTGAATTCCTCTTTACCTCTAGTGCCTTCAATTCTGAATTCCATCCCGCTGCAGCAGGATGTGCATGTGACATGTGGTTTTGGAGAAACTCACCTGGGTATGAATTTGGGAGTACCATTCTTAAACCATGACAGCTGTATTTGGCACCCTGTCTGGGTCACTGAGGCTTGAGATAACAACAGATCTGCCGAGAGCAGGTTGGAAACAAGTTGGATCTGATTATTTGCTGTATTAGGTCTGGGGCCACTGGTCACAATGTTGCTTGATCTGTTCATGTGGGTGTGGTACCCAACGCTGTAAATCTTTCCATATATGCACTATGTGCCCATCTTGATGCCCTTTTTCAGAGCAGGGAGAGGGATTTTTTTTGGTCACATTCAACACATTCGTCTGCTGAAAAGTTTTGATGCAAATACCTTGCATTCAGGGCTTTCAATGTCTGAATTTTACTCATAATTTGGTGGTAATTAGCATTTCTATGCTGTGTGGGGTTTTTCTGTGATTCTGTGTGCTTACATTATGTCTAGAGATGTCCCTTTTTTACTGTTTATATTCATAGTTTCAAAGATATAAAATTCCTATACATATTGACCGGAATAAATTGAGAATGAATTTGTGCTTACCTGTTAGTTAAGGGACTTACTGGTCTGTTCCACACAATACTTAATTTTGCAATGCCTGCGTAAGTGATGTCTCTTCACCAAAGTGAGGCATGTTTTCTGTTACTGTAGTGTGGACATTTGCAGTCTTTGTTCTTATATAAGCTTCAGAATCAGTTAATTTCCCTGGTTTCTTTAACAGAAGCTATGTCAAATTCCTTGGATTTTCTAGGTCTTTGTAGGTTCATATCCTGCAATGTGTCGTGCTAGTTTTACTAGTTGAAGTACAGTATCTGTTGGATAGAGTAGGGTGAAATTTTCTCTCCCTACTTTTTTGGCTGAGCTGTTTTCATGCAGATCCTTAAGAATAAAATGTATGATCACTGATGCTGTCAAAAGTAATTTGCAGAGTCTGGGGTGATGAGGGATGTAGATTTTTTGGTAATGGGATGTGACCTCTTAAGAAGAATTGCCAGTAATAATTCCTTGAAGTGTAGATGTACATGTGACACTGACAAGCTTCCCTCCCATGTTGCATTCTGTGAAGAATGCTGAGACTTGATCCAGTTTTCATACCTGATATCCTCTGGTTTGTTTTCATTTTAAACCTGAGCAACAGGAACATAGCAACAGGAAACAGGTCATCTAGTCTTTATGCCAATTTTTGAATTAAATGTAATTTAATGGTTTCTGGAGAAAATGTCTGTAGTGCAGGCGTCATATTAAAATTAACCTTCAGTCTCTTTTCTGTTGTTAAATTTGTACTTGAGCCTTTTTTAGAAAGCAGAATGGGATTGGAGCATAGAAAACAACCGCTCTTTTTAAAGTAGGTTATTTTTAGTGGAATTTAAAAATCTTGCACAGTCATTTTTTCCCAAAGGTTTGTAAGCAAAAATGCTGATTAACAGAATCAGCTGAAGTGTCAGTAATGTAAGAGTTTGCCAAAGTGGACTCACTGAAGCATATACTTCAGATCTTCAGATTTTTGTGTGCATAATTCCATTCCTCAGTTTTGTTTTGTTAATGTATATATAAAATATACTACCAGAAATATACATTATTTCTGTGGAAAATAAGCTTCATGTATAAATTGTAGGTCATGACAACTGTAGTGGCAAACATGACTGTCTTGTGCATTGCTTTTAGAAAAGCTCAAACTGATCTGAGGTACTAGGATTTGGTTGGTTTTTATTCAATGACCCTTTACTGAGTTCTATTTTGCCTTTAGACTTGCTCAACTGCACTTTGGGGATTTTTGTGACTTCCCCGTCCCTGCTCTCTGTTCTATCAATAGTACTTGACTTTGCCATTTTTTTGCATGGATTTTGGTACAATTTCTGAACTGTTGGTAATTCCAGGTTTTGCTGTTGCCCTCCTCTGTAACCCTGGTGTGTTGTCATTTTTTTACTTGCTGCTGAGTGACATATTCCTGGTAGTGAATGATTTCTCATAGACTTGGACAGAAAAGAAATAATGGAGCTAGGGTTTGCATTAAGGTATTTAATTTTTCTGTGTAGGGAGTTTTAGGATGATGACTTACCTATGGTATTTAGAGTAGACATTACTATCCTTGAGTGATTCCACTCATTTGAAAGGAAAATGAAGACAATTCAGATTGGTCAGCAGCACCTCTTAGGCACTCGCATTTGCATCTTGTTTGTATAGGCAGAATAAATGGGTGCATCCACCTGGATGAGGATGTTGTGTGGCTAAATACAGTGTGTATTCAAAACAGAAGAATCCTCCCATCTTAAAATAAGCTTAATATCATAAGGAATTATGTACGAGTTCATTGGGGAAAAATGTGTACCAGTCAGATAAACTTGTAATTTTAATCTTGTATCCTGTTTGAGCTATTAAATGTGTACATGGATCAGACCACACTTGGGGGGTCAGATTCTGCTTGTGGAAGAGACTATTTAAAACTATAATTGCTTTTAAATTTTTCTTGTGCAACTGACTTTTGGTTGAAAATACATGGTAAAGCTAACAATTACAAAACTTGCAGACCCATCCAGTTGTACATGTTGATTTCAAGACAGCTAAACACTCTAGGTCTGAAGATAAACATGTGTTTAATTGCTTTGCTCTGAGGGAGATGATTGCTTATCTGTAATTACACAGAATTGGTACTGTTATCTTTATGGTCTTTCCTACTCTGTCATGCTCATTTGTTTGATCTTTATAATGGGTTTGTTTGAAAAGAACTGTATTGTATGTGTGTACAGTTCATAAAGCAAGTTAGTTTTGCTAATGGTAATTTGGGCTCTAATAAAGGATGATGGCGTACAAGCATCACCATAAAAAACTGAGTAAAACAATTTTTTTGCAGGCAATAAATAACAGAGAAAGGGGTGCAAGAAAGCTTACTGTATTTATATTCTTCTTGTAGTAAAAGCTGTCTTATTTTCTGTGTATTTGTAGAGATTTTAAAAACAGTTTTTTACAGCACGTTGTTAAGTATCATTGGGCCCGTTTGTTGTGTTTTCAAGCAATGCTGTGTTAGAACTGGTTGATTAAACTACTCTGTATATCTAATATGTGTAATTAAGTTAGATGCAGTTGCTCTGTGCTTGTTTCAGCCACTAAGAACTAACAGAGGTGAGCCAAACCAGCTCCTCCTTGTGTAACATGCTGCCACAGGCAGTACTTTGCTGGTAAACAGAGTGTTATCAGAAAGGGAAGTTCACTATGTTGCCTCTTTCCAGCTTTTGGCTTATGATAGTATCTGTACTTTCATGTTGAAATGCAACCAATTAGTTAAACAACTTCAGTGTAAAATGTAATTTATTATGTCCTTAGTCCGCTTGCTTATTCTTTTTGTAATTAACAGCTGAACATCTTATTTTTTTAAAAAATAAAACCTCTACTCGAAAACTTTGTGTAATTTAGTCATGCCATTATATTCTGTGATTTCCACCATGGCATTCTATATTAAAGTACACACGTGGTAGAATTGAGAATGTTTTTGCCCTCAAAAAGAAGTAAAGGGACTCTTGCTGAGACCGCAGATTGCGCATGCATGTTCTTTTTCACTGACTTCTGTCAACACTTTAAAGATATTTTATTACTATAATTGCATGCTGCTAAGACTTCTTATACTACCATTGAACCACCTGTAGAGTTTCCACAAGAGGTTGGGAATTCCTGATGTTCGATTTTATGTTCTGAAGAGCTGAGTAGATGCCTTCTCTAATCAATAGATTATATGAAGACTGTATAGTTCTACAAGGTTTTTATGCTCGTTATTTTTGTCAGTGGTGAAGGATGTTTTTTCTCAGGGTCTCTATTGTGTTTTGATTGCTGTATTAATGTAATAAAGAGTATAAAAGTAAATTACAAGTCATGCTGTTCTCACTAGGAGTTTGAACTCATATTTGTGGTAGGAAATTAATCTGGTTTTAATTGCCTGTGAGTCTGAAGTATGTTCCTTTTTGTAAAGCTGATCTCACATAAATATAAATCAGTAACTGCCTGTTCTTTAATTATGTATTAGTGTATTGTATCTGCATACTAGATGAGAATATGAGCATCTCCAGTTACAGTGTGTTGGAGGTCATTAAATCTTCTCTGCTCGATGAAGTTTAGTAGCACTGCATTCTAAATACTGAAAAATGAACTGTGTTGCTACTTGTTTTAGAGTGTGACTGTGTTTAGCTACAGTTAGAGAGTTGCTTTATAAGTCATAGGATTTTTTTACAATATGGCAAACTGTTGCTGTAAAATATACTATAAAATTGCAAATATTTTTTTAAGAAAGTAATTGTAAATTATTTTGAGATATTTTAATGTAAAGTAAAAACAATAAATTATTTGAAAATATTTTTTAACATTTCATAAATACAAGGCTGAATTCTACCATGGTCCAAAAATACTGTATTAACTTTTTGAAAAGAGGACTAATGTAACCTGCATTCTGGGTAGCAGTGTCTCTTTTTCTCTCGCCATTTTAAACTTGATCTTGCCAAGGACAAACATCGTGTTTTTTTCTGAATTTACACTATGACAAAGACTTCAATTACATGGTAACTTTCTTATGAAATGTGACTTCTGCTGCTTACTTCAAAGAAAACATGTTACTTCATGATATTTGGGGGCTAACCTTTCCAAAAAGATCACAAATGCTGTGTTACTTTAGGTTTCTGCATGTATAATTAAAAATTTCACCTTTGGATGATAAGATTTAGAAGCCTATTTTTAATATGTTTACATATGAGTTACAAAGAATGAAATTAAGTAGAGACAGAAGGAGAGAAGAATTTGCTGTGTTGGTTACTGGAAAAAAATTTAATAAGCTTATTGCGTAAATATAAAACCAAATTGGAGATTATTCCCAGATGACTGCCTTTTGACTTTCTCTTTTAGAACAATAATGTATTTTAAATTTATTTTAAAATTTGTAGTGTGGTTTTTTGTTAGGTTTTTTAATAGCCATTATTTAATTAGTAGGGGATGTTAAGTGAAATATTACTAAGAGAAAACTGTTTAAAATGTTTGAATGAGTAGATTTTTTGATGTTGAGGGTAAGTTACTCTTAACAGCAACTTTCATTCATAGTGTAGTTGGATTGGGAACCTTGTACAACTTGGATTTACATTTGGATTTACTTGGATCTTGGATTTACATTTCAGCCAAAGATGAACAAGAAAAATGCATAATTTTTCAAGGAGATTTTATTCTTCCAGAGAGTGCTATGGGTTTTGGCTGGTTTTCTTTGTTTGTTTGTTTGTGATAAGTTTTTTTTTTTCTTTTTTTAATTGGTTGGGGTTTCATTTCACTACTCTGGTATGCTCAAAATAAATTGAACTTATATTTGCAATATTATTTTCATATAAATCTACAATTAGAAGGACTGTAATCAATAAGTATTATTTATGTTACAAAGATAATTTTTAGCTATTGACAGGCGAATATTTGTGAGATTTCTACGCACTGTAGGGTTTTAAGCATTTTAGTCTGATCAGAGTTGTAAACTGAGTCCAGCCATGAACTTCAGTTGACAGAAAAAAGACTCCATATGTCTTTCAGAAGAAAAGTGATCCTACTTCCATTAGTCTCTTTTAAATAGATTGTTTGTTACCATAATAAGATGTTCTAAAGTCAACACCGACCTTTTGGATTGTTCTGTGTAACTGAGCTGGTGTAAGTGACTTTACCTGTGTGTGACTTTGCACTGGCGCTGCAATTAATAGGTTTGGGAGTTTTTTGTTTGTAAATGTTCATTTACGTGGGTTTTTAAAGAAGTGCTTTTAATTTTTATTCTTACATAAATATGTTGACAGTGACCTATGGGGAATGGTTCAAAGTTCCTTTTGTATTACATTTTTTATTTGCTGCTCGTAATGACCATCATAGTTTGTTCAGAAATAATTGTAAGCAACTTAAAATGCAAAATGATTCCTGAAATAAACTCTATGTAAGGAGATTTGGAATTATTTCCTTTTTATCTCTGATGGAGTTGTACCTTAAAAGTGCCGTTTTAAATTATTAGACAATTAAAATTTAGCTTCCTGGTTATTATAATTTTCTGGAATATGTTAAGAAAAGACAGTTCTAAATTTCTTTTTTCTTTTCTAGCATATTTGGTTATGATCTGTCCAACCTGCTCCAAAGCATGTGGCTTCAAAAGTGACGAGCTGCAGAACAAAGATTTTCTGTGTATATCTCACATAATATCTTTTAGATGGATGTTTTGCTCTACTTTGCAAAAACTGATCTTAAAATTTCTTTGAAAAAGCTCACAGTCCATGCAGGAAAGAAGATGAAATGATGAAATGGTCATTGTCTGCTTTAGTGTGAAATTGACAAAATTATATCTAGTGCATATATACTGCTGTAAGAAATGCAAATGTTGAAAACATGGTAAGTGCTTAGGAGAAACTTTGGTTTTCTTTAATGTAAAAGCCTTGCCTTTTCAATTACTGTTTTCGGCATATCTGACCAATACTTTTAACGTTTGTCACGTCAGGGAGCTCTAGGGCATAATCTGTACTTTCATAATTTGACTAAGAATCAACAATTTGTGGAAATCTTGATTGTAGGCTTGAGTTGCACATGCTGAGGAGGTGACCCAGAGAAAGAGGGTAGGAGCAATCTACTGTTTGTTCTGTTGGTGAACAATTTCAGCAGCAAATGAGGGTTAGATCAGATATTAGGTTGAAAACACATATACCTGACACTTTTGCTTTCTCTTAAAATACTTTGCTATGGAACAGGTTGTTTGCCTTTAATTCGGTTTCTTAGGAAAACGTTTGCATTGCAGCATAACATAATCTCAGAATAATTATATTTTCTGTTAATTAAAATAATTTTCTGTAGCAGGTATGTGATTTTGGTAGAGAGAGAATGCTTTAAATCACGTTGGTCCCAGAAATAGCTTAACTGGCTTACGTGTGTGCAGAAAATGACACTGTGAAAGGCCAGTGTCCCCAAAGGAGACAGAGGAGTCCTGCAAGAATCAACTTTATTCGAATAAAGAGAGAGAGTCCACTAGGCCATACCCCTGTGGGGTCTCTCCCGGGTTTTTTGAGGATGCAGCATCCTTATATCCTAAACTCCAGGCTGCATGTTACCCTCTTCCTTTCCCCATTGGCTGGGGGACTAGGGAGGTGCAGCCTTTCCGAACCACCTACCACATATTTCCCTCTCATCATGCATTGTGTGACCATTAAAATGAGCTTTAAGCCCACCTGGCAGAGAAGTTAATATTCAGAAATCGATTAAGCCTACACACTTTCCCCCAAAAGTTGAGAAGTTCACTGTGCATGGCTCTGCAACCAGCTTGCTTGGCTTGATGGTGGTAAAGACCCCACACCTGCTCTTCCAGGGCCCGATAGGTCCTTTCAGATTGACTCATTTGTGAAGACATTAACACCCATTTCTCCTGCCACGTGGAGCTAATGCCTTGCCATCTTAAGGCAGTCGGGCAAAATAAGTTTTAGACCTCTGTGGTACGTGGTTGTCCAGCTCCTGCAGCCTGAGTTAATTGTCATTGTACAGCGTATGATGCATTTATGTGCAGTGTAATGTTCACGAAAAGCATTTACTTCAGTTTTTGGAGATTGTAAATTAATTTGGACACAATGGCTTAGTCTACTTTTGCTTTGTTGATATAGAAAACTAGTTGTATTGTTACATAGTATTTAAAGTTACTGAACACCATTGTTTTAGTGTTAATTGGTATGCATGCACTGAAGTATATATATAGTCTACTTATGCATTAAAAATAGTATTAAAAAAGAAGTTTATTTCATGGTTCCCTGTAGTATAAGTTCTGTTTCATGTTGTTTTTTAACAGAATCCCTATATTTAGGTGATTGGAAGAAAGTAAGTTGAGGTTTGGGTGTGTTTTTCCTTCCTCTTAGAAAGAAAAGATTATACATTTAATTTCTCCTTCTGATTAATTTTCTCTCTGTGTTTATTGAAACTATAGGCTCAGTGAGGTTGGTTTTAACAGAGGCCAGCACTGAACATTAATTTGCAATTTTGAGCTTTGCAGAAGGAAAGTAAAATACTAAGGAGCTGAGAAGAGACTGCCTCTTCTCACAGTGGCCCTTAAAATATGTGCCCAAATAGTCTATGTGCTTTGCTTAAGAAACATTGTAACTATTTTTAAAATGTCTCGATTCATACCTTTGCAGTCATTAATTGTTAAAGGTGTGGTAGTAAAAAGACTCACCAGATGAACTATTTCTTGGGAAAAAAGTCACTTCTAGAAAAAGATTCCTATAGAATTTGTTGTCGCTGTTCTCCACTTCAGTTCAGCTTGTTGTTCTACTCAGTATATATTAAATAGCTGAGTGTCTTAAAATAGTAACCTGTAGAAAATTCAAGGTGTTTGAACAAGAGGTCAGATATACTTTATTGCGCTTAGAGTTGATATTTGAAAAATAAAACAGAGTAGAAAACAAGTTGTGTTGTGACAATGAGCAATTTGTGTTGTGAATAACAAGGAAATTGGGACAAGTTTAGAGAACATGACTCATCGTAGAAACACCAGAATGAAGTAGCAAAAAGCATCTTGCAATGTGTTGATTATTTTGTTTATGATATTACTTTTCTGTTCTCAGGATTTTTTTTCCATGAAGAGATGGAATAGATACAAATAAAATAAGTATTTTGATATGGACCAACAGTGCTTGGCAATGCAGTAATAAATATTTATTGTTAGCCTTAACAAACATCCTAGTAGTTTGACCTTCTCTGCATTAACAAGCAAACACTAGCTCTTATTTCAAGTATGAAAACTCTGTTACTGTGAAAAATGTTGGCTTGTCATCCCACTGAGAAAGATCAGTAAAAGCAGAGAGAAGCACTGTGACCTAGCTTTGATTGGCTTGGAATACACTAATTGATGGTGGCTTTAATACTGTAGAAATATATCATTGCTCTCATCAAGTAACCATTCAGTTCTGTGAACTTATTTTTGTTAGACTAGTCAGTATATTAATACTCCAAGAAAAAAATATTGTTGCTTTGACATTTGGTGCCACAATTGCATTAGAGAGTCTCCATTTTATTTTTTCTTCTTCAGGCAGCAGTTTCCAGGTGTTTCCTTTTCTTCTAGCGAGCTGAAAAGTTAGGCAACATAGCTTGGATGCTGGGTAGCTGTTCTTCAATTTTTCTTTGTAGTATGTTTTAAATAAATCAGTATTCTGGGGTTTCTTTTCAAGCCTGTAAAAAATGGAAAGAGTGCTATTTTCAAAATAAATACGTTATGAAAGTTTTGTGAAAATATTCTAGTTTCATAATTTTTAAAACTGAAAATATATTAATTTAATAATTTTCATTGTTTCTTACTCCTGTTTTTTCTTTTGCAAGATGAAACATGAACAGTGAGGTACTGGGGCTGTGTTCTTGGCTGTTGCAGCAGGATTTGTGGATATATTTTCTTTCTCCCACAGGAAAGTTCTGTGATTCTAGTTTATAATTTGAGAAGCCCAGTTTTGGGTGGAAAGTCTTCCATCAGGCAGGTATCACTGTTAAAATACTATATTCATATATAGTATTGATACAGTACTGGCAAGTTGTGTTGTCTTTGCAAGTTAATTTTTCTTCTGTTCGTATTTTAAATTTGTCATTCATATTGCTTTCTGTTCTTCTGCTCATGTTTCAAACTTAGCATTCATAATGTTTTCTCTGCTAAAAACGGCATTACTTGTTTTTTTGCACCTCAGGAAGTATGTCTTTTCCATTAGGTAAAAGAAGTAACTGATTATGTAGGATTCTTTTTCCCTTTTTTGGCTTACTAAGTAAGCTTTGAGTGACATTTTCCTCTGAAAACTGCATCTGGACTGATTCTGATACATAATATTGCAAATGGCAAAATTGAATGAGTTTTACATTATTTAGAGGTCATGCACTATAATTTATATAGTGTCAGTTTGCCTTTCCATGACATGATAGCTTCATTACCTTCTAAGTTTGATGAGTCTTAGGAGCATTTAATTTGGGAGGAGTACTGCAAAATGTGCTACTCGCTACACTTGAATGGATGCCATTCAATGAAATATTTCTTTAGACAAAAGGGGGATAAATGCCAACTACAGGATACAAGAGTATCAGAAGGGAATAAGCGTTGTCTCTTCTGTGAGTGTGTATTAAATCATTGAATGAAATGCAAAACGAGGTTGGAGGAACTGTGTTTTCCTGGGAACGTTGCTTTGAGGTTGATTTTTATTTATTTTATTTTTAATCAGAGAATTTGGAGGTAAGATGGTTTAGGTGATTATGCTTGCTGAAGGCAGGCAAGATGGTCATTGTCTATACAGACCTTTTTATTTTCTTTTTTTAATAGAAAAAGTGAATAAACAGGACTGGGGATTGAATAAATAATTATGCAGTGAAAGGTCGCTTTTTGGGGAATAACAGGCTGTCTGTTTTTAGAAGAAATTATTGTTATCTGTTGGAAAGAGCTGTGGAAAATGCCTTATGTGTGCTAGTTAATGACAACATATCAATGATCTTTTGGTATCCTCTAAGTGTGATCAAGGTGAGACAGTTTGTCTAGACAAAAAGGTAAGCAGCAGAAGTTTGCCACATGGTCAGCGATGGAAAAGGGAGGCACTGCTCATGAAATACTGATACCCAGGAAGCTGAAGTCCTCTTTCAGACAACGTCAGGGTTGTGAGAGGAAGCAAAAACATTTTGTGAAAGGTCACCTGATGAATTGCTTGAAATAATTAAGGTTAGTCGGGAAAAATAAAGTTGTACATGTAAAGGATCAAATAACTTTTAAGAGTGTAAAGTTCATACATTTAAAAAGGAAAGAAGGAGGGGAGTGGAAAATACTGAAATAGTGAGGTTTTTAAAATAAGTATTATGTAGTTTCAATTTATATATGTCATGTTTGAGTTTCAATTTTGTATAAGTTCTGCAATCTCATTTTGTTACACAGCAAAGGAAAAATAATCACAAGGGCCATTGAGTACCATGGAGTGAACTTTATTACACGTGGAACATAATCATTAGAGGAATTACAGATTAGTTCAGTCATACTAAAATGAAATGCTTAAAAGGTATTTATCATGAGAGCTTTTCAGTAAAAAGTCTTGTATACTAAAATGGTGAAGATAAACTCCTTGTATCTCTATAACTATCCTAGAGCTAGTTGTAAAATGAAAGCTGTGAAATTTTTGTTTGTTGCTATCTGTATGACATGAAAGAGCCAAATGGTTTCTAAAATGTACCGTCACAAACTGATTATGAAATTCCCAAAGGGGCTCTGATGGGACTATCATAACTTAACAATGGAATAGTGAGTCACTGCAGGAGGAATTAATGTAATAATCTTTTCCAGTATTTATAGGACCAGGAGGATAAAATGTCATTTAATTTTATTTGATTAAAAACCAGTAGGCAAGAGAGAAAGAGGAGGAAAAAAATGAAGCATGTTTTATTTCAGGCATGAAAGATGAATGGAATATGTAAGAAGCATATTATGAAGCAGGATATTATAGTGATGAATTTCAAATTTGATCAATGCTCCAAAATTGTCATGTTAATAACATAATCATTCTATTTGATAACTGAAGGTGATAGTTATATTTTTCTAGATTCTAGATGCAAAGTGTGGCTTTTGAGTGGAACAGCTAGATTATGAGGAATTGAATGTGGATTGAATCAGAATCTTGCATGAAGTGCTCTCAGGTTAAAGAACATGTCTATTCTTGCTTAAAGGTTTGGGTGGTTTGTCTTGGTTCCTTCAGAAAGGGCAGTGGAATTCAGTGACTGTGCTCATTCACAGTGGGTGCTTGCATGGATTCGTAGCCAAAGCTTTTCAATGCTGTCACAATATTGAGAGCTTGTCACTATGTCACAGTATGATGACCCTTGTCCTTTCTCTTCTCTACTTTGCATTGCTAGTATTTATTTGTGGTTTATTTTCAACATCTTCTGTATGGTTCATGAATATTCAGTATGTATAAAGGGCTTGTAAAGCTTAAACTTTATCAGATTTAAAATGAATAAAAGCAGAAGCAGATGTCTGTGAGGAAAGGTGAGACTGTTAAAAAAAACCGTATTCTTGAATGAGCTATAGGATCTTCAAAAATTCATCTGGAAAAAAAACTCCAATATTAAATATTGCTTAAATAAGCAAAATTGTCTTTATGTTTGGGCAAAAAGGTCCCTAATTCATCTTTTAATATTCTGCTGTCAAACTTGATGAAACAAGGGACATTCTCCATGCTGTGGAAGTGTTGGTGAAAGAAGATCAAATCTAGATCACTTTCTAGAGATCACCAAAGAAGAGTTAGATGTTTAGAAGACAAACAGAAAATCAAGAAATAAACAAGCAATTAAACTTATTAGTGGGAAAAGACTTTTTTCTGGAAATTCGTGTTGCTAGTGAATTTAAGTGGAATAAAATTGTTATTCCAAAGTTTTTGATTTTAAAGGTAGAAGTAGCTCTTCTGACACTTCCTATACCTTCCATGACTCTTCCTGCCAACCCTGTAGGTCTGTTTTAGGAAAGTCAGTATTGAGGTTTTTTGAAAATTTTCATCCAGTTTTCTAGCTATGATATAGAATAAGAGCATTTGTTTGGTTTTTTAAGCAAAGCAAAACCAAACAACCGAACCCGAACATGAAGACGTGACTCATGCTGATTAAACTTTTTTTCTTTCAAGAGAAATTATGATGTAATTTAGATTGGTTTTGATTGTAATGTGTTGCTGCAGAATAAGAGCAATCCTAAATGACACTTGGGACTGTTGTGACTAAGTTTTTTGAGTGCATTTCTGAGTGGGTTAATCCTATGCAAAAAAAATAAAAAGGTGGTTTTAATTTTCTGTTGTTCCTCCACATTTTTCTAAAGGGATTTTTCTAAATTGATTTTTCTACAGAACTAAAAGTTAGAGGTCTCTTTATTACTTATGTACATTTCTTCTGGTAAGGATTAAATAGAAATAACTTGAGTGGAAATCAAAGTATGTCAGATATATCTTGGAAATTTTAGAAGTAATTTAAGAGGATTTGTATATTTTCTAGAATTCATGTTCATTTTATAGCTAATTAGATTAATATCCCACTCAATAGCCAATATTGGATTTTTATGGGCATAGTAAAAGGACAATGCAAAGAAAGTCCAAACTGATTGGACCCTTTGTCATAAGAGAGCTTCACTGAATCTTAGTGGTATGTGAGAACTTACAGAAAAAATGCTTGGAATTTTTAGCATATGCAAGTGTATTAAAAATGTAGCTAAATTCTGATATTTAGTTGTGTTAAAGAAACAACTGCATTTTCTGACTGTTTCAGTTTTGTGTTTATAAATTAGTTTCAATTAGTATACTTTGGTTTTTGTTATGGCAGAAGATAAATCAGAATGCTTAAATAGATTGTGGGAGCATTTATTTAGTATGGATGTTATGTCCTCTGTAACATAGTTTTATCTTACAGATGCTGCTTACAAAAAATTCTGGTTGGTGCTTTATTTCTTCCTGTTAATGATGCAATGTAATATTGGGTGATCACCCAACTAAATTTTGTTTCCTCCATTAACTTTGTAAAATATTATAGGAAATTTTTGCTTCTAGAGTATAAGCTTGGGAAACATGATGGTATAAACTAAGAAATTGTGTTAAATAATGCAGCCTAAAGATCTTAAAAGATCATAATTTGCACTTACTTTTAGCTACAGTAGAGTTATATTAGTCTCATAAGTATTATCATAATACTGTTATGTTTATGGGATTTCCATATATAAGCTTTTATTTATGTTTTCTAAAAAATGTTTCTGGAAAAATATTTGGGTCTTCATTGCCATTGAATTTCTGTTCTTATCCAAAGGGATTTGTGGTTGAATCTTAGTCCTTTCAGGAGTTAAGTTAGAAAATTTCACTTAAAAGGTGCTTACCCTTGGGGTGTATAATTTTTGAGAATAAGTTTGGTTCATATTTCTATTTAATATGATTGTAGCTGGCAAATAGTCTTCAAAACCTGTTTCACAGAACAAATAATTTGAGAAGTGGGAAAAAAACCCCATGCAGATACTAATATTGAAGTATATGGAGAATTTGTGTTTTTAGTTTAGCTTGAGTTTCCCCCAGTCAAGAGGTGAGTTCAATTAACTGAGTGAAAAGAGTTATGTGAATTCCAAGGTACAGAGAATGTCACATTTATACTTTGGCTGAGATACATTGTCATAAAAGCAATAAAAATCCTTTTCTTTCTGAGCTCCAGTTTGTTTTCCCTAGACTATAGAATTATAGATACTTTCTTACTAATTTGAAAAGAAAATATTTCCTAAGTGGAATTGCAGTCATACAACCTCTGCATTGCTAAGTGAAGAGCCAGTTATTTCTGTCAACAAAAATAGTTCTTGACTTTTAATCAGTCAAGCACCAATGTTACCAGACCAAAGGAGAAAGGGGCATTGGACAGTTTCTAGAAACACTACTGCTCTTTTATAGGTAAAAGAAGACTTAAAACAATGTTAAGTTCTACTAATTTTCTGCCCTCATACAGCCCAACCTGCCTTGATTCAAGGTGGCTCACTGTGTCCCAAGTCATTGTTTCTTGGGAAGGTCTCAGGAGCAAAGCCTCCTGGTCAGCCTGTTGGTCATATGGACACTGACTGTAGAAACCTCTCTAAAGGAATCTAGACACTGCAGAGCTGTCAGGAGAGCAGTGTTCACCTTTCCAGTGTCTTATCTCAGCTGCCATTCTGCCTCTTCCTTTCTTTCTCTGGCTGGGACTGGTTGGAACCTGCTCACCAGTTCCTTAGTCTCCCATCTTTACAGACAAACTGCTCCAGACATTCTCCTCCATGGTAAGGCTGGGAGTTGGCAGCCTTTTCAAGTCACTGTATACCAATATGAAGTTTGATGACCCAATCACCCTTCCCAAGTATGAGATAGAAGACTGTTTTTCTTTGTTTTGGTATTTATTGGTTTGGATTTTTTGTTTGTGGGTGTTTGTTTTTTGTTGTTTTTTTTTTTTCCTGGCAAAAGATTATTCTGCCGTGATTGCAATTCTGCACAAAATACAAAAACATTTCCAAAAAGGCCAATGGTACGTTTTCCTCCAGTATATGATGGGGATTAGCAAAACAAGTTTTAAATCAACCGTCAGTTTATCACTGCTCTAAGGCAAAGGTGGTGTCGTTTTCACTCCACAGCGCTTCCTCGACATGACGTTTGGAGCCGGAGGTCACACCACAGCTCTCCTGCAGAAAGCCAGCGGCATCACCGTGTATGCTCTAGACAGAGATCCCACAGCTTACAAAATAGCCCAGCAGCTTGCAGAATCCTTCCCGTAAGTTGTCTTCTCCTGCCTTACGTATGGTTGTGGTAAGGCTGGTGCTTTGGTGTTTTATACGTAGTTTAATACATTTTTGTAGTTTTTAACAGCTTGTTGTGGAATAGCGTTCTATGCCATATGTACCCTGTAAAATAGGAGATCCAACTCAGTTTGTTTGTGAGTACTTGCATGCACCTTTTTTGGTTTTTGGAGTTAAATGTGTACTTTTTACTCTTAATTTTAAGCATGCATCAAGTAGCTAATTTTATATTTCAAAATGGATTTAAAAAAGATTCATGTGTTCTGCTTGCCTTGAGATGATTCTGATTGCAAAGTAGTACAAAAGCACATCTTTGTGGTAAATATTTCACAAAAATAATGGAATAATGTATTTTAAAATGATTAGGTCATTTAAATATGGATTATGAATATTTTAATTTAAAAAATCCCAAAATAATTGTGATTCAGTAATTCAGTATTAGGATTGCTTAATATTTTGCCACTGGCTTCAGAAACTACTGAACAATTTAATAAGTTATGATTTCTGTGTACAGATTATGCTTCAATTTTCTTTTTAAATGAGTGCTGAATTTGCTAAATGAACAATTGCTAAATGCAAATTTTTACCTTTTTTTTTTTTTTTTGGTATGCAAAATTCTTGTTGCTTTATTTAATTCAAGAAAGAGCCCAGTCAGATCATCAGTACGTTCATGCAAAAGTGTGCAATATATAGAGTTGAATATGAGCTTTTCAGAAAGTCAAATTTTCAAATCTGACCAAGAAGTATAAATATGTAGATACAAAATTGAATAATATGAAGTAATCAAGACTTAAGAAATTCAGGTAAGATAGTAAGGAGAGAATGCTCACTGTCAGGCTGAAAACATTATTTATTTCAGAAGAGCTTTAACATGAGGAAAACCAAATATTTCCAGTAAGAAGAAATCTGGAAGGGGCGAATAAAGAAACACCTGGCTGTTCAGTCATGTTTTCCCATATAAAAAGAAGTTATAAGTCAGCAGTAATATCTAAGCAATGCAGAAGGTGTTTCTCATCTTTTCTCAGCTAGAAGGCTAAACTGTGCATTCCTTTCTTTCAGTGTGTTTGACAGAGGCCCAGTGGGAGAAATGCAAACGTGACAAGACAGCATAGCTCAGTTTCTAGTCATCCTCCTCTGTAGGACCACTTACATATATTTCTCTAAATTTTCAGTTCTTTGTGGGCTGAAGTGACATGCAATGTATACTTACAAATCTGTGGAATTCTTCTCTCCACTGTTATTTCTCCAGAGAATGTTCATTTTGACAGAATGCTGTGGAGAATATTGTCAAGGAAAGTCCATTTTCTTTTAAACTAAGCCCGCAAACATGTTATGTCAAATGTCATGGGATTTGTAAAGTCTTCTGTTCTTTGTGTCATGGTAAAAATCCAGTCTTTTAGAAACATTCCCACAACATAAGACAACAATGATCAGTCCTCTGACTCAATATAAGTTTATCTGTAAAGTGTCCTATGCAAACCTCAATATGGAAGAATTTTATTTTCCTGGTAGATGAAGAGATTTTAGCAGTGTTGGATGCTCTTCTGCCAATAATTGACATTGTTAATTTTCTACTTGCTTAGGTTTGTGAAAAGATGAACTTTAATGAATATAGCATAACAGCTGATATGACTTACTGTGGTTTAATAGACAAAGGAAGTCTCCTAGTTCTTATTTTTGGTGGTGGTGGCTACCTTTAAATATGCAAGTCATCCTTAGAATGAAGTGGTTTCTTAAATAATGTAGTGTTGGTGAAAAGTCTTAATCATTGAAAGATGAGTGCATGTCACCTGGATACGTATTGTGGGATATAGAGTGGTATTATTTGCTCTTGTGTTTTCCCTCATTTTCTGCCTTTCCTATCAGAAAGAGCAAGTGGGTCCTTTCCCAGAAGGTAAATATATATTTTACTGTAATAGTTTGTGTTGAATATTATGGCAAAAGAATGTTCTGTATGTGCTAATTATTAATCTGCTTTCTCTGTGAAATCAGTTGCATAAACCATTGTCAAAAGGAGAAAGGAGGTATAAGTATGTAATCTATAAATACCAGGTAAAGCTAGGGTTTGTTTACAAATCAGTTGAGTATAGGGATTTACTGATGAGATATGGAGATTTTATAAATGGATTTTTTCCAGTATTCATTATAAGATAGTTGATCTAACATTATGGGATTTTATTGTCTATTTTCTGCATTGTGTTAGAAATAAACCTTGTATCAGTTCAATTCAAATCTGTGTGGGCATCAAAAACTCAGAGAATTCATCCAGTTGACATCTGTATCTGGTCAGGTCCTTTCTCAGATTAAATAGTGGCCTGGTTCACCAGGGAGCTACAGAAATAGTTGTGCTATCTTAAAAATGGCAATGGCAGCATACAGTTCCAATCTAAGAGAAGTGTAAGGCTGTCCCTTCTGTAAGATGCACAGCCTTAGATGTACCTGACTAAATAACTGCAGCAAAGAAATAGAAACATCCTCCCCTTTTTTCTGTTCTAGGCTTTTTCTCCCCTTTTCTGTTTAACATTCCTGTTTTGGGAGAGGTTATTTGACTTGCTGAAGGGGTTCACTTGCTTTGGAGTGACAGCACAGAGTGGGGGAAGAGGCTGTTGTGTAATCATAACCAGTAAAAATCTGATTCCCACTGTCTGAAACTGTGAATGCAATGGGCAAACGGAAAGTCATACTTCAACTGAATTCTCTGTTGCCATTTTTTTCCTAATTAAACCAGAATATTGCATGTGTAAATTGGGGCTGTTAATATCAACAGCATGATGGATCTGGAGTCTTGTAGTAGTACTTGCAGTAGTCCATCCTGCCATAAAAAACTACTATTCTAAGTATACAGTGTTAATTGTTATTGCCTATTTTGGTTAGATGACATTAATAAATTAAAATCTCAAATGCAAGAAACAAATGTAAGGGATGTGGAAAAGGGACAGGCCACATGGGAGGACTATGGGAACATCATTAGAGTATGCATAGATGAGACAAGGAAGGCCAAGGCCCAATTGGAATTGAATCTGGCAAGGGACATCAAGGACAAGGAGTGCTTTTACAGATACATCAGCAGCAAAAGGAAAATTGGGGAAAATGCGAGGCCACTGCTGAATCAGATGGGTATAACAAGACACAGAAAAGGTGGAAGTACTGAATGTCTACTGTGCCTCAGTTTTTACTGCTGAGAATGGCCTTCAGGAGTCCCAAACCTCAGAGGTAAGAGAGGAAGGTCAGAGAAAGGAAGGCTTCCCATTGGTCAGAGAGGATTGGGTTAGAGACCAGTTAGACAAACTTAACATCCATAAATCCATGGGCCCTGGTGGGATGCACCCATGGGTGCTGAGGGAGCTGGCAGATGTTGTTTCTCTGCTACTCTCCATCATCTTCAAACACGGAGAGCAGGAGAGGAATTACTCCAAGCAGCAGGACAGGCTGGGGGCTCACCTGCTGGAGAGCAGCTCTGCTAGAAAGAGCTGGGAGTTTTGGTGGATGGCAGGTTGACCATGAGCCAGCAGTGCATCCTTGCAGTGTGCAGGGGCAATGCTGTCCTGGGGGGCATCGGGAGCAGTGTGTCCAGCAGGTGAGAGGGGTGATCCATCCCCCTCTGCCCAGCCCTGGTGAGGCCACATGTGGAGTGTTGTGCTCAGTTCTGGTCTCCACAGTTCAAGGAAAACAAGGAGCTGCTGGAGAGGGTGCAGTGGGTCCATCCATCCAGCCATAGAGATGATGAGGAATCTGGAGCATCTCTTTTGAGGAAAGACTGTGGGATCTGGGCCTGTTTAGTCTAGGGAAGACTGAGAGGTGATCTCACCAATGCACATAAATATGCAGGTGTGAAGAGGGTGGTGCCAGATTTTTCAGTGGTGCCCAGTGAGCAGACAAGGAGCAATGGCCAAAAACGAAAACACAAGAAGTTGTACCTCAACAGGAGGAAGAACTTCTTTATGTTGAGGGTGGCAGAGCACTGCAACAGGCTGCCCAGGGAAGTTGAGGAGTCTCCCTCTGGAGACATTCAAAACTCACATGGACGAGTTGCTGTGTCAGCTGCTCCAGGTGACCCTGCCTTGGCAGGGCAATTGGACTGGATGATCTCCAGAGGTCCCTCCAACCCTAACAATTCTGTGATTCTGTGAAATATGCCCAAAGATACTGTGGCAAGAGTAGATAGGTATGGCTAAATTAAGGGATTTTTCTATATTCAGAATGTATAAATGAAATCCCCCTTGTATTTAACTGGAAGATAGCTGGAGTAATAAGTCACAGAGTGAGAAAACTGAGGAAAAATACATTTGATGTTTGTATTTTAAATGTGTCTCTGTTTCTTGATAGCGATTTTGTCAGAGCTTAAATCTGAAGAGGGTAGAGTTCCAACTGCAGCTCTCACATTCATTTAGCGTCTCTGTTTATTATTTTTATTTTTAAAAATATGTAATGCTGCTTTAATAAGGAGAAAATGGGTCAGGGTCTGTTAGATATTCAGTGTGTGGGTGGGAATCCTTTGACGTGCTTTCTGGGGAAGCCACTAACTTGGGAATTGCTGCTGAGAATCCAGGAGAAGAAGATAAAATTCAGTCAGTAGCAATATATATTACAAGTAAACCCTTTCACGCCCACTGAAAGGAAGAGACTAGAGAGGTGGCTGAAATCTGGCAATTAACTAGTATCATGGAAAATTTTTAAGTATGAGAAACTCATGCAGAGCCAATGCAGAGGAGAAAATACATGCTTTGTAATTCTCTGAGCACAGTAAGAAATTGCACCCCAAAAGTGTGGATAAATAGTATAAAATTCCCCATTTTATTGTAGTTTTAAAACGATTTTGAGGTGTGAGGGGGCTTGTGGATTTTGCTTTCAAGGTGACACTAATTTTACAGAAAAAATGTGGTAGAAAGATCAGCTGTGCATTGTATGCTCTGGGGAAAATAGACTTTTCCAGTTCTAAGGAAGACAGCTTTATTTTTTTTTTTTTCAGTTTTGAAAAGCCTGTTTTATGTGCTTATGAATTGTAGCTGAGTATCAAATATTGGTGATTTTCTTGCTATATATTATTTTTGAGTTTTAACTGTAGTGCATAAGGAATATAATCAAGGCATTTCATTATAATGGTGCCTTGACTACATATAAGTATACTTAATTAGTTACCTATAGGGTTTTTTCTTTCTAAAGAATTCTCTGTGTGTCAACATCTGTCTGTCTCAAATGCAGGCAACAAAGATAAGTGAGTTACCTTAAATGTGAGGTGGAAAAATTCGATTGATAGGAGTAAAAAGACCCTCAAATGCCATTATATTAAAACATTGCTTTTCTTGTATTTATTTTGTTTCCCAGAAGATTTGAGTAGGAAATCCAAATATATTTCTGCTTCAAAACATAAGGAGTAAAGATTTTCTCTTGTTGCTTAAGTCACAGCTGTGCAGGTTTCAAAATGACTGGAAACCTTTGCTTGCTTTCATACATACATCTGGTCCTTCAATACGCTGAGTTCCTGGTTTAAATTTGGTTCAAAGTCAAAATTGCCCTGACACAGAAAATACATACAAGGCAATTTGTTCTATTAACTTTTTGCTTTTTATGTTGTTGGATATCTTGTCTCTTTAGTGCTTTCTTAAAACCGTGTCAACTTTCAAGGGAAAGGCTATGGATGTGATTTACTTGAAGGCTATGGATGTCATTTACAGTGTCAAAGACAGTAGTAAAGTCTTTGACACTGTTTCCCACAGCATTTGCTTGGAGAAACTGGCTGGTCATGGCTTGGACAGGTGTACTCTAATCTGGGTGAAAACTAGCTGTATGGCTGGGCTCAGACAGTGGTGGTGACTGAAATTAAATCAGCAGGTGCCTGGTAATGAGTGGTGTTCCCCAGGGCTCAGAATTTGTGCCTTTTAATATCTTTGTAGAATATCTGGTCAAGGGGACTGGGGGCACTCTCAGCCAATTTGCAGACACACCAAGTTGGGTGGGAGAGTTGATCAGACATGTACATTATATTCTTGTTCTTTTTTAATTCATCTATATCAGTGTTGTATAAGTGTACAGAATGTCTTTAAAATTTACTATTATAGCTTTTAAATGCAGAGTATTACCAAGAACAGTTATTTGAAGCTTAATTTGGTTTGCAGATTTTTTTTTTCTAAAAGGAAAAGATGTTTTCAATCCCCTTCAAGTAAATAATTACCATGCTGACATAATATTTGAACTTTTTTGATCCCTAAAGGAGGCACCAGCTTTTTCTTTCAGCCAGTTTTCCTTCTTGGTTTTGATTAGAAAGTTTCTTATAGCTGTTTAGATGACTTAAGGATTTTGATATTGCTTTTGTAACCATCTCATTACTAAAATACATGTAAAAGATTGCTTGTAGAACTTAAATTCTAATTATTAACATTTCATAGTGTATGTTTCAAAAATATGTCGAAATATCTTTTAGAAACATCTAAAGCAATTTTTTGCAGCTGAACAATTTAGTTCTAGGTGTATTTTCATTACAGTAAGAAGCCAGATTGGTTTTTATAAAAATAAGTCTTGTTTCATGAAGGAAACTGATACAGCACTGCTTTCAAATTTTCTAAAGTTTGGTTTTTTGTAATAGCAAAACTCCTTCTGATGAGAAGGAGGAGGGGAAGATAATAAAAGTTTCAAATCAGAAGGTTTTTGTACCCAGTAGCAGGTTGTCTACAGATCTCTTTGTCTTAATGAGATGATGGTATTTTCATATTCCTCAGCAGGTTCCTACAAGGCTGTATATTTAGCTTATTTTTGTTCACATTTACAACAGGAGGCATTAAGGAACTCTGCGCAAATCAAGAGGACATAAACGGTATTAACATACTCCTTCTTGTATCTACAGATGAAAGTTTATTTCATCAGTAGATAGATGATAATTTTTGAGGGTGGAAGATACCAGCATTTTCCTGTGAAGGTGGAGATTATATAAATGTGTAGACAAAATGATACTGGTCACTTACTAAGAGAAGGTCAAGACTTGCTGGTATTTAAGATAAACATATAATTTACTAAGTAGCTACATTAAACAAAAAGAAAATAACTGAAAGTCTCTGATTCATAATCTTATTTCTTCTACTTTGATAAAAAGGAAAACTGTTAACTAAATGAAAATATTTGTAAACACATTTTCGTATCAGAATTGAGTGTCACATATAACTGTGAAATACAAAAATATATAGAGAAATTCAGATTATTTTTCTGATTGAGTCATTGTGCTTCAAATTCTTAGATGCATTAGAATTATGCATATAGGTGACATAGACCATAAAAATGAATTACTTTGACTACATAATTCTGTTTTTTTCTTGTCATAATAATAAACATAATTTGCATTTTAATTTGATTTTAGTCTTTGTGACTCAGCTGTGCCAAGTGTTGTACAGAATATTGAAAGGACTGAAAGTAAAATCAGGTGGTTAATTGCTGGCTTTGTATTTGGATGCCTGGAAAATACATCATCTTAGCTTGATCAAGAAGCAGAGATTTGGATAGAGAGATTTCAGAGAATTTCTGTGTAAAACCTCAGCGGAGAAAACATGTAACTTGGAATGGAAGTTGCCTGTGGCCTTGTCACCACTGAATAGAGCAAGTGTTTGAGGCCAATATTGACTAGTAAGTGGTCTTGACACACACAGATTTATGAGAAATAATACAAATGTCATGTCTCAAGAGCACAAACAATCTGTAATATTGGTGCTGTTTATACTGTCAGTCTTACTGTGGTCATGAGAAGTTAGAGGCTGCTGCAATTTAAATATTTAAATATAAATCAGAAAAATAGAACCAAATTCTTTCTGATAATGATATCCAGATTCACCTTCAAGATCTGTGCCACCTACCTGGTTGGGAAAGGAAAGAGGAGGATAAAGAGCACTCCTTTCCCCCAAGCTGTCTCTGGGAAAGCACTGTTTATTTATTTATTTTTTTTAATTGCTGAAAACCAGCATCTTTGCCCCTCAAAAAAACTAGTTGACCATCTTGGATACTGCTTGAAGAGCATAAAGGGCAACTTCTTACTTCAAGCAAACAGAAATTTGGGTAGGTAAATTGAAATTTTCTTATGCCGAAACGTAGTGTTCTGAAGGTCAATCTATTACATCTGTCAATACCAGCAGCTAAAGAAAGACTGGGTACAAAGGTTAATGTTGGTGTCGTATTCTTTATCATGATAATGAGGGGGAACCCCACAAAAAGGTTTACTTTTACGGTATGCTTAAAGTAGGATTTTTGTGTTGTGGTATATAACTTGTATAGTGAATGATCTTATTTCTGCCTGTTTGGAAAGCATACTGTCCCATGACAAATATTTAGATTTCCCAAAATAAAATACATAATTAAAATACTTTTTTGCCTTCAAAATAACCCAGTATAAACATTCAAATAAATTAACAATAATATTAGCTAAAATGGCCAGTAATAATGAGGAGGTATATGACCGGTCATGAAACCAGACTTTGAGCTGGTTTTAATATTTTAATTTTCAATATAAAGTAGATGACGCCTCTCAAGTCATTCTTATGACAGAAAATTTCACAGAATCACAGAATAGGTCAGGTTGGAAGGTCCCACAGTAGGTTTTGTTCAACCTCCGTGCTGAAGCAGGGTCATCCTGGAGCACATTGCACAGGATTGTGTCCAGATGGGTCTGGAATGTCTGCAGTGAGGAAGACTACACCGTCTCTGGACAATCTGTTCCAGTGCTTAGTCACTGCACAGGAAAGAAGTTCTTCCTCACATTCAGGTGAAACTTCCTGTACATCAGTTTCTGCCCGTTGCCTTGTGTTCTATTGCTGGACATCACTGAGCAGAGCCTGCTCCATCCTTTGAGCTCTTCCTGCAGACACTGACAGACACTGACAGGGTCCTCTCTCAGTCACCTCTTCTGGAGGCTGATCAGGCCCAACTCCCTCAGTTCATCCTCATAAGAGAGATGCTCCATCCCTTCAGCGTCTCTGTGACCTCCACTGGAGCTGCTCCAGGAGCTCTGTGTCTCTCCTGTGCTGAGGAGCCCAGAGCTGGACACAGCACTCCAGATGTGCCTCACCAGGGCTGAGCAGAGGAACAGAATCACCTCCCTGACCTGCTGGCCATGTTCTTCCCAATGCACCCCAGGATGCCATTGGCCTCCTTGGCCACAGGGCACACTCATGGACAATCTGTTGTCCACCAGACCCCCCAGGCCCTTCTCCACAGAGCTGCTTTCCAGCAGCTGCCCCCAGGCTGTGCTGGTCCACGGGGTTATTCCTCCTCAGGCGCAGGACCCTGCATTTCCCTTTGTTGAATCTGAGACAGCTCTCTCTGCCCATCTCTCCATCCTCTCAAGGTCCCTCTGAAGGGCTGCACAGCCCTGTGGGGTATTGGCCACTTCTCCCAGCTTTGTGTCATCAGCAAACTTGCTGAGGTGGCATCTGCCCCTCCAAGTCATTGAGGAGTAAGGAAAACAGTACTGGAACCAGTATTGAACCTTGCAGGACACCACCAGTGACAACCAGACCCTGTGCCACTGACCACAGCCCTCTGAGATCTGCTGTTCAGCCATTTCTCAATCCATTGCAATGCTCATCCACTCCACACTTCCTGAGTTTGCCTATGAGGATGTTTGAGTGAGTGTTGGAAGCTTTGCTCAAGTCCAGCTAGACAATATCCACTGCTGATTTCCATCTTGCCATTCCCAGGTATTTGGACTGTTATGAGTTTGTGGGGAATGTTGCAAAATAGAGCAGCAGACATTGAGGACACTGGTTTTCTTGGTCTCATCTGTTTCTTTGTTTTGCATGGTCAGGTACTTGATGGATGGGGCACTAAAGCTCTGTCTGAAGGAAACCTTGAATTCTGTTTCCTTGGATATTTTGCAGATTAAAAAATGGACTGAAAAAGAAATCTCTGTAGGATTTTGATGTTAATTTGATGTCTTTTTTCATAGCTGTTTAGCTGAGATACTAGTTTATTGTAAATTCAGATCTATTGCACCAAGAATTATGAATAAGACAAAATTTTATTGAATTTTAAAAACTTGAAATTCTATACTCTTTCTGTGCAATGACTTCATGGCTCGAAACAAGAACTGAATCTCATTGTATAACCACGGGGATTTCTTGCTTTCACAGGAATATGTTTCCATTTTTAATTCTCATAATTAATAAGATATTGAACATTGAAAAGCAGAAGTGTGCAGAACTAAAAATCTGTTGTTCTCCCCTCTCTCAAACCATTGCTACAGAAAGAAATGTCAGTATTTGGGTGCCAATCTGGAAGCTTCTCAATGAGAGTGTTCCACATTAAATAGAAATAGATAAAAATGTAATAAAATTATGGTACATAAAAATGTTTATGCATTAATTCTGCATTCAGAGATGTAGTGTAAACACTTTAATTACTGAATCTTGCTTTTTTAGTTTTCAGCTCAAAATTGGATCCCCCTGGCAGGTCGGACAGGTTTTTGTCTCTGGAAGGAAGCTCTCTTCTCCTGCTAGACTTTCAGGTGCAAGACACACATCGATCCATTGCACCAATAGCCTTTGAATACAGATTTTGCCCATACCTTGTTTGTGGCTCTAATGTTGCCTACCAAGGTAATAAAGGAGAAAAATCAAAAGCAAAAGCCATATTAAAATGAAAGTAAATATACTGTTTACCTGTTATCTACAGAGCCAGATACTTTGTCTTAGAAAGAAATGAGGTTGATGCTGGAGTGTTTTACCTTAAATAAATCTCTGTTGTTTGTTCTCATCTTGCTGTTCAAGTGCTGGGTAATAGTTTTCATGAAGACTTCAGGTGTAATTTCCACAGTGATGAAGGAAGGTCTGCCAGCCTGTAGTTCTCAGGAAAATCCTCCTTGACATTTTTTTGAAGTTACCATGGCACTGACTTTGTCACAGTCATCAGGGAGTTGTCTTAAAGCTGACAGAGGAGCTTCATGATAATATCAGCCAGCTCTTTTGACATATTCTGGGATGTGTCATCTGCTCCTGTATCAGTGTGTGTGTCCAGCTGCTCTGTGTGACCATCTTGCTTGGTATTCCTGTACTGTGGTGTTAGCATGTTTTCCTCCTAGTCTGTGAGCATGGGCACTTGGGGCAGATTTTGCCAGTAAATACTTAGGCAAAGGCTTTAATTACCTCAGCTTTTTTAGTGAAATTTATTACTGGGTTACCCGTGCCATTCTCCAGTCTTCCATGTCTTCATGGCATATCCCTTGCCAGTTTTAACTTCAGGCAGATTTAGGAATTCTTAATTCCAGCCCAGTACAATCCAGCTCAGGATTTCTCTGGTAGCATGTCCTGCTGGTTCCTCTTGGCCCTCTTTTCTTTGACATTGTTGGGATTTCCCTGTCTAACCAAGCTGACCTCTTGCTGTGGCTACTGTTGCTTTTTGTTTTTATATAGGTATGGATTCCCTTGCACTTTGCAGAAATTGTTCATGGGATTTGACCTGTTGCCCTGAGTTTCTGTGCATGTCAGGAGACCCTCCTGTTTATTCTTTCCCTAAAAAGGCTGAGGGCTCTTGAATCCTGGTATTTTTAGTTTATTTGTCTCCTTTGCTACCATAAGCATCATCAGCAATTTTGCCTGTATACTTAGATTGCAGCGTGGCACTGTGTATCTTAGATCTAGGATCAATGTTAAAAAGTATTGTAATTTATTTGTCTTTGAAAGATATTGGAGAGCAGAAACGTTATACCTTGCATAACACATCAATTACTATAATAATCTCTTAAAATTAATTTAAGTCAGTTGTGTCATTGACAGCTTTGCTTAAACTCAGCAGAGAGCATTATACTTAGAGATGAATCTGGACTTAGGTTGTATTTCTTTTAAAAATATTGGTTGTATTGTGAATGTAAATGCTGGCAAATCATCAAATAACTAGGGCTGGCTTGAAGCTGTTTGAATATGTCCTTTAAAGAAAAAAGAGAACAACAAACCAATGCAAAGCAAAGCCTGTACTGTAAATAATGAGCAGCTCTATGATAAGTTGAAAGTAATTTTTTCAAACAACAAATTATAAGTTTTTTTTCTTTGAAGCATTGGTGTGATTTTTTCCTGTGTAATATACAGCAGTGATTGAATGGCATCTTAGAACTTTGTTTCTTTACTACCTGTGATAAGATCTGGAAAAAAGAGTTATGGTTCAAGGTTTAGTGCTTCTTAGTAAGCACTGCTGTATTTGGAAGTGAAGCCCCTCTCTAAAGTAGCATGTGGTCTTGGCATGTGCTCTTACTGAAGCTAAAAGGGGATTCCATACTTACATTTAACTTTGTTCTAGAATTACATGATTTAAAGAGAAAAGGGAAGTATAATTCACTGGTTTATTTCATACCCTAAGTCAGCAAAGTTCATCTGCAGTGCTCAACCCAGTCATGACCTGTTGTGGGTTTAACACCTCTTTAAAGCATTTTAGTCAAACTCTTTGAATACTTTAATCTTGAATGACAATTTCAATAGAACTTTGTATGAAAAAGATTGTGCACCCTTTAACTAGAACCAGAATGTTCTCATTGTTTTGGCTTTCTGACGTCTTTCTGTCCCATAATCAACTTTAGGAGGTACTGCAGGTGGTTTGGAGGTTGGGGGAGTTAATAATTAATAAGGATTTACGTGGCTTTTTGCGTCACTTTTTATTTCCAAATCATTTGCTAGCAAGTCACCTAAGGGCTTAAAATCGACCAGGACAATAAGCAGCAGGAGCCTGTGGTGCAGTTGATGCTGATGAACAAAGAAAATAAATTATAGAAGTCAAAATAAGTATTGGTTGTACTTGATACTATAAAAGGTTGGTTTTTTGTAAGGAATGCAAAGAACCAATTCAAATGAATATTTTTTTTGGTTGTAATTTTATGTAGAACCTAAACCTTCCTCTTTAACACAATGATTATCTGATTTATCAAATGTTGCTGCATTGCTTTTGCTCAAGAACATTCACTCAAATGGATGTCAGTAAAATGCAATTTTAAAAAAGTTTTTTGTTCTTTTTTCCTTATTTCTAAGTCACTCTGGAGATTGCCCTTACAGCAGGAAGGCACTATATTTTCAAGTATTGCAGGACTAGAAGAGCTTGTCCATTTCTATGACCATATTGAAGTTTTCTGACTAAAGAGTGTAGTTTCTTCTGGTATTCTTGTGTTTGTCTTAAACCTCATGATCCTTTCAAATAAGAGTAAATCTTTAATAAACATTTAAGTAATGATAGCTAGTGCCTTCAAAAGAAACAAAATTTTGTTGAATGTGAAACAAGGGAATTTTTTTTTCCTTTTACCCATGTTCCCCTCCAGGTTACTTGACTGCATTCACTTACACATTGGCAATTTTTTTTTTTTTAACAAAACTTGTGACAAGATTTACTTTCTCACTCGAAAATCTTCATTATAGATTTCATATTGTAGTATTTACGTAATTTGATTACAAATACAGATTATTGCAGTTAGTGCCACAGTTTACTCCCCTGCTTCTACAGGCCCTTATAGTTCTTAAATCCTTTCTGCTGAAAGTTTAGACTTAGTGTAGGTAATTTCTAAGTCCATCAGCAGCCTTTTATAAGAGTGGGATTTCACGTGTGTGATCTTTGATCTGCAGTGCTGGAAGCCATTTGAATTTCTTTGCTTTGGAAGCTGTATGTAATGGTATAAATGTCTTAATATTCTTGAGGCAAACATTGGAGAGCCTACAGGTCAAAATGACAACTATCCCTATTCCTACACTCCACTGAAGTTAATGTGATTTCTTCACACGTCTTTTTAGCCTTCTGTGTTACCTTAAGGCTATTGTCCTTTCCCTTCCCTGTGAATGCAGCCATAGTTTGCACATCCAAAGCTTTGCTTTCATAGAGGAAGGATTATAGGTTTACTTAGGTTGGAAAAGACTTAAAGGTCTGCCTAAAGGTCTGCCAAGTCCACCATGTTCCTAAATTCAAGTATTAAGCGTTAGGTATTCAAGTGAGTTCCTAAATTCTAATGTTCAGCTCCATACATGCACCATAGTTTTGTCCATCGTGTGGGTGGCTGAAACACTGAACCATTAGTTACACAAGCATGGCCCAAGGTTTACATCTTTTGCAGAATAGAAGTATTTTGTTTAATAGCTGCACTACAGAAGGAATTAAAATCAAGGGAAATGTTCTTGCTTCTTAACGTGTTTGTTCAAGTGGGACTCAGAGATCCGTTGTAATGCAGATTTTTACAATTTGAATTTTACTATACTATCTTTTGGGTAAAGGTACTATAAATATTTTAAAAATGTCACTTCCACTCAAAATTGCTTACTCTGGTTTTTGCCATATGTTTTGAAAAACAAAAGAGAAATGATATCTGCCTTGTTTTGCCCTCTCAAATCTAAGTAAAAGGATATTATGAGGTAGAAAATACTATTTTTATACCCTCAGTCACCTTTGTTAACATTTTATTAGACATAAATCATGTAGTTTCAGGCTGCATAGTGGCAATATGGTTCACTGTGTATTCTATTTTTATAACTTTATTTAAAACTGACATGTAACTTGCTGTACCTGAAACCCCAAGTGAGCCAGTTATTGGAGTGTAACAAAGTTTTGACGTCAGAACTGCTATTTATTCCACTGGCAACCATTAGCGATGCATTACCCTTTGGCACTCGTGTTTTCAGAAACATGGTTAAATTTTTATGACTGGGTCTAGCCAATTAGGATTCTTTCTCAAGATAGAAATAAGGGAAGGGATCTTTTTTATAACGTACTAAATGTAGCTTTCCAGAAACAACAGAATAAAAATATAAATGATTGCACTCAGAGTTCCCAAAACATTTGAGTGAGCCACACCTTGGCTTGCCTGCTTGCTGTGCACGTATATTTGAGAGGCAGGCTGCCTTGTCAAATACATGAGCCTTTATTAGAATTTAATGTAATTACAGCTGAGTCATGCTCTCAGGTCAGTCTGGGAGCTTCAGTAGGATGTTAGAGGGGCCAATGACTTAAGTTAGAGAGAACTGGGGAGATAAGGGAGGTGTGGAGGGGGTGGGCTTGTCAGAAACAAATGGAGAGCAATTTCAGTAGAGGTTTCCATTGCTGCCTTTTTCCTCAAAAAGCTAAACTTAAGCAACACCAGGCTTAAGAGTATGTATTTGCAGGCACTACATACAGAGTGGGATGGAGCAGCTGCATGGAAGGTGCTTTAGGATGTGATTCCTGGCTGTTGGTTCACTGTCTCTGTTCTGGCAATAAGAAATGCCAGTGTCTACAAACAGAACCTACCACAGATATGTTTTCTTTCTGTGCAATTTTTGGTGATCTTCTCCTGAGGGCTTGGTAATATGCACTGTGTATTCAGGCATGAATTTGGAGTTGCCTGTCAACAAAAGTTACAAAATGCTTGTTTGTACATGTTACTTTACTAGTGTACTGTAGATGTCTTTTGAAGGGAATACTCTTTTATATAAGATTATTATTCCATTCCTGCACTTTATTAATGATTTTGTATTATTTTTATCAGTAGTGAAAATATTGCCAGCTTTTGTCATCGGTTGTTTCCTGCAAGAAATGCTTCTCTTTAAGGCTCTGATCTTTATTGTAATAGGGAAACTTTAATATGTTGCGTAAAAGGTTGTGGCTGCAGTCTAAATTTGGCAGCTACATCCTAATTTCAAGAGGCGGCTTGATCTTAGAGTATCAGCTGTCTGCATTTGTGTGTAATTTAGTTATAATATGATTTCCAGGTGAACAATCATCTTTTGAGCAGCCACGAGAGGGAAACTTTTTGGATATTCTGTTTCTAGTTCTTGTATTTCTCATGTGTGGAACCAAATAATTTGGATATTTGTTCTGGGTGCAGCACATCAGAGGCTCTGCTGTCTTTTACCAGCCCCTGTTTTAGTGTCCTTACTGAGTTAATGGAGACAAGCATTTTCTTCTCGCAGGGTAGCGACTGAGAAAATTGTTGAAACATATCAGGTAGAAAAAGGTAGTTGTGAGTCCTGAGAAAGAAGAGGGTTGTTTGCTGAATGGAAAGACTTCCTGGGAGGTGACAGAATTGGAGACCTTTGAAACAAAAAGGAGAAAAGCTACACTTGATTCTAGAAGAGAAGGAAAACTGCATGAAGTGTTTCCAGTTTCTTTGGGGAAAAACAGGAAGGCAATTAGAGAGGGAGAAAGGATTTTATTGCCTAGTAATTGAATGAAGGAGACATTAAGAGCCTTCCAGAAAGTGAGTGGCCTTGTTGGTTACTCCTGTGTGTGCATTTGTTTTGCATCTGTCTGAATCTTCACTCAGAGCTGTGGAGTCATTGCCATGGCATGAGGAAGTTTGTAACATCAAAAAACTCAGTTGTCTTTCTGTATGATCCTTTCAATATTTTCTTTAAGGAAATTTTATGGTGGAGAGACCACTTGTTTATGCTTTTGAGCTTCATTAGGGAGACCATTAACAGTCTTTCCTTCTCGGAAAATGCACCTTTTGAAACTATTTGTTAGGTAGTTGTTTATGGTGCCTAACTGGGAACGTGAATACAAGACTGACTACTTCTGAAAGATGAAAAACGAATTTAAATCTCAGATTTAAGAATTACACTCTAATGTTAATCCAGCTTTAAGGATTTTACTTGCCTTTTCATGAGTGCTGGTATTTTACAGATATTTAGGCAATATTTTGAATAGTCATTTTTGGATATCTGAATAGTGATGGTAGACTTTCTCCTGTTACTACACATGCAAGAATTGAAGAAAAGATATGTTGGAGAATGTTCTGTAAAAATGGAAATTAGCATAATGATTTGTAGAGTTCTAAAGCAATTGTTCAAAATGAATTTGTATTTAGGCTGTCACAACCTGCAAAATCTAGATAGCTACAATGTGGATATCCCTAAGATGCAAGGTTTTTTAATCATGAGCTAAGGTTCTTGAGGGAAGAAATTTTCAGTGCAGGAACTACCTGTAAGTACAACATGTATTTGTGAAAGGCCTAAACCACCTAAACCAGTAATTTCCTTTCTCATATGTTGTTATAATACAGACAATAGTTGTGCAGTTTCACTGTAGTTTCAATTCCTGGTTTTTTTCAGCATTTCTTCATTCCTCCTGCCCCAAATCAAGTTCCTTTATCACAAATCTATTTTTAGATTATTCTGTTTGAGAATATTAATCTCTTTCAATACACTACATTAACCTTTATAAGAGAATGTCTGTAATTCAGACACCATGTATTCTCATTGTCACAGGAATGAACAAAGTATGTAACAGAAGAGGAATATATGACAGTGTTGATACACAAATTAATTTCAGATGTATTGTATTTTCCTAACATTTGCTGTTTCATCAGAAACTAGATTAAATTACACATGTGAGATACACAAGTGATTATTTGAAGGCCAGTTTGTGAGGTATTGCAGTGGAAAGCTTTTTGGGAAGAACTGAATCATACCTTCAAGTCAGTGTTTCAGCCCTCTGACTTCAATTGCTGGTTGGTAAAACTTAAAGTGTAATGAGCTAAAGACGTTGATTTTCATTTGTGCAGAATTGTAAAATTTCAGTGATTTCATACAGTTTAGGTGGGATTTATTTGTAATGAATGCAAATCTATTCAATTTGATTGCTGTCTATATCAATCTAGCAGAGAAGAAGCCTGGCTTATAACTATTTGTGTTATACATTGTTAAATGAGAAATAATAGCAAGAAAGAAGCATCCTGAGTAAAGACAAAATTTCTTACCCCTAGGAAGTAGGAAAAGTTTTTTATGTGATGTTTTCTGTGATAAACACCTATTCATTCAGACCATGGAAATTATTGTGTCTCAAGAATGCCTATGGGATTGCCTTGATACTTTGTAGAAAAGCAGTGGGGAAGAATACGGAAGAGAGTAGGAAATGAATGAATATGTGGACAATTGGGAAAATATAGCAATTGAAGGGGAAAAAAACAAGTCTAGAGGACAAGAGCTATATGTATGTTCTGATGAGAAAAATGGAGCATCAGAAAAATTCCAAAAGGAAAAGTGATCTGAATAATTCATGATTGAAGGGAATAGGACATTTTCAAGAGGAATAGTATGAGTCAGAGAGGAAGGGAACGGAAGAGATGCAAATATGGAATGTGGCAGGCAAAATACAAAGAACAGAAATTAAATACCAGCTGACCATTCAACAGCAGCAGTTAAAATTTGTGGGTAAGTCAGGGATAGCAAAACAAAAGACCTTTGAATGAGTTTCAGGGTACATCTTCAGGATATCTAGCTCAAGGTGGATGAATTGTGTGAGAGACAGGTTTTGGTCTTTTGTATAGAGGGGAAAAAGACCCCAAAACTGTGCATGGTTGTGTGTTTCAGTCTAGCTTCATCTTTTACTCTACAAAAGTGTATATAACATCTCTTACTTTGCCATGGAAAGTACCATGGCTTTGCACCTCTCTGTCCACTTCAGCATGAAATCAATCAGTGAAAATGCTTCTAAGTGTAAACTGGTCCCTTTGGACTTGACTGGAAATTACCCACTTTTTTTTGGTTTTTTTTAAATCTATGTTCATATGCTCAGCTTTGAGCTAAAATTTTCAATTCCAAAAAGAAATATGGATTCTGTATGTTATACCTTTAAAAAAACCAAACCCCCAAATAATAACTCATAAAATAGTTTTGGTTGGAAGGCACCCTTAAAGATTGTCTAGTTCCAGCCACTCCTTCAAGGGCAAGGAATACAACTATCTACGTCCTTCTTTTTAATATATATTTGTTTTAAATAAACTGCAGTTTATTAGAGGGATACTGACATTCATGATACTGAAAGGTGAAATGTCAAAGGTGACTTTTGCAGACTCAAGCAGAAAGATTTTTGTATACCCCAAATCTGCTTAGTTAATGCAGAATACCACTTTGCAATAGACTGAAAAGAGCTGGCATTATGATCTCTACCTTCCAGAAATCATATTTGGGATCCTGTTGTCTGCAGGGAAAAGGGCATGAAGGGGCCTATTCTGCCTGTATTTCTAGTACAAAGAAATTTGTGGCAAAATAAAGAACTTCCTGATAAAGTTATACAAGTATCAGGAGGTAAGACAGAAGAAAGAACAGAATGATATAGGCAAAGATTTGATCAGTCACTTTTCTGAAGAAATGAAATTAGATGGTACCAACTTTAAATTTAACTGAAGATTTCCTGATCAAACTTAGCAATGAAACAACTTCAATCCTGAATGATTTGCAAAAGAATATTCAAATAAAACAAATCATGGATGTTAGAAACAAGGGATATAAGCTCTGTTAATAAATTGTAAAACTAAAACAAAATCTAATATACTTTTGTAATTCCTAAACAGTTTTTTCCTCTCGTCTTCTTAGAAACATTCCTAAATAATAGGGATTGCATAAATAACATGTCTTGGTGATTTCTTGTGGTGTATGCATAAAGAAATTTTCCTAATGTCTAGCTCAGAGCTCCTTGTCTGATACTTCAGTCAAGTATTCCTTGACTTGCTCTGGCTTGGCATGCAGAATGGTTGAATACTGATATCTTTTTAATAACTTCTTATAGAGATAACCATCAGATCCCCTCCAGCCTTCTTATTCAGAAAGAAAAACAAAACAAAGCACAACTTTCAGTGTTTCCATATGAGTCACGTTTTCTACCCACTTTTTTGTTGGTCTCTGGATCTCTTTCAGCTTATTGACTACTTGTTTTACAGCACTTGCTGTAAAATTTGGCCCTGTACTTCAAGTGATACCTGATTAGTTCTGTGAATCATGGAATACCTGACTCTTAATTTTGATTATCAGACTTTTGCTAATTACACTGTCTAAGTGTTTGCACTTTTTTCCTGGTGGATACATCTGTAAAGAAGCTATGCCAGACCCTTATTGTGCAGAATGTGATTCTACTCTTTGCTTCATTTCAGACCAATCTTAGTGTTTGACAGAATGATCTGCATATTTTGAGAAGACCCCAGTATGGTTTTGATGTGATTTAAGCCTTTGCCTGGGTTGTTTTGCTCAGCTCTTTCTATGTAAGAAGCATGATGCAAAACAGCTATAATGAAGTAAACATGCCTTTCTCTCCCCCATCTAACAGAACCAGAACTCTCTGATAATCTTTTTGGCAGACAGTGTCTTCCATAAGGTGTTAATCTGTGTATCAGATAACTCTCTCGTTTTATGGACAAAAGGACTGTGGTGTCAGATCTGCTTTACGTGGAGAAGTCAGCCCGAATGCATCAATGTTGAGCAGTCAGGCTCTCAGAGGAAGGTTTCTGGGCAATAGTTTCTGGATTCTTTTTTGAGACAGAACAATAGCTGTGGGATCACTTGAGGATTACTTTTATAAAGAAAATTGAGCTATACACTTCGTAACAAATCTAATAACCATACTGTGAATATAACACAAAAGTCATTGGTATTGCAGGTGGTGTGTGGGGATGAAATTTACTGCACCAAGTTCATGGCAGTGCTTTGCAGAAAGAAACCAAAGGTTTGCTTGTCGTGACCTTGATGACTTCTAGTGGATGGTTCTATTGAATTCTGTTTGATTTTATTTGATATTTTGTTATTGGAAACATGGTGTCTTTTGAGTTTCTTTTAAAGAAGTTTCTCAAATGGAGTTATACTTACTGTTATGGTATGCCACCTTAGGGAAGAGCATACCCTAGGTAAGGCATTATACTGCCAAAATGAAATATTAAGGTGTTTCTTTAGTAACTCTCGTGGGAGATTTGAAATGTTACCAGATCACATTGTAGGAGCACCAGTGGAGCCATCTACAGTATGTTGAAGAATTTGAAGAATTACCCATGGTTTTGCCATGGCAAAGAGACATTTATTCAAAAGAAAAGGTTATTTTTTTCACTTGAAGTGCTGATATTGGTCTTTATAATGATTTCAGTACTTCAGCTTGTGAATGGAAACACAAATATATTTGTACAGTAACAAAAATGAGACTTTCTTCCAATGAGAGTTATTCTACACAGTAACGAATTTTATTTTTAGTAAAAAGTATTGTAGTAAATGGAGAGCAATGAATTCAATTTACTCGCACTTCCAAAGAAAACCACTATAGAACTGAAAAATCAGCTCTTTTGAGAATGTGCAAAAATAGTGAGATGTAAACCAGCTTCTGTTTAGAGCTTGAGTCTTAAATTTTTCATGTCATCAGGTAACGATGAGCAATTATATTATATCCTGCCAAGAACCCAACATCAAAAACTCTTAAGTCATATATTAGCAGCTTGATATGGAAAATGAGCCTGCTTGTAGTAAATATGTAAACGATTCAGGAGTAACTGTTTAGCTTTCTATGTGACAAAATACAACTAAGAATGAATCTTTTAGGGGTATGTCAAACTGCTCTTATTTTATAATATCATTAAATATACTGTTGCTATATCTGCATTTCAACCTTGTCTTAGTAACTCTGTGAAAAACATTAAAAACAGGATCAATGATCTGTAGGATTTTTGAGGACTTAAATAATTTAAAACCTTTTGCCAACTTTATGAACAATTTGCACTAAAGCTTTTCACCGGCCTGAAGGGCTGCCATAGAGCTGGAGTCTTTTGGAGTTTCTGAGACATGAATTAAAAGGCAGGAGATTCCAATTAGATGTTACAGGGGGGAAAAAATGGCCATAAGGGTTTTAGTATTGGAAGAGGTTTCCTGGAGAGCTTGTGGAACATCTTTGGAGGTGTTCAAGGTTCGACTGGACCTGGCCTTGAGGAACCCATCTAATTAAATCTGCATTGAGCTTTGGACTGGAAGACCTCTGAAGGTCTCTTTTGCAAATTATTATCTAGTTCTGACATTCCCGAGTAAGCAGATGGCAGTTAAAAAAACCCAAATTCTCTACAGCAGTCTGAACATTTGTGGATCAAATGGATCCTTGCCTAATTCCAATTTTGGTAAACTTCAGTTTAAATAAATGCTGAAGTAACTGTAGATGTTTTCTGAAGGCTGTCAAGATCATGTTGTGTACTTTCTAGCACCTGAAAAAGCATTCATCTTGATGTGAAAATTACCTGCAATTATTTTACTTATAAGATCTTAGCCTTTAATAAAGCTAGTAACATAACAGAAAATACTTGTCTGATTGAGGAGTCAGCTACTATACAAAACAGATGGAAAATGGCTCATAAAAATAGAGAAATACAGCCTATAAAGTCCCAAGCCATGGAGCAGAGGGTTAAGATGTTCTTCTTAGATATATGCCCGTTCTTCTTAGATATATGCCCATTCTACTTTATTCTAGTTGTATAAAATGATACTTAAAAATTCCACTGGAATAAGTTGGGTTTTGTTTGGGGGTATCTTTTTAGAGTATTGCAGAACTCTCCTTTTATGTCACATTAGAGTAATGCCTTTAGACTATTTTATTGCTCTCTATGGAAAAGCAGACACTGAACTTTTCCTTTAGTAATGATCAAAAATTGTTGACCTCAGGATCCTAATAATCCTTTTGTGTCAGCAAATGGGTTTGGAAGTTCCTTTCACATCTTCTGAATTAAAAAAAAAAATAGCTAAAAAAAATTTTATCTGAGACCAGTGTCTTTTTTGAGCTTTCTATCAGAAAATATCAGTTTCCAGTCAATATCAATGTTATGTTTGGTTAAAAATTCCCCAGTAACTGCTTTGGGAAAAAATTAAGAGAAAGAAGCCTTTTCCATGCCAATGTTGTATTTATGCATTCAGTTTAGGGGTTTCTAAAAATAAAAGGAATCGTTTATACCTAAGGGGTAAGTTATTCTTAGATTGGAATATGTTTATACACATGTAAAATGTGTAGTGTGTATATGTCTTGATCAGTTTACATAAACATTTTCAGGGTGAGCTTTTCAATGGAGAGTTACAATAGCTGTTCAGATATAAACATTCTGTAAGAGACTTCTACATCACTGAATCCAATTGCATGGTATTACAAGCGTCTGCATAATTTAATCTCCTTCACTGTGCTCTATCTTAAAAGTAATTAGGAGTTCTATATGCAGTGATCCAGCTATTCCAGAGTCTAATTTTTCATTATATGAAACTTCTTTTAAATTTCCAGTTAAAGCAGTTAACTAATTCAATTTTAATTGAATAAAATTAACTAATAGTTTATTAAGATCTGTTATCTCTTTTCTCTCCTTGGCATTTAAAATACTTGCTGTAGAATATTGACATCTATTCTAGCCCTTCTTTTTTGTATGTAAAACAAGTTTGGGGTTTTTTTATACTCTCATCTCATAACCTCTCATTTCTACTCATCCTGTTTGAGCTCCTCTGTGCCAATTCCACTTTGAGTTGTTCTCTTTCAGACACAGCTCCTGTAATGACATACCACACCCTGGATAAAGTCTTACCATTAATACTTTTCTATTCCAATTAAGACTTCTGACTCGGACATTGTCAGGTTTGGTTTCCCTTTTCACAGCTGTGTTGCTACTACTCTTCACTGTTCAAATGGTCCTGTGGTCAATTAAAGCTTCCTATTCTTTTCTTCATGGCTATGTCATGAAGAAAATTATGATGAAAACCATGTCCAGATGATGAGCTTCCAGCTTTTTTTCAGACCCTTCAGCACATATTTTTCACATGTGGTCCTTTGAACTCATCACCTTTCTCTTTGGTCATATTTTAGGAAATTTGTCATCCTTTACTGGGGTACATGCAACAAATTTAGTTAGACTGACAATGCCTCTTCTAGCTTAGAAACTTGGCTACAAATATTTTTTGTTTATGGGTTTGTAAGGATCATGTCTCATGATACTTTAAATGGAGTTATGCAATAGGTTCTGTAATTCCATATTGTTTCTTCTCTATGATATCTTTTAAACTGTTGATTATGTACCTGTTTAGTTAACTTACATATTTCGTAGAGCTGTCTCACAGCTTTTTTTTTACCTCAGGATGCTATCTTTTTTCACAAATGGGGGACTTTTTTTGTTCTTTTTTTTTTTCAAATGTATCCCAATTGATTATATTTTCCCAGTAGAGAGAAACAGACCAGTAATTTAAAACTGTGTCTGTACTTTCAGGACCAAATATTATTCACTTAAAAGTTCTCTTACTTCTCCAAATACTTACAACTTAAGACTTTATATTGTCATCTGCAGTGGCTAGTAATTAGGCTTCATGTAGTCTCTGTGCATAAAAAAAATGTTGTTGAGACAAGGTACTTCACTAAAGACATTAATTATTATTTCTTATATTTACTTAAAAGATAATTTGCACAATTTCTGGATGTTTATTGTGTAGGAGGGAAGTTAATTTAAATGCAGCATTTCATGTCTTGTATGAAGTAAAAATGTCAGTACAGGAAACACTGAGTATTAGGAAAGATTGTCACTGGTGAAATGCATTTAAATTTCTCAGCTTTTATTACAAGGTGCTTAATAAATGAGGTAAATGAGAATTAGAATTGAATATAGAATTGTCTGTATGATTCCACATGGATGCTAACTGGTGGTGTCTACAGAGCAGCAAGATGTTCATGGTTCCTGAACAAACTAGTTTTATTTTTATGATTGCTTTCTGAAATTGAAATTTTTAAACTAGAAAAAAGGTCAAGGAAAGGTCTCTGGGAAAGTGAATTGCTGCCAAAAGCATGTTTTAAGACAGCATTTTAAATCTAAAGCATTCTTGGAGCTGTTAATATTCTATTCTTTTGTGTAACTTCACTACTTTTTCAAAGTTTAATACTTACTAGTGTAGCTAAGGTTATCTAAAGGGATATACCTAACTTTGCATATGAAGTATTTGAAAATCATGACTTTCTGGAGGTTTTGATTTGATGAACTAGTGAAATACTCCCTTTTAAGTATGTGTATAAATGTTACAATCTTTAGGATTAAGCACATTACTTTCTTTCCAAGATTGGATTGCAATGCTATGAGAAACAAATACAGATTTAATTTTGATTTTAAGTATATATATTTATTATTCCAATTATAATTTGGAATGAATTTACATAGTTTGTAAATACAGAAGTAACAAGTATGATTTATCAAGGTAAAGTTGTGGACAGAGTGAGTAATAGAAGCAAAATAATCTTCTGGTGTAGATTCTCTGCCTGGTTATAGGGGTCACTCTGATCTCATTTCAAAGCTATGACCTATCCAGTGCAGTACCACAAGGATATGTGGGTAGAGCATGCTTCTTATTTATTCATAAATTATCAAAATTAACCAGTAAATTGTTGGCATGGTTGCTGTTGATTTTTGGTCAGGCTATGTTACCTAATACAGCAAAACTGAAGATTTATTCTGGAGAACTGCAGAACCTGACAAGGCAGCAGGTGAAGAGACAGGTAGTTAAGTGATGTGGCAAAACACTTTAGGTTTACTTGTGTAGGCTATGAGAAGACTAGTGAGTAGTGAAATACTGGGTTTGTTCTTGAAAAGTCAGTGCTAGGTGTTCACTGATAGTTAGAAGAGCATGCTAACAAATACCAGGAAAGGAATAGAGAATGAAATACGGATTAGCCAGTCTTTTGAACCCATGATATGATTGAATTTTTAATTTTATGCAGAGTTCATGTTCCCCTGTCTTGGAAAGGACAAGACCTGGTATGAGCAGAAGTTCAGAAGAGCAAAGGCTTCTGTAACTTCTGAGTGATGCTCCTACTTCACTTCTGCCTTTATTTGCATTCCTCTTGTGTTCTGCTTCTCATATTTCTCCTTCCCACAATTAGGAGCATATAGCTGGAAGATGTGATGCTGTCCAAGTGATAGGCAGAGAGTTTAATGCTTAAGGTGCAAGTCAATTAAAAGCGTTCTTCTGTGACATAGCTCAGAGAAAAATGACAGGCAGGAAGAAAAAGTTACTTGTTTCACTTATAAATTCTTGATCCTAGATGTATTTATCCTCAGTGTTCTAAGGTTTAACAACTGTTTCAAACAAAGAAATGGTTTGTCAAAGAATGAATAGTTAAATGCTGATTTATATAACGTAGAAACATATTCAGAAACCAAAATGTTGCAGTGAGGGAAAGCAGTTAGTAGAGAAATACACCTTTTTTTGTTTGTTTAATGTAAAGGAGAGGCAAGTTCTTGTCTTTTTAAACTGTAATATTTTATATATGGTATTTTGGTCATTATAGGTGGCTGATCATAGTTAATCAGTAATTGATCAGTAAAGCTGGTTGAATGATAAATCTGCTTTTGTGCCTTGTCTCCAGTCTGCAACTTTTAGTACAATTTCAGGTTCCTCTGAGACTGGGTGTTAACACAGGGAAAAAGTGATCTACCCCTTTCTTCTGTGTTGAAAAATCTGTCTACAGTGATTGTTGCCGCAGATTTTAGTATTCTTATATTTATGGACTGAAATGTGTTCATACATAGCTGTTTTGTTCCTGATGTCAATTTGTACTTTTCAACTTGCTGGTGTGTATCCAGAATTTCTTTCTGTATTCTGCTGGGTTTAGGCAACTGATTTAAACAGGATTTTCTTCCTTCTATGGCCAGGAGCAGCATTTCTTTTGAGTTCAAGAAAATACCATTGTGTCTTTAATGAAAATGTGAATCCATACGTGGGTTGTTGTGGAATGGAGAGGCGATTTTTATAAAGATATCTTTTAGGATGATAGCAGAGAAAGAATAAGGTTATAATTATTGCTCTGCTGTGTTTTCTTACAGTGAAAAATTATCTTAAACCTTGAATTATGAGTTGAACATTCACCCTTAAAAAGTGGTTGTAACTGTCAGCAGAAATGTGCAATAAATATAAATTAATAAAACACATTTTTAATAAAATAATAAAATACATAAGTACATAAATAAAATAAAATAATAGATTACATTAATAATAAAATACCTTTTTTAAAAAATACATTTTTTCAAATTTTAGTGAGACATGTAATTTTGATGTTTGCCTCAGTGATCACTAGTCTTACTCTATTAGTCTTCTGTTTTCCCAGAAAAGGGAAAAAGTAATTACCTCCTTAATCTGTAATTTAACAGGAAACATTGTTCATTAGAAAATTAAATTTTCCTTTTTTTATTTTTATGGGATTGAGTATACCTGCTATGGAAGATGTCTAATATGGTAATAGTTTGGATGTACTCAGTGGAAACCATCTTTGATATTTGTGCTTTTGGTTAACAAAATTCTATCTTTTCCGTTAGTTGAAACAGTGTCTCCTCCAGTAGTTTTTGCTGAAATTGTGTTAGTGGAATGTGCTAGGAATGAAATGACAAGGTTTGTTTTTAAGATGGTAGATGCACCTGGAGCACCTCTTCCCCCTCCTTCTTCACCCACCTTGGTGTCTCCGTGTTGTTCCCTCTCATGTTCTCACTCCTCCTTTTCCCTGGCTGGAATTAAAACTGCACCCCCACCTTTGTTTGGATTTCTTCTTAAATATGTTACCACAGAGGCATTGACACAGCTCTAACTGACCCAGCCTTGGCCAGCAGCATGTCCATCATCTTCAGAGCCATCAGCGATTGGCTCTGCTGGGCATGGACATGGTGAAAGCTTTTAGCAGCTTCTCACAGAAGCCACCTCTGTGGGCTCCCTCCGCTGCCAAAAACCAGCCCATGCAAAACCAGTACACTTGGTAAGCAAGAAAACCATGCCAAATTTCCATTCGACAAAGGTAATTAAAAAATTTTTACAGAATATTCAGATACCTTTTTTTGTGAGGGATGTTAGACTGTGGCCGAGTAACACTCACACCAATTTCCAGGTAGGATACTGAAAGTTCCAGGGATTTGTGGTGAGAATACTTCATAGTTTGCTTCTAGGTGTGCCTGAAGCAGTGCAGCCATGAGTGAAAGGTGCAGCTATGTGAGAGCTGTGAGTGACCTCAGTGAGGTGAGTCTGTGTCAATCCAGGTCTGTACCTGTATCCTCATTACAGCTGGTGCTGCTTGGCACTCCTGATGTTCAGTAACTCCCAGGGGAGTTACTGAATCAAGGCACCAGGTTGGTCTCCTTGTTGGATGTCCACTACCAAGAGTTAGCTGAAAACCTTTTTTTTATTCTGTTCTCCTGAAGAAGCCATTTATTCTGGTTGAGTAAAAGGTAGTTTTCACTGCTGTCAAGGGATCATGGTGTATTTACGCACAGAATTTTTAAGTGGAGCAATAGTGAAACATCAAGAATGAGTATTATTATGTATACATTAAAAAATGCTGAAGCACATCAATGCATCATTGTACATCTCTGTGGAACTGAATGATTGATGTCACATCAATGTCTGTGACAATGGAGAGAAATTAGATAAAAGATTCTGTTTATTTGGTAGAAGCTGTGTTAATGCTTTGCTTTTTTTCCTGTGTTCATCACCCTCTAAGTAACTAAGTAAAATAAAAAAAAAAGAATATTTTTATAAAGTGTTGTAGAATAGCAGAGATTAACTGAAGCCTGTAGAGCCTGAAATATTTTAGGAGACATTGAACCCTTTCTGATTCTGCTCTTTCATATAGTTGAGGTGTGTGGATCAAGTGCTTTCTAGCAGAATTACTATGCTATGTGTTATGATATAGTGTAATAAAATACTTCATTATGACCTGGACCTGAGGTCCTGTATTATTTTCCAACTGTGTTATTTCTCAAGAGTTCTCTAAACTTTTGAAATTGTTGCACAAGAAAATCTATTAAGGCCCCGACAACATATGTAGCTGCTGAAATAACTTTTTATTCTTTTTTAAGTAGGCTAGATTTCCACATGCCCAGTGTTCTTTTAAAATCTGGTATGATTTTTTCTTGTAGAATGTCAAGATTAATAAAGAGGGAGTGAACATGTTGAATATTTTGAGAAGTTAGAGATTGCTTGTCTGTAGCAGTTGGGAATTTATCAAAAAGTTATCAGGTTATTACCCCATAGACACACCCCCAAATGAGAGCTAATATGACAGGTGTTTTCTGCTTTTTTACATCCTCAGACCATAGTCTCTGATATTGTCTTAGCTTTCTACAAGGTATCTTCAAATCATTAAATATTAAACCCTGAAATTCTTGTTTCTCCATTTATAAGAGAGGACCTAAAACCTCTTCACAGTTTTTTTTTTGTGTCTAAAATATTCTGAATATATAAAATGCTCTTCAAGTACAAAGTTTAAATATTTTCTCTTAAGCAAGACAATTTGATTTAGATTTTAACCTTTGAAGATTGCCTAAAATGATTACAGTGCTCTCTGTGTGAGCCTTTGTAATCTTAACAGCTTTCAAAGGTATCACCAAGACTTGATGAAAATCACCATTCAGTCTTGCTGTGTAATGTTTTGATGTGCTCTCTCCTCTCAGGCTTTTTAGAACTACAAGCTTGGCTGTTTTTCTTGATATTTAGGGATGTTCCCCGGTTTACCTTTCCTGCTTTTTCCACTAAGCACTGTTTTTGTAATATATTAAGACAGAAGGTAACAGATTTTCACACTAGGTAAGTATGGTCATGGAACATAAATCTTCTATTGACCAAAGAAAATGTTGGAAGACTAAAACATAAGGTGGAAAGAATTCTGCATAGCTGAGTAGAGCAGAAGACATGTGACTGTAGGAAATAAAAATTTTTAACGTAGTTTATTATTTACCAGTTTTATTATTTATTTGAGGTTATTCTGGAAAGTGGATTTACAGATCATGTAAATAAAAACATGACGTCAAAAGGAAGTTGAGGGTAAATTAAGAATATTCAGAGGAAATCCTGCATGTAACAGGCAGTTTGTATTTGAATATAGGCATAAAGAATGGTAGACCAGGTGAGAGTTTCATTATGTTCATAAATGTTCTGAATTCTTGGTAAAATATTTTATTTTAAATAAATGTGTCATGCTTATAATCTAATAAATTAGTCCTTGTAATCATTATCATCATTGTTACTATCCTATGAAAAAAAGAGTTTATATTTGTATTTCCTTACATAAGGTAATAAATCTTTTATACCTGTGTACTTGGTTTGATTAATTGAAGTGTATGAGATAGCCAAGATGCTTAAAATTGTGTCTTCCGTTTCACAGAGAAAAAGGAATTCAGAGAACTGTCCTGAACATTGTAATATGTTATAATGTCATAAAAAGGTTATTATGGTTTTAGTAAAGATTTATATTCAACAAGATGCCTATATCCACTATTGATACACACAAGGCAGTGCCTAACAAACATGTTCTGTACAGAAGCTATAATTTCACACAGCTGAAAGACTGACATCAAAAAAACAACCTAATTATTTTTCGATCTTTTTTTTTTATTTGCAAACTCCAGTGCATTTTCCAGCTGAAGCATCTCTCTGCCATAGAGTAAATTTCTAGCTAAAATTTACTTATTTTTTAAATTACCTTTTCTAATCACAAAAGTTTGGCAGATCTCTAATCAAAAGCTGTCCCAAACATCTGAGCTATCCACATATTTACGATACGTTTAAAGAACTGTAATAAAATGTCTAGCAATAAACAAATATTGTTCAGAATAAGTTTTCAGATCAGTTGGTAGAGCACTACTTCAGAGCTGATATGGATTGCTGTCTGCTGGTGAACTGGACAATGGCAATTTATAATTTTTTACAGGTCTCATTTATTTTCATTTCCAACATATGGAATTTTAAAGTTCATTCATTTGCATGAGTCATGAAATTAGAAACAGTGCCCAGTTGGATAAAGTGATACATATTTTCAAGAAAATTCCTCTTATTATATTTAGGAGGAAATACAATCTCAAAACTGTATAGCTATATAGCTTAAATTGGTTTAAGTACCTTAAGTGGATCATTGTGCTTTTCAGGAACTGTCAGTTCTTATTATACTGAGTGATTGTATTCAGTTGTGTGCTGGACAGTAATCAATTCAAAATTGTGTGTGTGATCATGATATCTATCCCTCATGGAAATTGTTCTTTCACACTGTTTCCCGGGTTTTGTGCTTTGTTCAATAGGTGAATTTGTTCTGCTCTAATGAGGAGAACGTTGTGTAGCTGAATGTTCTTCCATGTGGTTGGTTTCATGAATGTCTTTCTTTTAACAGAGCTTTTTCTCTCCACATGGAGGCAGTGGCTTCCTGGTGTGGGCAGAAATACGTTCCAATTTGCGGGTACTGCTTAAAAATGCAGCAATATGTTGATTAATCTTTTTAAGTCTGTCAAATTCATTAAGATCTTGAGAGACAAATTTAATAAATTGTGTAATTGTATATATTACCTTATATATAGGCAAAGCCCAAAAGTCTGGGATTAGAAGTCCAAGAAAGTATTGGGAGCCACAGAGATCATAGAATCATAGGGTAGCCTGAGTTGGAATTGACCCATCAGGATCCTGAGTCCAACTCCTGGCCCTAGGCAGGACACCCCAAGAATTCCATCCTGTGCCTGGAAGCATTGTCCAGCCACTTCCTGAGCTCTGTCAGCCTTGGTGCTGTGACCACTGCCCTGGGGAGCTGTTCCTGGGGAGCCCAACCAGCCTCAGTGTGGTTGGACACTGGAACCTGTGGAGAAGATGTGTTATCTTCTCCCTTGCTGTTCCTCTTTTCCTTGCCAGTACAGGAATGTTAAGAAGCAACTGCTTTAAATCTAAGAAAGAACAGTAAGCACAAAAGTGCATGTAAAGCTACTCTCCCCAGTGATCAGGTACCTAAACCCAAATTACACTAAGTGTTTTACCTTCTTATGATTCAGTGCATCTCACTTGCCCAGTCATTTTTAAAATGACAAATACCACTAAAAAGGTGTTTGTCCCATGTCAGGAACTTAGAATTTTTTCCTGGTGGGTAAATATTAACCATAAGGTTCTGCAGTCTTGTTCCGTTTTGTCTGCTTCTTTAGGTCCAAGATCTATTCCTTCTTTTCTGCACCTTGGCCTTGCTTGACTGAGGGCCCTGCTAAGCAGGGCAGGTACCTTAGTCATCAGGACATTCCTGCTGAAAGGTGTCCTTTTGAGTTCCTGCATGGTGAAAAAATTAAATTTTAGGCAGATTTCCATTTCTTTAAGATGAAGCAGGAAGGGAGTAAAGAGTTAAAGAAGTTGAAGTAGCCCTTGAGGGGTGGTTTGGACCAGTTTTCAATGCTGACATATGAAAAGTACGTAAACTATTACTTTGGCAATAGCCCTATTGCTTCTGAGACAAGTTGAGTGCTATTTTCTAATTCTTGCTATGCAAGGGGGAGAGATGGCATTGTTATAATTAAACTTGAGGCTATTTATTTGTTACTTTCTTACAGGAAACAGATTCTACCTCTTCTAGGGCAGTTTAGCCAGTCAGAGGCTCTGTTAATCTCCTCTGGGGTTGAGCCAGGGACTCTGGATGGTGTTCTCCTGGATGCTGGCTGTTCTTCTATGCAATTTGATACACCTGAAAGAGGCTTTTCCCTGCAGAAGGATGGACCTTTGGACATGAGGATGGACAGTGACAGGTACATGATAATAAAATATTTCTTCTTGAATATCAAAAACTATCTGCTCAGCAACCATTTCCTTTCCTCTTAAAGTGAAGAATTCTTACCATCAAACCACATCTAATTTTGCATGAGTATACTGTCTTTTGCCAAAAAGCTTTTTTCCATCTCAGTGCTCAGCCCTGGTTATTGTCTTTGCCTTCTTTGAAATAAGAGGAAAGTTCCAGTGATGAGTAATTAAGCCAGTAACATTTTTCCATCGAATTGTAACGTTTTTGGAGTATTTGGTATACAGTCACGGGGACATCTCCCTATCAGAGATTTATTATTTCCACAGTTTCTCAGCCTGTACTTGATCTGCAGGCTCACAACTTTTTACTGCAGTCCTTTCCTTTTCTGCCACACTTATTATTTGTGGAAACTCACTTGATCAGGTTCAATTGCTCCCTCAGGAAAGGAGCAGAGTCCATCTTTTGGGCAATGACCATCTGACCCAGTTGCTTCTCTGTAAAAAGGAACATAATAAAAATAAATAAATAAAATCCTATCCATTGTATCTGGCAGTTTAAATCAGATAGCTACATTACTTTTAACATGCTAGTGTAAAGCTGTCTTCCATGCCCCAAACTTTTATAAGTTTTCCTTAGCAAAATGATAAGCTTCCTTTCTCTTTGTGGAGGAGGCACATCAGGCGTGCTTAATTGTCAAATTAACGATTATTGAGTAAATCACCTGTATTTAAATTATTTGGATTGGTGTTTAGTACTTTTAAGAGCATGAAAATCAGTCATGGAATGATAATTTCCACTTCTGCAACATTTTTCATCATTAAACAACCTGATATATTTCTACAGCATTTTGCTTTTTGAATGAGCAACCAAATATCTGTCTTGTGTAGATGATAGCTGTAATTGCATGATGCATTATATGACAGAGAATAATTTTTTCATGGTGTTTTGATGAACCTGGGGTCTTAAGAAATGCCATTTGTTCTTCCATTGCTCACAGCGAGTCAATGGGAAGCCTCAATTTTTAAGGAATTAGCTTACCATATTAATGTTAAGTCTTAACACTGCAAATTTCATTATACTTGCTTTTTCTCGTTTTGTGCAAAATGCTGCCATGATTCTACTGGGATCCAGCCCTCAGATTTCAAGAATCTGAACTCCAGGCTTAAATATATGTCTGATGCATCATGAGAAAACAAACACGGAACAAGAGCATAAGAACAAAGGATACCTGAGGCATAACAAAAGCCTTACACTATGGTTGTTGCTATGATACTACTTGCCTCTAAGTTTTGTTATCTTTTGTGAGATACTGCAGGGGAGTAAAAAACGCCTGAAACAGAAGAAGAGAATTTAGAAGAGAATTTATTAAGTAGTTTGTATGTTTCCTCTGATTAGTAAATCCATAGATGATGTTCATAAAATACTTTGAACTATTTCAATAGCAAAGTGACAGAGATTTAGATATATAGATTGAAGGCTTACACTGTTTGAATTGTAATAATTCCTGTAATTTGTATTGCTATATCATTTCTCTTATCTCAGAACAGTATTTGTATATTAATTGTTATGCCTTTTAGTGATAAGTTATGTTTAATTATCTTCATTAGCAGTTATTTTCATAGCAGGAGATATGAAAGAAAAGATCTTGAAATCAGTTCTGACTAGAAAACAGCATTTGATGCAAGGTGGCTAAAATGAACCCATAAGAGGCAAGTTTATATTCTAAAGCTGGCTGAATAGAAAGGTCACACATAATTTCCATCCTAGCACGATACTGGAATATATTTATTCTTGTCACCTTATTAAGCATAGTTTATGATAATACTTGGAAGTTAAAACTGTTCTAATTGAAGTTAAGGAGCAAACCCCATTTAGACCAGCAAGGAAAAGGATTTAAAAGGTGCAAGCTGCTTTCACAGGGTTCCCATCTCCTATTCGAAAACCTCAAAGGCACTCGTATGCAGTGTGTGTGTTTGACTTTATGTCTCAACGCTATGAAGCTTCACCTCTTGTCAATGAAAACTGACGTCAGTGAACTAATTGGCTCTTCTCGTGCGTAGGTACCCTGACATGCCCACCGCTGCTGATGTTGTGAATGCTTTAGATCAACAGGCGCTTGCGTCCATCCTGAGAACATACGGCGAGGAGAGGCACGCCAGGAAAATCGCTTCAGCCATCGTTCAGGCACGCAGCATATACCCCATCACCAGAACTCAGCAGCTTGCAAGCATTGTTGCAGGTACCCTCATTAATTCTTCACAGTGGCTGCTGAGGAGGAAAAAATATTAATCCCCAAAGTCCCAGAGGGATCTATTTGTACTTGAAATCGTGCAGGATCTAATCCTGCCTATTCTGCTCTGATGTCAGCTCTCTTTTTCTTTTTTTTTTTTTTTAAGCTCCCATTTTTTGTATTGTAGTTTGACAATTAGTTTAATAATAGATTTTAAATGAAGTGATTTATCATTTTGTCAACCAAGTTGAACCACAGAATGACAGCAGCCCTGGGTATTCTTTATCCTGGCTATTCATAAACCTTCAAATATCAGATATGTCATATCTCTCTTAGTTTTAAATTTCTGTATTTTAATATTTTGAGGGGAGGTACCATGGCAGTTTCCAATTATGAGTGAAATCAGCTGATTTCTGTCTCTTTAAGGAATCAGAAAGCACAAAGCAATACATGGCTTGCTTCACCTTGCGCATGCCAACTAGATCAGCCTGAAGCAACTATTGAAACACTTCATCTTCCTTGCTCCTCACTGTAAACAACTTGAACAAAATGCAGTTAGGCAGGAACAGTGCTTACATCAAGAACCTTTATGTTTGTGTTCTCAAGTAGAAATTTTCGAGGAAAAATGTGACATATGAATCCCATTCATTAACAATCTAACATGTAGTGTCAGGATGTTTCGTTTTTTTTTTTTAACCAAATGATAAAAATCACTACATCTTGTCACAGATAAGTCTAAACAGCTGACTTTGAAGACAGACCTTTAAAATTCTAATCCAGATTTAATATTTGCTAAAGAACAGTGTAAAATATTTTCAGCGTCCTGGAGAGTCTTAAGAAAATTATGGAATTCTTAAAAATTTCTATTACTTGAACTGAAAGTCTAAGGCACTTAATTATAATGACGGAGAAATTAAAAGGTTTGGATTTGTACAAATCAGGATACTTTAGCAAAATGTCCAGTCAACCAAAGCCCAAAGTTTAGCTGATGTAATGAAAGGACCTAAAGACTCTGCTTGCTGTTGTAAGCCCCTGCTGTAAATATTGTGAATATATGAGGAGCAAGCAATCGGAAAAAAAATCCCAAACAGATAAAGCTATGAGTCTTTTATAAACCTTACATTTTTCATATCATCGTTAGCAAAATCCCGAAATAATAATTTTGGACTTTGTCATATATATCTCATGCTTTTTAAAAAGCTATTGATTAAGACAGTGTACCTCTACTGAGTTTGAAGCCACCATGTTACTGTGTTAAAGATGTAACATGTTATGTGCTGTAAAAAAGCATCTTACTAATTCTGAAATAATCTTGTGCCATATCTGAAACTAAGAAAATAAAAATACTAGTGTATATAAACCAGCAGTTGAAGATCCCTTCATGTTTAATGTGCTGCATGTGACTCATCAGTTAATGGTCACTTTCTGTGACAATGAGAAGGATTTTTTGTTCTCATTTTAAATTCTCTTCTATATTTGAAGAGCTTCTTGATACATGAGTCAGGTATGCATCAGGTAGTGTACATGCCAAAAACAATGAATCCAGTGCACACATCTGCCAAGACAATAAATATGTATGTTTTGTGTGCTTTTTTTGGAATATACAAGTCGTTATAACAATTTTAGAGCTGTTACACTGATCCTTGTTTGCGTAGAATTTCTTCCAATTTTAGTTTGATTCATCCAGTAAAGAAGCACTATGGTGAATCCAATCTGTTTTTGAACGGATTAAGAAAACCTTAAGAAATTCTTTTTGTAATTGTGATATATTTTGATTCATTTGTCATCTATCATTAATATATATTCTTACATGAAATTATATTGGTGAAGTTATTGTGATAAGCCAGAGCTAAAGTGCCAGAGACCACAGCCACAGGAAGCTCTTGAAGGCACAGCCCAAAAAACACTAATGTAGGACTTTAGCAGAGTAAAATTTATGACCTATTAGTTAAATGTTATGTCCTTTAAAAAATAAAATATTAATTAGAATAATAAAATCCTGCATTTTAGATTTTGAAGATTCCTTGCAAGCTTGATTATCTTCCAGAGCAGGGTCATTATTTTTGCCTAGTATAAGAACCAGAACACAAGCGAAAAATCTAGGCAGTGAGGCTGGGTATTTGTCTTTTTCTCTGCTGGTATCAGTATATGAGAATTTGCATGGTGTCCATATTTCTTTCTCGTGTTACTGATTACTATGGCTTCAGATTTTCTGGAGCTCCCAGGTTTGATCTTTAGGTCCAGCTGATAATCAGAATCACTGTGAATCTAGATTTGGACTAACCTGAACTTGGAAAATTTAATTTCTCTTTATAGAATGCTAGACTTCTGGTCTTTCCTACCACCCCACAAAGGTTAGAACATGTATTACACTTGCTAATTCATTGGGAGATAAAACTGAATGATGTAGTTTAAAATAAAACCAAGCAAACAAAACAGCTGCACAACACTTAACAGAACAATCAGGTGTTTCTAAAGTATGTATTAGCAAGTGTTCCAATTCTAAGGTATAGCTGGGAAAAATATACAGATTTGTATATCAAGTATGTTGTTTGCCTACAAAAACTTGGGTATCCAGGTCATTTCTTGCTCTCCTTTGTTCCAGTTCAAGAAAATAATTCTTTCTATCTCTTGACACAGATCCTGAAAATTATCTCTCTACATGCTATGCCAATGAATAAGGTCCTACCAAAAAAAGCATTAAAAATCTCATCCTTTTTTTGTGTGTGTGTTTATGAATATTATCCAAAAGGCTTCTGATCTGTTTAAATAAGATATCTGTGAGCTATGGAATCTGCAGTAGGAGGAGTTTTTAGTTCAGTCTTGTGAACAGCATTTCTTCGTGCAGCACAGTCAAACTCTTCTCACTGTTTATAATTTTCACAGAGCTATTTGCAACATTGAATGCTCTGTAAATACTAAAAATCAGTAGTTCTGAACTGAAAGGTTGTCAATAGTTGTGTGAAGTCGATTAAGAAGCACTTCCTGATGTCTTTTGTTGTGTCTCATTGAGTTGTTTGGAAACAATAGGTCTAACTGCATGTGCATGAAAACTGGTTAAAAATGGTAAAATTTTTAGAATGTAATTTTCATATGCTTTTCCAGTACAACTGATGTTCTATTTTGATTTCTTTTTGGTGGGAATATAGCTTGTCATTTCTTAATTTTTGTTGAAAATTTTTTTTTTCTGGGCGTTATTTAAATACATAATCTATTAACAGACAATTTTAAGATCATGTACTCATTTGGGCTTAACTTGAAAGGAGTTGATGATGACATGTTAAAGAAATTTGAAAAGTTTAAAAGCAACTTTAATGGGTAAAGTCAATTTCATTCAGACTGGTTCACTTTTATGGACTTTAATTACCAGTTTGGAATTTGTAATATTGCCTGAATTTCAGATGGGTGAGAATTAACACTGTACTGAGGGAGCCTAGACAAAAGGACATTAGTTGCGTCACAGAAACTTATTAAATGCAGTGCTAATTCAACAGACGAATTCCTGCAAACAGGTGCACGATCTGAATTAATTTTTAAACTCTCCCACTCTCATACACTCTGGGGACTTTAATAGTTCATATTGACAGGCACAGCACGTTGCTAATTTCATTCACAAGCTTTTAAAATTTCAATACATTTCAACATGTGAACCTATTAGATTTTTAAAAGTGTAAGAATCATCAGGGCATCCTAAAACTAAAAATGATAATTTCTCTCACTGGGATTTCAAGCCAGTCATCTAGCCAGAAGCGTGGTGTTTTTATGAATGAAATTCATTTTACAAGCTTCCCATACAGATTTTTTTTTTTTTTAAATGTTTTTGTACATTGAACAGCCAGTTACCAGGAAGGATTTTCTTTTAGTGTCTTGGTAACTGGAGGAGCTTGGGTGAGTGTTTGATGTGCCTTAGCTGAAAGCACAAATAGATTTCTATTTAACTAATCTAGAGGAGTAAGAGCGATAGGAGAATTTTTCACCCATGGAACATGGATCAGGATCTACTACCTTACTGAAAAGATGAAGACCAGTGTGAAAGAAATAACTACCAGAGATTACATTTATTAGTTAATCCTAGCCTTTGATGATAGACCAGTAAGTCTTTGAACGTGTGAACAGTTTGATTTTGTTTTAGTTTAAGAGATTTTGGTTGCGTAAAACTGCAAAGTGGCTGCATTTCTTTACCAATTTCCTCAATATTAGTCCTCTGTACTTTATTGTAGAACCTGCAGTTCTCTTTGTGCATATTCAACTGAGGCCTGTAGAGTTGTGTTATACTTACAGAATACATCTGGGCTTTAATTAATTTTTCTTCAGTGTGTGATAAATTAATTCATAGTAATAAATTCATGTCACAGTTAATTGTCATAGAAAGTTATTGTAGGGAGAGACTGCACTCAACAGCCATGGCACAATAAGTGGAAAAACCTTCCAAAGACCTGTTGATATCCTAGTTGTGCTGATAGCCTCAGTATCATAATTCTTTTATTTATCTCTTCAGTATTGCAATTGTAAAATATCAGCGTTCATGATCAGACCAATGAAAATCTGCCCAGATATCAGCACACTATAACCATTTACAATTTTTACAAAGCCTTTTGAAGTTGAATATAGATTCATAGAATGGTCTGGGTTGGAAGTGTCCTTAAAGACCATGCAGTTCCAACCCCCTACCATGGGCAGGGACACCTTCCACTCTCCCAGGCTGCTCAAAGCCCCATCCAGCCTGGCCTTGAGCACTGGCAGGAATGGAACATCCACAGCTTCTCTGGGCAACCTGTGCCAGTGCCTCACTACCCTCACAGGGAAGAATTTCTTCCTAACATCTCATCTAATTCATTCAAGAGTTCTGAGCATTCTGCTAGTGTTTGTAGTTGTTAGTTGACCCTTTAAAGAAAGTTGTGTTTATTTTGCTTAGCACAACAATCCTTTATGTTATGCATTGAGACAGTTTTCTTCATGCACAACTGGCAGTCAAAGGCTGATAAGAGTTCCACTTTCAGATTAGTTTTCAAAGAATCTCCTTATAAGTATTTAATATAAAGAAATATGAAAACAGGTACTGTGCCAGTTAGTACAAGCTTGGTATTGGTTTCTTGGGACACCTTGTGTTCTGTGATTTTTAGTTCTCCATTTAATTTAGGTCTCTCATCAAAATGAGCTTTGTAACTCCTACAATGAGAGTGTCTATTCCTTTTGTGTTTCATAGTAAATATAGGAGGACAGAAATTATATGTTTTCAAGGACAGAAATTATATTTACTAGCTAGTGTAACTTTTTCTCGAGCTTGTAAATGATGGAGAAGCCTAGCTCCTGCAGGTTACATCTATTTATTCTGTTTTGTGAGACAGCTTCAAGCTGTAAATTCCCGTGCAGTCATTTGTTGGGAGAAGTCAATCCTGTTGCCACTTTCTGTCTCGAAGGACTCAGACTATAAGAATAGGAAGCAGCTACAGCTACACTGGGTCTCTTCAGTGAATTTAGGAGCTGTTAAGCTTTGGGGATCAGAGGAGGTTGGGAAGGTAGTCAGGAAAATCAATTATGCAGGAACATATCTTAGGGACATAGCATACATGGTAATAGCTTTGTTAATAATGATTGAATTTTTAAATCCCATTATTATCCCCTACCTTTGCTGAGCACTGAGATTGCTTGTATGTTTGTGATATGCCTTCTGAACACTTACACTTTTTGACATAAGTAAAATCGTACCTTTAAAACTCTCAAGAATTCCACTAATAAATTATTCTGTGCAAACATATTATGGATAATGATATATCTATTAATTTTTTTAATCACCTGTGTAAATGTGAATTTAGACAATTAGTTTAAGAGGTACAATATTCCCCTCTTTTACATCACTATATAGAATATCAATTACTTGATTATGACTGCATTTACTTCAAACTCTTTGCTTCATTGTGTTGTAGCTTAGCATTGATGTGAAATTATGTCATTTTAATACATACATACCAGTTGAATTGCCTTATCTCTAATGGTCCCTCTTGTTTAGAAAAATAATTGTGTCTCATTATATACTAGCATTATTCATTCAATTTATCTTCACCAGACTCCTGCACTCACTTACATAATAGATTATAAATTTACTCAGGTTTCACAGCTCTTATAGCATTCTTGCACTTTAGTCCCTCTGATCCATCAAATCAGGTTTCTCTAGCTTTTTGCTCTGCACTCATGTAATGAAAGTTCAAGCCTAAAATACATTGAATATTGATATTTTTTTGAATTAAATAGTGATTATTATTTGTGAATCTGATAAAAATATTTAATCTGGTGATTTTTAGTCTGACAAACCCGTACCTTGACACATTCTGCTGTATAGACACGTGAAAACACAGCAGCATCATGTGCATTTTCTAAATTTCTCAGGGTATTTTTGTGAACATTTGAAGAAACACAGATGTGTTCAACAATTACTATTCCCAAGAAGGGATACTTCTTTTAAACGTCAAGTAATTAATTGAAAGATACTTATTACCATGTAGACATTGTCTTCAGTTATCTCTGCCTGTGAAGAAATGCAGTTATCTGGAAGGCAACAGGTAAAATTGTGTCCATCGTATATTAATATTTTTCCTTAAAATCATAACACAACCACAAATACCAAACTGACATTGATTACACTGAGCTGTAAGATGAGACTTATCTATCCTATCTTTTTTTTTTCCTTATCTTGGTTTCACCCATTATTTTGCAGTTTAAATCTGTGATGCTTTTGGAGAAGGAATTTCTCTAAAAGATTCTAGGGAAAAAAACCCCAACATTTGAGCACAAACCATCTTAGTTTAATAGGGTTTACATTCATAGATTTGAATTCAAAGCATAAAATAAAGACATACTACAAAGAAGGAAGCTCACTACTCAGGGCTCAGTTTTGACTATGCTTTCCTTTAAAGTTATCTTGTGTGAATGGATGTCAAGATGTAGAAACAATAAGTTATTAACATGTCCCTTTTGGAATGTATGACAGGTGCTTTTCCAGCATCAGCACTCTATGCACGGAAAGACTTGCTTCAGAGACCTGCCCATGTTGCTACAAAAACTTTCCAAGGCCTGCGAATATTTGTGAATGATGAGCTCCATGAACTCTTTATAGGACTGAAGACAGCTGAGAAGTTTCTAAAACCTGGAGGTCGCCTTGTAGCCCTCTCCTTTCATTCACTAGAAGATCGTATTATCAAACGTTTTCTTCATGGAATTGACATGACAGAAAAGTACAATCTTGGCTCGAAGCAGAAGATAAGACAGGCTCGGAAGAATCCCTCCAGAGGAGAAGATACACAAGACTCTCCCTGTGAAAAATCCAACTCAAAGTGGACTTTTATACAGAAAAAAGTTCTCACTCCCCAGGCCAAAGATATTCAAACAAACCCGAGGGGAAGGTCGGCCAAGCTAAGAGCTGCTATTAAACTCTAAACCAAAATATATGATCACATGATTGTATAATTTCCTTAAATTTTATTTTCCAGAAAGCTAACTGGCCAGATAGTGTCAAACTGGAAAAATAAATAAAGGCTGTTAGAAAACATTTCTTTCTTACCTTTGTTCTTCTCTTTAATTAGGAAGTAGTGTAGAGCATGAAAATGCAAAATAAATGCATACAAGTGGGTGTCACTAATTATAAAAAAGAGACATCTTTTTTTAAAAGAGCACCAAACACCAAGTTTATAAAAATTGCAGGTTTGATATTTGAGTATTCCCTCTAGATTGGTTTCAAAATCCTGACACTAACAGGCTAAATTCAGTAGCTAATGGAGACAGACGCATTGTTATGGGGGTGGATTTCTCACACCTAATTCAGATTTCTGCTTTAATCTAGACTAAGTTTAAACTCACCCAAGAATTCATGATACATATGTGTCTCTGTATCCCAACTAACTTATTGCATGAATGCCTATGGGACAAGAGCTAGTTCTTAAATAAAGTGACATTGGTATGTCATATTCTATCAAGGAATTCATAAATGGACTCTTATATTTTTTAAAATTAGTTTTACTTCTGAGTGATCACCTGGTTGTTTTATAATTAATAACTCTAAATGATAAATGTATCTTGGGGGGGGGAAAGGGTTCTTAAAAGACCATTGTTGGCACTTGGACACTCAAATGAAGCAGATTTTTACTTGATCATCTGAATTTATTCTTGTAACCAAGACTTCTGTGCCATAGATCCACTACAGCTTTTATGTGTTGATGGAATTATAATTAATCCATCAAAAAGAAGTATTGTGGGTCTTATGAAGTATTCTCCTTTGCTGGTGATTGTTTATTAAGAGATAAGTAGTAAATTATTTTAGGAAAGGCCCACTCTTAACACCAGATTTCTGTTTGGGTGCTATAATGGGTTGCAGAACATGTAACATAATTTCTTTTTTCGTTAATATGAATTAAATTTAGTTTTGGGTGTATATTTTATCTTAAAAGACCACTGGTTTGCTAGTTTTATATGCTAAAAATGAACGGAAAATAGTATAAGTTTGAACTTCCTTGACCTCTGACTCATCTCTTGAGGAAAAAAGTCTTAATTCAGACAATCAAATTGGTACCAGGATTTAATTTGTGATGTCTGAAACTTGGTAAAATAAAAAAATGCAATTTCTGATTCAGCTAAATGACTAGTACACTGGCTTCTGAAGACTGACTGGATCATTCTGGACCTGATTTTCATCAAGCATCCTCTTTGTGTTGATGCACATGATTACTTCACAGTAGTTTTTTGGGTCATATTGTCACAAACAAGTTGATATTTAGGTTCACTGTCTGTGATATACAATATATTGAAATAGCTGGATATTGTTTAATTCCTTGTTCAAGGTAAGTGATATAATGTATTTTTAGGTATAGATGGTGACATCTATCACTAATCTGAAATAACAGTCAGATGATTATGATGGGTATTTCAATATTTTTTGAAATTTCAACATTTTTCCACTAGCTTCATTATACATGCTACTTAAATAAAACATTCCACTTCAAATAGTATTACTTACTCTTGTCATCTTTGAGACAACAGGCTGTACCCTAAATAGACATTTTTTCATGCAAACATTAAATATAAATAGCTTCAGTTATTTTAAGCTAAGATTTCATACTGAAGTGTATTTCAATTGTAGATTTGAAAAATTGTGCCTCCAACATGGGCTTAGAAGAGTTGTAGTGCCATGCTCTGTGTTGTTCAGGGCACCTTTTGGGGAAAGACCATCCAGTTAGAGCAGAATTTGGGCATTAGTATCTCAGAAATTGTATGAAAGCATTGAAATTCCTTATGCTTTAAACAATGTTTAAAATCCACACTTCTCATATCTAAATTTAAAGGCACAGTTTCTTAGGATAATTGAACTGCTGTGTACCAGGTTGTGGAAATACCCTCCTTCATTCAGGGAAAGTAAGAGGTTTTTCTTTGCCTTTGTGTTGGAGTTGCATAGCCATGACTGTGTATAATTTTTTAAATTTTTCCCTTTAGAGGGTCTGCTTCTCTCCTCTTAGCATCTCCTTACTTCCAGTTTCAAACCTGGTGTGTAGAGAGTCCTAGAATTTTAACCTCTGCTTCCCTGAAAAAAAAAAAATAAAAAATCTGGCTTCCCAGGAAAACCTCTTGTTCCAACTGGTCAAAGTATTCTTGTCTCTTTAAACATTTAATTTAATTTCATAAAAAATAGGGACTTTTTACACAGACATGCAGTGATAGGACAAGGTTTTAAACTACAAGAGGAGGGATTTAAATTAAATGATAAAAAGGAATTCTTAACTCAGAAGGTGGTGAGGCTCTAGAACAGGTTGCCCAGAGGAGCTGTGGCTGTGGCATCCCTGGAGGTGTCCAAGGCCATGCTGGATGAGCTCTGAGCAACCTGGGATAGTGGAAGGTGTCCCTGTCCAGGGCAGGAGATTGGGAATAGATGATCTTTAAGGGCCTTTCCAACCCAAACCATTCAGTGATTCTGTGACTCAGTAAACGACATTAAATTGTCTGAAGGGTGTTAGGATTTATTTTGTTAGCAGAACACATGTCAACAGAGCACACCTTAAATTTTTGTAATGTGGTATATGTCACATTTTACTAAAGCTAAACTGTTTTTTGGTTTTTGGGGTTTTTTTTTGCCACAATAAAAAAACTATGTTTAAGAAGGAGATGCTGTCTGGTGGAAAATGTCTCACTGAAAACCGAGGCATGCTGTCAAGGTACAAGTTTGGTATCATTTCTAAAAACTTCCATTCAACCTAAGCAATGCACGTTGTAGTACAGCCAAATGCAATATTATCTATCAAGAAGAAAATAGATTATAGACTGTGTTTACAGGGAATATGGCAAGAATATGGTCCCATACACAAAGGGAAGAGTAGAAACATCCAATATGTGGGATAATTGTACAGAATATCAAGTGGTAGTTATGGAGAGACAGTGGTGCTGTTATACAATCTGTTCATGCAGAGCATGTTGCTAAAGAATATCTCTTTTCATGTTAGTACTTTAAAAGTGTGGAAAAATTTTAAACAGGATAAACCCCAGCTATAAGACTTTTTGTACACATTGCAAACATACTTGCTGTTGAAATTATTAGACAATAGGATTTAATTAGTTAATCCAAGTGCATGTAAAACGTTGGTGTGCTGTCAGAGGTACCTGCCTGGTGAAGAAATTAGACACGGAATAATTATTTGAAAATTAGACACACTTCTTCTGTGACTAAGGTATTTATAATAAAAATACAGCACTTTAAAAAACATTATTTTACAGTATATGCACAGTTGTCTGCATTTATAGCCCATGAGGGCCTACTGACAATTATTACTTCCCTATTGCTTCCTAAAGAAAAGCAATCAGTTTCATGGCTTCAGAATGCAAGTAATATAGGGAATAAATATCTTTTCAGTTCTGGTTGTTTTGCTTTTGTTCTTTATTTTTAACTTTCACAGTTGAGCATTTTATCAGTGGGCTTTTATAGTCACAACCAGATTACCATTTGACTTGAAAAATATCCCAGTCTGAAACATCAGTTTTTGTAAAGATGTGTGGAGGTATTTATAGATGGGAGTTGGAAGGAGAGGATTCCTAGTGGAGTACAAACCAGGAAACGCTGACTTCAGTGAACACTGTTAGCAAGTGCCTTTTCCAGTAGCAAGTGTTGTGTCAGATGTTTTGCAGTCTGCTTTCTAGAGTAGCATTTCTATGATTATTAATGATTCATATAATTGCTCTAAGATTACTTTTTGTAGTGGAGGAGACGTGGTATTAATTGGAGAGTTGATGCTCCTGAACAGTGTAACAGCCCAGTGAGAAGAGCTGTGCCCTCAGGAAAGGTGATGTGCAGGGGTGGGAGGATTGCAATAAGAAGTCTTAGACGCAGATTGTTGGTGATTTGATTAATTTAAATTTTAAAATAACTTAGTTGTTGTAAATAATCAGTCGTGACTCACTGTTTTGAGTATCACTGTGCAAAAGTACTGGTGAAAAATGAGACAAATTTGAATAAACAGAGAAGTAATGAACTCATAAGTCAATTTGTTCCTGCCCATCTTTACCTCTAGCAAGAGTAAGGAAAGGGCTCAGACCTGATTTACTTGTGCCTCAAAACTTCTCAAGAAAGAGCCCTTCATTAGGGTTAGGACCATTTACACCAGGATTTTGAAGAGGATTCAATGAAGTATGTGAGTCAGTTTTTATATCCATACATTTATTTTTTTCAAGAAAGCACTTGCTTAACTGTAAGTTATAATAATATGAAATTAAATTTATAAGTCTTTCAGAAATATAATCAAATGTGGAGGCCTTTTTATACTGGAGTTTTACTGGAATTAAAGCAGGATTTTGTGGATTAATTAGGACTTCATTGCTACAAGTGAATGTTGCAAATAATTTAAATGAATGTAGAACAACTTCCATTCCCCTTCAACCAGCCCCTGTAGAAGATAGAAGAGAATAATATGTTTAATTAAAAAGTAAGAAATAGACAGTAAAGTTGAAAAGTTTAAAAAAATTATTTATGAGGGTGGTATCCAATTTTAACTAAATTTCAAATAAGCAACTTTTTCCATTGATTGCTTCATTTTGCCTGTTTGGAGATAAGCAGTAGCAGTGGGAGAGCTCAGTGTCTGCACTGTAGTGGATATAAAGCATGGTTTCTCATGTATTAGCAGAGGTAATAGTGGGAAGCTATAAATGCTTCTGAACATGGTCTGTGTATTTTTCCCTCTGTCTCCATTGCTTTTAGAATTGTGTTTACCTTTCTGGATCCTCTTTAAGCTTATCCCAGGTGAATGAGAGGGAAGGGCTTTTCTTTTTTGGTAAACTGTAATACCTGTCCCTAGAACTTTGATAAAATTAATGCTCTTTAAAACTTTTCTACTTGACATATTTCACTGATGGCATGCCATGTTTTTCAGTATTGCTATGACATCACTATGTCAGGAAAAGGGGCAAATATTTCTTCATGGGAAATCAAAGCTAAAAAAACATAAAGTTGTCAGCTGTCTAAATTTCTTACTGCACTGATGTAACTCTATTTATAAAAACAAAAATTCTCCCATTGTATCTTGATCTTTGGGCAAATCATATTCTTCCTGTTGCTTTTACAAGCCTAATTGGATTGGTTGTAATGGTGAAAAACAAGCTGGAGGGTTTTTTTAAATTCCTTTTTATGGTTGCAAGTTTAAACTTGACAGCTTGTTTATAGGTGTCTTTTTAAAGAAGAAAACTGGAGATACAGCTCCCTCTGTCTGCCCTGGGAGTACCTCTGCTCTGGTGTCTTTTGGCTGCACCTGCAAGTGAGCACAGGAAGAGCATGTTTATTGTAAACAGCAAGATGCAAGACAAAACCATGGTGATAACTTGTTTTACAGGTCAGTTGTTGCTCTAAGTTAACTCTAACTGGAATTGTAAAAGAGCAAAGGTCATGTTCTTATCTGAAAATACTTCAGTGAAGATACTTGATTCAAAAGACAGGAAAAAACTTGTGAGGTAAGTTTCTCAAAATTTATAGTAAGATATTATTAGAATAAAATACATGTGTATAAAAATCCTGTCTTATCTTTAGTGCACATAGAATTTTTGCAGAAGTAACAGTGGCAAATATACTTAATGTTTTTGACATTCATTTAAAAAAAAAAGTTCTGTGCTGGTGGAAAAATATGCCTTAACAGTGAAACATTAGGAAATGTGATGGAAACTGGAATGAAAAGAAATGACACTATATAAATCACATCTTAAAATTCATAGATGCTGGAATACCTAAATAAAAACATAGATTTTATGTACTCCATTGTCATCCGTTCAGTTCCAGTCTGTGGATGTGATTCTGACAAAGAAAATGTGGTCTGTCTGTGCTTTATATTCTCACTGAATGTATACTAGAACTCAGAATAGGTTTCTACTAGACTTATGATGTTATTAGAATTTTATATTAGCTGTAATTATACTAATAATATTAACATGGCAACATAACATTAACAAGGTTATACCACAAGCTAGTAACTGTAAAAAAACATCTTGAAGCATCATGATAACTTGTACACTAAAATGTGTGGAAGCTTAGTAATCACTTAGTCATCAACAATTCAGGCTAGAAAAGATGCTTTTAAAATTCAAACTGTATTTTAAGCTCATCCCTCCCCATCTTTCTTGTAAATTGTATATATACTTCTTTTTAATCAGAAGTCATTTCACACGGAAGAACATCTCTTGTAGACTTTGCAAAGAACTGAAATAAGTATTGACAGCCTTGGCTGATAAGTATCTGAAAATGAAGATATCATAAAAGCTGTTTTGTAACATAGAGCAAAAGTTATATTCTCAAGAGTAATGACACATGCATGCCTGCTAATACATGCACAGTCTGCGAGCCTGATCCTGCATCCTTTGCTTGTGGATGCAGCTTTGTTATGGAATGATGGAATCACTGAGGTTGGAAAAGACCTTTCAGATCATCGAGTCCAGCCATTAACACAGCACTGCCAGGTCCATCACCAAACCATGTCCCCCAGTGCCACATCTCCATGTCTTTAAATACCTCCAGGGATGGTGACTCAACCACTTCCTGGGGCAGCCTGTTCCAGTGCCTGACAACACGTACGCCTTATTTCTAAAATGTCCCGGTGTTTTTGTAGTTGAAATCTTGGAAATTGAAATCTTGGTAGGCAATGAGAGCTGGCAGAGCAGAGGTTAAGGTCAGTGGGCTGATTGTGGGTCTCTTTGGAAGAAGAAAGGACTTGACACTCTGCAAAACATGGTTCACTGGGTATGGGGCAGTGCATGCTGACTGCCAGCACTTGTATGATAGTGACTAAATGTGATAATGCTGAATTAAAACAGTTCCTAATGTGGAGGCAGGTTCACTGGTGTGTAGTACTGCATTCCACAATGGCTTAGTAATGGTGACAGTGGGTTTTAGAAAACTAAAATTAGGAAAATAATAATAAAAAATCCTTGGAATTGAATGTCACGTATGTTTTTTTACTGCCTCTCTTTGGGAGGGCAGGATGTTGGCAGAAAAATTATTTTAGAGGAAAGGGTGTTTTAGTGCTGCTGCCCCTATGACAGATAATAAAACCTTTCCAGGGTTGTAAAAAACCATGGGCTTAATACCTAAACAGCACACATCCAATAGTTATTACTGTTACTTGGGCTATTAAAAACTAGCAGGTAATGTGAAATTATAAAATAGTAGATAAATCAAATGAGCTTGGCAAATGCCCTGCCATGTGTTTGTGCTGCACTTAATAGTATTCTAAAACAAAGGTAATTAAGGGATAGCTGGGGATTTGTCACTCTAGCCTTTACAGCAGGACCCTGCCAATTTTTCCTGTGTGCATCTCAATAAACACAGCAGCACTGGGCTGCAGCCTGCACACCTGGGCAGGAGCTCTGCTGTACCCGATAGTGTGATGACTGACACGGAGATTAAAATCTCAGCCTCCCCTTAAAGTGTTCCAATACCTTACTTTTTGGAGCACTGACTTAATGCTTTATTAATAGATCTCTAGTTGTTTGGGAAAGAACATGTCACAAGCTGAGCGTAGGGGGTATTTGCTGGTTGCTGCTTGAACTTGATAACTTTTGTTCCTCCAGGCAAGCTGGCTATTGTTCTTTTAAAATTGAGTGAAACTTTCTTGGAATCAGCAGCAACAGTCAACATTTGTCTCTGAGACAAAAAATAATTAATGAATTTAATTGCGGTGACCATTAGATCCAGTTATATACCAAAGGGAGCACAGCCCTCCATAAATACCACATTTCTCGGTAGTTCAGGAATTCAGCAGCATATTAAAAATACTGTTTCACAGTTTATACACTCCCGTAGTTACAGTTGGCAAATATTTCACTTGACCTATTCAAGTTTTAGCTGTTTTCAGGATTCTGTTTCATTTGAGCACTTTTTGTATAGAAAAAATGTTACAAAGTAGTTTGTTTTCCTGAGAAAAGGCAATTCATTCCTTTTTTCAAACAGTCTTGAGCAAAGAAAGCAATTTTGCTACTTTTTTCTTTTTTTTTTAGGTTTTTTTTTGGTTAGTTGATTGGGGTTTTTATTATTATTTTTTAACTTTGATGAGGAAATAAAGACCTAATATTTTCTGCCACAGTTTCTCCTTTGAAGATTGTATTAGGGATACTGAATTAATGTTGTCTATTAAACAGAGCTACTGACTGTTATGTTCCCTCTTGCACAGGGTGCCACCTGAACTGGAATTACTCCCAGTCACTTCCTGTAGCCTACAGAATAATAGGCATTCCTCAGCATGAATTCACAGTTTGTTCCTCTTAATTTAATAGTGAGGCTGGATAGTAACTGTGCTTAACTAAGTTTTTCTTTTCTCTAAGCAAAATCCTCACTTGTAATTTTGCTTATTCTTGCATATAAAAATGGGGAGATATTTCCATGTTCAAGTCACTGCATCAGATTCAGTGCTGACAACACTCATTACCTTTGCTATTAATGATGCTCCAAGTTTTCCCATGGGTGTGAGTATATCAGTTTCCCTGAAACATTAAAGCTAAATTCCAGCCTTCATTCAGCAGAATGAAGCAGAGAAATGAAGCAGAATTCCAGCAGAGAAAACCATACAAATTGAAGTCCCTTACTTTTCCTATAAGTATGTGTAATAGTCAAGTATAATCTTTTTGTATTTCCCCTTTCCATTTTCACCCTTTCTATTTCCCTCCTTAAAGTTTTACCTTATCCTTTCCTTTCCACCCTCCACCCCCTTCCTTTCCCCCCAGGAGAACCATGTCATTTTTGGAGCCTTGCTTCTGATTTTTGAGAAATTTCAGTTCTTTCCCTCCTCCTCTGCCCTCCGTTTGCTGCTCCAGAAGGTGTGCACAAAGGTTTAAAGTGGAAGAAAAGAAGGCTTGTTGCTACTTCCTGAGATTTATCAGATCATCTTCAACACACAAATTTTTGCTCTCTGAAACATAAAAGCCTCTCTTAAACACGAACCTTTACAAATGCATCCTTAGAAGCATTTCATTCACTTTATATCCTGGTAAGGTCATAGATTGTGGAATGAAACTATTGCATGAAAATATTTATAAATACACTTTGGTAATCACAGTTTTTCCCAATGAGCAATTTCCTTAGTCTTGACAGCCAGGTCAACACATCTCCAGAGGAGATTCCTGAGCGCTGGGAGGCACTTTGCTGGAATGAGACTGCCAGTGCTTTGGGGAGCTGGAGATTTGGGGCCCATAGTTTAGTAGCTTCTCATCCTGTCCCTAAAGCAGCCCTGTGTGACAAAGCAGCAGGAGGTTTGGATGTGGCTGGGTCTGGCTGTCAGCTGCAGCCTGCAAGGATTGCTCAGTGATATTAAGAGCTGGAGGATACCTCTAGCGGTACATGGTGTAATTGGTGATTGTGTAATTTAAAGTTGCCTTGGGTAACCATAAAGATTGAGGGTTATTATTGGCTGAGGAGAATCATTTAATCATTCTCAAAAAGAGTAATGCACATGACTTTTCTTGGGCAGGTTAAATTGGAGGGGTATATCTTCTGCAATGGAGAGAAGTGTTTAATTTGAAAGATAGTTCTTTGGGAATATCACTTACAGTGATTAAAGTTGAGATATAATTCAAATTGCCTGAGTCATGCTTCCATTTTTTTCCCCAAATTATGCTACACTGGTGGGCACTTAGCAGTTATATGGGATCTGTCCCTGTGTTAAATCCAGCAGCTTGAAATGCTCTAAGGCTTTAAAGTGTTGGGAGAAAAGTTGAGAAATGTTAGAATGTGTGCCTAGTATTCAGTTGCCTTTAATAATTATTATTAGCTCTATTTGCACTCACTGCAGCCACTAATTCCTTTCCAAAATCCAAGGAGAAGGGAGTTGTATCCCACTGTGTGCCCTGACAGCTTTTCATGGCAAAAAGGGGCAATGGCATAAAAATGACATTTTCCTTATCTTAGTAAAATGCAGAGGTAAGGTGTAGGCAGGCCTGAAGAATTTTTAGATGCCTGAACGTGACATTAAAAGCTGTGATTTCACTTAAAATAATGATCTTAAATACACCCAATCTGTAATTATTACTTCATGTGAATTTGTTTTAATAACTAATTTAGTAAAAACCTGCGTAGATGAAGTTCACCCCTGAAAACGAAAGCAATTTAGTTAAAGCAGAGCTATTAATCCTTGTTCAACAAAAATTTATTAGCTTGGCAGTGGCTATGTTGCAGTTTGGGCAAAGAAGCCATGTCTGCCCCAAACCTTTTTCCTGAACAGGCTAACCTGACTGTGTAGCAGCTTAGGTTTCTATCAGTGATGTTCTACATAATAACGTGGCAGCTGACTTGCAAGTGTGTCAAACTGTCATTAAATGCCAATTCATGTTATATCTTCAACTGTTTTCTTTGCAATGTCTGCAATTATATTTTTATGGCCATTATGGCAACCATCCTCCTATCCAGAATGTTTTAATGTAGTATGTGATGAGCAGCAGAGGAGTGCACCACATTAAAACAATTCAGGAAGATGTTGACAAGCTCAGTTTTGGTAAATACTATGGTTTGGGCTTTGTGGGTTGTTTTGGTCCAAGAAGGCTAAAGACTCTTAGAAGCCTGTAGTCTTTCATGTGAAATGGCAACATAGCCCATCTCCAGCAGCATGTCAGCAACTATTTGTCATCTCTTCTGAGTTTAATCTACTGGAGGGTTGGTCATCTGTGGCAGATGTCTGTAAATACAAAACCCTATTGATCTAGGGCTCATTTTATGGAGAAATTAGCTGATGTTTGCTTCTCCTTCGTACTGAATGTAAAATATGTTATTTTTTCTATCTAGAGAGAGAAAAGATGAAAGTTAAGGGGGTTATGGAGCATTTCTGAATAGCAGAGGTTAATAGGCTGGGAGTGTGTGCTTTCCTTATTACCCTTGCTTCTTTCCTCTCATCTACACTCATCAATAAATAAATAAGTTAATTAAAAAGCTGTTTCTAAGGGACAAAGTACAGATCCTTGAGACCTATCAAAATCTCAATAAAAAATTTAGCCACTGGCCTGAAGAAATACACATAGAGTTATGGATGGATGAAAGCCCTCAACTTTGCTGGTTTTTATTTTTATAATGAGCTGTACACATTGTGATAATGAATGAATGGTATATCTCCCTGCCAGAAGCTGTTAAACCAGTGAGCCCATGGCAAGGTCTATTATGCAGAAAACATAAGATGAAAATCCTAATTGCAACAATATCCAAATTTTCATATATATACTTAATCATAATCCTAATATTTTGGAAATGTTCCAGACCATCAGGATGCGTAGGAAAAAATATTCAGAATCTAATTAAATGCCCATAGGAAATTCTTTCTGATGTTCAACCAGCAGTTTATGAAATGTGTCTGCATGCAGAAATAAGCATATTATTTAATATTTTTACAAATTATTTAATACATTTTGCCATGTTTCATTTTTATGACCTCTCTTTCCATTGGGATCAACATGGGTCTTTGAAAGGGGCTTGTGAATAACTCCTCATTCCTCTCTATCTCTGCACAAATTAATGAATGAAGTTAAATACTGATGTCTCTAAGAGTATTATTATTGTACTCACGGTGTTTACAGACAGAGTAAGTAGGTGCTCATATTTAAGTGCAGCCCAACACTGCAGGTGGCTTTAATGTAGCTGAGTACAGTAATTCGCTCAATCCACAACAATGCATTTTGTGAAGAGAAAATCAGAAAAAGAAAAATGTGTATTTCTTAGCAAGCTTCACTCACCTGAGAATTAAAGATGCACAAAAGCTTAAACTGTTAAAAGGTATTTCCACAAGTGTTTTCATTGGTCATTCAGGTGGTCATTCAGCGTGTTTAGGCTACACAATAAATTTAAAATTGCTGTGGTGAACAGTTGTGGAGAGCAAGAGAGAAGTCCTCTCTATTGTTTTTGCAGGAGTCAACACACACTCATTAGTAGAGAAATTTAATTTTGCCTGTTTAGTTTTTGAAAAAAAAAAAAAAAGCAGTAGCAATCATAAAAGACAAAGAGTGGGTGATTGGTTCCTATTATTTTTCTTTTTAATATGAATGTGAGCCCTACAGCTTTGTGATTCAGTTTCGTAATTTCCTCCCATTTAACCTAAGTGGCTGTTTTGGGAAAGATTCCTTCCTTGAAGAATAGTTCATGTGTGGGTTTAATATGTTCTTGCAGAAATTTATTATTGTTTTCTTTTATAATCTTGGCAGAGTTTCAGTAATTATATCTTACTTTCTTTATTTAAACTTTTCCAGGTCTTACAACTCACAGTGTTATCACCTGTTTCAGCAGTCTACTTTCTTTAAACTTTCAGGTATTCTGTTATAAATGAATTAAATTTGTATTTAAAAATAGAGTTGTGGTTCCTCTGCCTGTATAAACATGTTCTGCTCTTCTCATTAACAACAATCCATCTGCTGTAGGTATTTCCAGTACACTGTAATGGGGCTCTTCCTCTTCTCACAGGGGAAGTACAGTTGTCAGATTGAGAAAAAATTCTGTATAAAGGCAAGCCATTGCTAAAAGTGGTACAGGTTATTCCTCAGGGCTGGAGTTTTCTGAAATAGCAAATAGAGTATTTTTAAGCTCCCTCACCCTCCAGTGTTTGTTAGGGGGATGAGGAGACTTCTGGTGTACTTCATCTAAACCTTTTGGTCATTTCTGACCAGGAAAAGAGGTAAATAGTATAAATATGTACTGACCGTAAATATGGATAGATTTACACATTTATATAGGTTTTACAAATGCCATGCATGTAGAGAACTGACTGACAACAAAGATGGTATTTATATAGTTGCAATACAGTTTCTGCTGCAAAATTGTCATGGCATCAGCATAGTCTCAAAATGGGTTCGTAGTTCTAACTCCATCTTTTAAGCATGTTACTTTGTCTATAAAATAAAACATTCACCACATTTCTAATAAAATTCTGGTTTATGTGTGTATTAAATACCTTCTGTTGAGTAAAGTATCAGTTAAGCAATGAAGTGCAAACTCATGTAATTTGTTTGAAATGATGCTAATTACCACTGTTAAGGTCTTTATTGATGCTGAAGTCTTTAGGAGCAAACTGAGGGGATAAACACCTCATATTACACAGAGCAGCTTTCACAAAGTAGTGCCATTCAGCTGCTGCTTCCCAAGAGCCAGGGCATTTCTTCCCAAATTCTCCCTTTTCCCTACATAAATCCTATTTCTATCTTCTCTTCATGTTACTGAAACAATGCAGAGCTTGTTGGAAACTGCCTTAGTGATAATGAGAATATTGCACCTCTTCAAATAATGACCATTGGAAAATGCAAAGTACTTGCAATCAGAATGCTGAAGGAAATAGAATTGCTTGTGTATCTGAAAACAAGCATAGGGTTTTTCAGATTTTAAGCAGAAGCAAAGAAAAATCTGCTCTTCTTTGTGTACCCCAAAATGAAGATATATGAAAAATAAGTGAAGGAAGTTTTGGCCATTTTTTCATCTCTGTTTCATTTTTCTTTAAAATTCAGAGCAGCTCTGCAGGAATTTTATATCAAATTTCCATTTTGCAGAGGTAGTTGTGACAATATAAAGAGTGCTGCAATGGCAAATACCTTCTGAAGGCAGTGAATTTGTTTACATCAAAGATCTCACACTGTAGGATTCTGGATGAGTTCTACACATATTGTTTACCTGAGCACAAAGTTTATATCTGTGCTGCTTTAACCAAACTAATTGCATGTGTATGCAGGTGTTTATCTAGGTATGCATACAGATGTGTATACATGTACACACCATAAAGAAATCTTTCTTCATTCATTAATGTGGCCATCCTTAGGGTGTTTCAGATAACAAGGCCTCTTATTTCAAGAGGAGGAAGCCAAGCTAATGAAGGAAAATTCCTATGTTAGTGGGTTGTAAGCCCTTAAATGGGAACAACAGTAATGGACTGCATTTGTTAATCCATTTATTGCAATATTGTCTTGCATCTGTACCCATGTGACAGCTGAGAGATTGGCTCACAAGTGACCATTGCAAAGACTTGTGATGTTTGAATGTAAATACTTGGAATGTGGGACGAGAAAGATGGAAGAAAATCTGGGGTGGTTTGGAGGGGAGAAAGAATAAATAGATCTAAGGGTGAATTTTATGGAAAACTTTATGTCAGTGCGCAGATTTTTCCAAAGAAGATGTGTAGGTGGTTTTCCCAATCAGACTTGATGGAAAAATGACAACAATCATGTAAAGAATTATTTTGTACCACAGGGGAATGAACTAAAAGAAGACCATTTCTCTTTTTAGACCACTAGATTATGTTGTTCTCTGGTATTTGTGTTTGAGATATGAATAGCTGGAAGTGGAAAACACTGGTAGAGTCACCTAATTTTTCCCAGTTCTTTTCTGTTGGGGTTCTCTTTTGAGGATAGTGATAACCATCATACCCATTTTCTTCCCAGAAAACCAAGGAGTATTTCCTGTCTAAGTTAATGTTTAATTAAAAACAACCTGAGCCAATGTCAGTGTTTCTACTGCAGTGTGATGTGTCCATACTTTGAAAGGGTTATATGTGAACAGGGATGTGAAGAAAATAATGGAACTAATGCAACTAAAATGACAGAACTGAGATGTTAAATGTTATTACTGAACTTCAGATTCTTAACCTGTGATGCTTCAAATGTGTTTCTTTTACCTTAGTGAGGTGATTTTGGTTTATACAGCGCTAATTTTGTAGTCTATATAGCATAGAAGAAGTCACAAGGAGGCCCTAGGTTGTTTTTAATTCTCTCCTATATTATGTTACTTACATCTACATGTGAGTGATACAGCAGAGAGATGTTCTGGGCTGTAGCAAATTGCCAAAGTAAAGTTCCGTGTTCTCCTCTCGAAAGACCCCACTTCTTTTGGAGCTGCAGAGAGCTGTTTGTCTGTAATGCTGGTGCTGAAGAGCGTGCTGAGTCACAGAGCACAGATGTAGGCTTTGCCCTCTCATGGCTGTATCAATTATTCCTTCCCCCTGTATCACTTAATGACACACCAAGTCTTTCCACAAAGTGTGCATGACTCAGGGCTTCACCGTGCTGTTGCCCCTGAACTATTCTTCTCTTTCTGAATCACTGCTTGGAGGCTTGGAAAGGACTTGTTATTGGGAATGTTTGAGAAGACCACGTTGCACTGTACTTGTAATGTTAGGTTCAATTCTTAAAATGGTGCTTTTGTTTAAAAAGCTTTGTTATTAACACGTTGAAAAATTAATCTGGAACTTTTTAGGGGTTCAGCTTTAAAGAAACCACAGAAGTTCAAAGTTTCTGTTAAACCTCTAGTATCCTAAAAACAGGTCTCAGAATTAGATGGGACATTTTCCTCATTAGTTAATTTGATTGAGTTCAGAAACACTATGTATTAAGCCTTCCAATAGTGAGTTTTCAGCATTTCTAATTAGAAACAAGAAACAAGTGAAATAAAGGAAAAGCTGGATAAAAAAAAAATATTTTCAAAAGTTTAGTAAAAACTGGGAATTAAATACCCTGATAATCCACGCTTGCTCTTATCTTCTTTTTTAGGTGTTTGAATGGCAGGCTGTTTTCTAGAGTTTTTTTAGCTTTTCTTCTATCAACAAATAAATTTAGAAAGTAATCTAATGTGAATCACTAAGACTTAAATAAGATATATGAAATTTGTATCAGCCTACATACCCTACATTGCTCATATGTTACAAACTATTTTTCTTCAGGTTCTTCTCATCTTGCCCTACAAAGTTGCAATGGCTTTAACACAAAGAGGGTGAAGAAAAAGATGAAGCAAAGAAGACCAGCAATATTGGGGGTTACTGTAATTTTAAATGCCAAACCTTTTAACAAAGGGCTTTTCAAAGGATACTGATCAGGTTTTTTATTTTAGCCAGTAGCAAGACACTCAAAGCTTCGGGGTGTAAACCCAACATTAATGTTTCAACTTTAGTAACATACACACAACCTCATTCTTCTGTGTCTTTTTGTTTGTTTTTTTTTTTTTAATTTTCCTAAATGATAACACACACTTGTGAAAGTATTTGTTATGATCATTCAAATTGTAAGAGTCTCTTGCACGTCTTTGCAAGGAACTGATAGAACTAGCATATATTGGGTTTAAAGTAGACCTTAAAAACCAAATTTTCAGGTTTTGCAGCCTGGATTCTTGTCAAGATTGTCTCTGTAGCAACTCAGCTTTGATGTTTCAGGGTCGAATATGTGAATAGACTACATTCTGACAGTGAGAGTTTGTCTGTGATGAGGCTGTCATGACTGAGCTCTGCTCTAGAACCTCCCTGTATGTGTCTGTGCACAAGTTGGCCCAGAGTCCTTCCTAGACACTATCAGCAGTTTCAAGTTTGAGTTGTGTGGTGACAGCAGTGTGACCATAGACATTTAAATCATGCTGGGTGTCCTCCAGACTACTTCCAGAATTAGTCAGCTCTAGTCTGGTGTAGGTAAATGTATATAAAGAGGATCCACGTGGGGAGTAATGATGTATGTGGAACCCCTGGGAATGATCCTCTGTTGGCAGTGTTGGGGAGAATTGGAGACACAGGACTTGAAGGGATATTAAGTAAGTTCACAGAGGATACAAAATTGAGAGAAGCTGTTGACTCCCTCGAGGGCAGCCCTGCAGAGAGACCTCACACACATTAGAGAGATGGACAATCACCAACTGTATGAAGTTTAGCAAGGGCAAGTGCTGGATTCTGCTCCTGGGATAGGGCAGCCCTGGTTGGGTCTATGGACTGGGGAATGAGAGGCTGGAGAGCAGCACTATGGAAAGGGACCTGGGGGTCCTGGTCCATGGCAAGTTGGATATGAGCCAGCAGTGCCCTGACAGCCAGGAGGGACATCCCTGTCCTGGGGGACAACAGGCACAGCATAACCAGCTGGGCAAAGGAGACAATAGTCCTGCTCTGCTCTGCACTGGGGCAGCCTCACCTCCAGTGCTGTGTGCAGCTTTGGGTGCCACAATATAAAAAAGGCATTAAGCCATTAGAGAGCATCCAAAGGAAGCCACAAGGATGGTGAAGGGTCTGGAGGGGAAGCCAAGTGAGGAGTGGCTGAGGGCACTTGGTCTGTTCAGCCTGGAGGAGACTGAGGTCAGACCCATTGTGGTCTTCAACATCCTCACAAGGGGAAAGGAGGGACAGGCACTGATCTCTGCTCTCTGGTGACCAGGGACAGGAGCTGAGGAAATGGCCTGAAACTGAGTCAGGGGAGCTTTAGGCTGGATATCAGGAAAAGGTGCTTTGTCCAGAGGATGGCTGGGCACTGGAACAGCTCCCCAGGGCAGTGGTCACAGCACCAAGCCTGGCAGAGCTCAAGAAGTGTTTGGACAATGCTCTCAGGCACAGGGTGTGACTCCTGGGATGTCCTGCCCAGGGCCAGGAGTTGGACTCAATGATCCCTTTGAGTCCTTTTCAACTCAGAATATTCTATGATTCTGTGAATTGTGCTTTAGCTATGTTTTCTATGGCTGAGTTTCAGAGGGAGTCCTTACATGTTTGGTTAAATAATTTCACATGTCAACTCAGCTGGAGATGGCATCAACCTGTACAATAATCTAATATCACCTGTCAGTGGAGTTACTGGGCATCTCAGTCTAATCTGCTGGAGTCAGGTGCATTATGCTGAAAGCTGAAGTGGTAAAGAAACTGGATGCACCTAACTGCACTGTGTGCTGAAAAGGCAAGGCTGAAGTAGTCAAGTCCGTAGTGACAAAAATCCTCTTGATATCTGAGAAAACAAAGTCTTGTGACGTGACTTATGAGAACAAATCAGTCAAAAAAAGGAGAATAGAAGGAGAAAACTATGGGAAGGCTAGCAATGATCTTTACTGGTTGCACTTTTGCTTGAACAGTTACTTCATACACTGCCTTGGCTGATGTTCCATGGAATAACCCATCCCTGCTGGGATACAAAAATACCAGTATAGCAGCAGCTTTAAATCTGTATGTATCCAGAAGGCTGAGAACACTTGATTGTTTTGTGTTGCTCTTATTCAGTAGAATAAATCCATACTCTATCATGGTATTTTGAAATCTTGGATCCTGTCAAACTCTGGGGACTTTGAATTGCCTTAAATAACTGGGATCTAGGCATTTCTAATACTCCAGAGACTAACCAGCTAAGGAGAAAAAATTAGTTCAGAAACACATCTAAACCTCATTTAATTTTAATCTAAGCTTCTATGGAATTATCTAGTTATTTTGGGGGTGTAACGCTGCTGTGTTTAAGAAAGAAAGAGTTGAACAAAGATTTGGTTAGCAAAATTCGAAACTCTCCAGTCTTGAGAGATAAAAAGAAAATGCCTGTGTTTCTTTATGTCAGTTACCTTTCTAGTGGTTTTATTAACTTCCCTACTACTAAAAAAAATTCATTTTCTGCTACATGTAAGTTAAGGAAAAGAGGCCAAAAACCTCACTGTGGTTTCTGACAGATTCTGTCAATCATAATAATATGCCCAGAGTAGAGCAGCTCTTTCACAGGAGGGCTTATTCACACATAGAGGGATGACTAAGTGTACAGCAAGATGCATGGACATGTTACATTTCACTAAAAGAGAATATTCTACTTTTAATTCACCCTTTCAATCAGATCTCGAGGTGTGCAGTCACTCAAAAGGCTGCTGTAGTGCGTAAGAAGATCGAACCAACTAGTCAGGAACTCTCCAGCCCTAGGCAAGACTCCAAGTAATGTCTGCACAAGCACATGCCTCATATGCCCCAAGAGGCTAGGAAAATGAGAGCTGTTTTTTAAAAAACTCAAGTTACCTGTTTCTGGGTACGCTGGAGAAGTGTCAGCACGGACTGAGGGCTGCTCAACCCTGTGGTCTTGCTGGTTGTGCTGGAGCCTTGTAAAGACTCTGCAGCTAAAAGGGGATGTTCACAGGCTTCTGTGAGGCTTTTGAAGAAGACATCAGCTGACTGTGTTAGACTGAGGGCTCAGCATCATGAGTGTGTAATCCTGCACCAGTGGGTGCCCAGTCCTGCTCTGTCTCCTGTCTCTGCTAAGGACATGTGGCAGAGTAGAAGTGCTGCGAAACAGAAATACCTTGAATGTGTTCCCTCACGACATCACTTCAGTGGTTTCCTATGTAGAATCATAGAATAGCCTGGGTTGGAAGAGACCTTAGAGCTCATCTCCTTCCAACCCCCTGCCATGGGCAGGGACACCTTCCACTGGACCAGGCTCCTCAGAACCCCATCCAGCCTGGCCTTGGACACTTCCAGGGATGGGGCCACAGCTTCTCTGGGCAACCTCTGCCAGTGGCTCTGTGGTTCTGTAGATAACAGGAACATGCTGCCCTTGGAGCAGATTATATCTTTAGTCTTCTGCCACACCCATGAGCACCTGACTTTGTCTGGGCTCTCCAACAGAGGCTGCAGGACAAACACTGCAGACCAAATCTTCCTCTGAACACTTTGCAGTTCTCCTTTTCGAGCTCTGTGGGGGACTAAACTGATCAGGTGTTTTTATTAATTGTCAAAAATGTTTTTTTAATTAATGTTTTAAAGTGCTGATGGTTTCTTTTCTCCCACATTAGCCACATTTCAAATAAATAGAGTAATATTAAACTAATTAATGTCAGGAAGCTGTTAACCTCTTTACAGGTTTTGGAGCTCCACAAGGAAAAGGTGGTATGTAAAGACAAAGAGGCCTTCATGCTGATACTTTCATATGGTAGGATGTATTATTGAATTTCCAAGTTAATCTTCACCATGTCTGCCTTTGGTCAAATCTTTTTTCTCACCAATTCAGGATTTTTCTACTCATTTTTTATTTCCTTTTCCAATTATAATCAGTTTCCTGCTGTCATACAACATTCTGCTGGGTACATCCACAGTTTTATGTCTGATAGTGTTGCAAAATATTGTTCTCAGCACTTTGTAACTGTCTATACATTTTCAGAAATTTTTAATGAAATTCACCTCACCTATTGGTAGTGAGTTTATAAATTATATTTTCATAAAAAAAAATTTTGCTTTTAGTTTTTCTATTCTTTTCAATCTAGGCATTGCTAAATATTTTATGTTTTATGACATCAGCAAGTCCTGCATTTGCTCTTCAGGAATACTGTTTTTAAGGAATTTTTGGAAAATCAGCGAATCAATTTGTACTACCTGTGAAAAATTATTGAAAGTGATGTTAATACCTAAATTCCCATGTCATTATTCTATCTGAGTATTTGCTTTCGTATTTTCTTAAAAAATTCAGGAATTAAATTCCCATGTGGTGAAGGCATTGGAGCATTTCTGTGGAGAACTGAACTCCTTTCCAAGGCAGATTTTTCAATGCAACATGAGTAAATTGGTTAATCTCTCTTTGTCTCATTTTGCAGCCTGTGGGACTGAGCCTGTAAGAGTTTTACCTGTCTTTGTAAATCAGTGATGGTTTGTTGAATAAGGAAAAAATTATCTGCTCTGTCTCAGAAGAGCTAGAAATTACTCAGTGAATATTAGACAGTAGGCTGGAAGAAAAGTAGAGGAACTAGTCTTACACATAATGATCCCTGTGCTGATTAATGTTCTAAAGTGAGTAGGAGCTTTGCATTCCTCAAAGCCACGCTGGCTTTGGCAGACAGGCAAATTGTCATCATCTGTAATGCCAGATGCATGTGACACTGAAAGGCCTAAGAGCCAGTGGATATGGAATTTTATGTCATGTCACTATTTTTTCCATTAATTTTATGGCAGGCCAAAGTAGAAGGACTCTCTCAAGAAAGGATGAAATGTATGTTCTACTGTTGGTCTGGTGTGGGATCTCCATGACTGGCTACTGAATTAAGCACTTCATGCAAGCCTGAAAAAGAATGTATAAAGTTCCCACAAGAAGAGGTGTAAGGAATATGAAAACATTATCCTAAGTGTAAACATACTGAAGGTTAAGTTCTTTGCAGGAATTCATTCCAGATGTGCAAAAGGACCTCCTCATAGACAGTCTGTAAAAATGCACAGACTTTACCATGCAGCTCCTTTCCCTGTTTGCTTTTGTTTATTAACCTTAGAACAAGCTGTGCTTAGGTGTTTGGTGTCCTTTCAAAAATTTACCTTATCCAAAGTGGCATTTCATTTATGTGGGTATTGGCAAGAAAACATCTACCATTCTGAAATAACTCATTAAATAGGGACATGTTAGTTTACAGGTTTAACCCATATGATATTTATTGGCTGTCATACAGGCAATGACAGGCAGCCAACACACTATTCAGTGGACTTTTCCACCCATCTGTTTATCCATCTGTTACTTGAAAAATAGATTTCTTCCTCCCCCTGCCCTGCCCCCCAAAATAGCATTGTTCTAGCAGGCCACTGAGATAAAGATACACTGATGTATAGAACTTGTAGTGGGGCTGTCTGAAACATCCAGCAATAGTATCTTGATATGAAATAATACCACTAACTGGTGTGCCTCTGCTCCCCTCACCAGGATACTTGTTAATGTATCATTAAAATAAACTCATGATGGACAAACTGAAATGATTATTTTGTGGGGAAAAGAAGGAAGAAGGTGGCTTTTTGACCATCTTCTGAAGGAATGTATTCACAGCCTGGGTTGCTAAGATCAGAATGCTTTGAAAAAAAGATTGTTCTGATTTTTAATCAAACTGTCAATATTGGTTTGTGCACATAATAAGAACACCTCCAAAAGAGAATCAAGTTATGAAATTGTCATCAGGTGCTTAAAAACTCCACATTACATAAGTTGGTTTTGTAATACAGATTTCTGAAGCCTACAATTTTAAATATTATTATCTGATCACTTAAAAATGTGTTATTCCTCTGTAACAAAAAATAGGAATGCGCTTTTGAGGGAAAAATTAAAAACTCCAAATCTGATAACTTCACACAGATATTAGCTATACCTGGAAGCAGCTTTAAGTGATGTAAGGGAAAAAAATGGTGTAATTCTGAGAAAGAAAAAGGAATAACAATATGTAGGAACCAAGGAGCCTTAGGTAAAGTCATGTGGCAGCTCACCAGAATTTTCCATGCTAACTCCCTGTGCTGATGATCTTGATGTGCAACACGTGCAAGGCAACTTAACCCAGCTGACATAGACTTTTTCTGATTCATCTGTGCAATAAGATCTGAAAGTTTAAAAAATATCACACTTGAACTGAGCCAAGAAAGTCTAAAGAGTAATTCCTAAGGCTGTGCTCTGTAAATGGTTATTCTGATTTCTTACACAATGAGAAATCCTCAGAACTTATACCCTGCTGAGGATTTCTTGATCCTCAGAAATTACAAATAAAATTGTAAGCAGGGATGCATAATGCACTAGATGACCCTTAAATTCTTTCACATTTCATAGGATACTTATTTCAGTTGCTGCTGAGCAAAGTGAACCCCTGATGTCTGCACTCATTAAGGGCTCCTTCAGAAATGCAGAAGGAACTCCTTGTCATCCTTCTTTTCCTGCATTTGCAACTTGACCTTAATATGTACAAGTGTGTACACTTCAGGCAAGAACAACTTTTCTAAACAGGTTATGCCAAGGTTTAGTAAGGTCCATTAAGTATTCTTTAGTGAGTCTTCTCCAGGCCAGATTACTTCATGTCTTTGGGGTTTTTTATGTAATTGTACTTCCCTGGATGTTACCTTCAGTAATTTCTAGGGTAATTAAAAGAATGGAATCAAACTTTAATGTTAATTCTTCTATGAATGCAATAGTTTGATAATTATTAGCATGGAGAGTTTGGTAGTAAGAAGGTTCCTGCCATAAGCAGAAAGGGAAAGCTAGAAGTGGAAAGAGGAAGAAACTAAAGCTAAAAGCTAAAATAGCTATAAAGGGTAAAGGCAGGTAAGGACTTTCTTTTGAATTGAACTGCTTTTGATTAGAAGTCTCTCCTGCTGCCCAGAAATCAAAAAATCATATGAAGTTTTGTGTTAGAAGCAACCAGAAGTTTTGTGTTAGATCATCCAGTTCCAACCCCCCAGCCATGGCAGGGATGCACTCACTACCCCAGGTTGCTCAGAGCCTCTGCCAGAGATGGGGAAACCACAGCTTCTCTGGGCAACCTGTGCCAGGGCCTCACCACCCTTCCAGTGAAGAATTTCTTCCTAACATCTAATGTAAATCTCTCCTCCTTTAGTTTCCTTAGAAAGGAATATGAAAAACTCAGCAAAGCCCACTGACTGGAGGGGGGGGTTAATTCACTGCTCCTGGTGTCCTTCAGGACCTGCTCCTTTTCCTGGCTAGTCTGCTTATTTACAGGTATCACAATTAGTCTTTATTGTCTCCTGGTTGGTGATTTTCATCTGCGCCCATTTGTTTAATTGGTGTATATATTGCAATGATTTTAAATCACACATTTTAAAACAGAGTGGGTTTAAAAGTGTCTGTAATACCTCATTGTGCACTGACCCTGAGATGAGCTCAGCTGGTCAGAGCATGGTGCTAATTACACCAAGTTGTGGGTTCAATCCCTGGATGGGCCATTTGCTTCGGAGCTGGACTTGATGATCCTTGTGGGTCCCTTCCAGCTCAGAATATTCTGTATGATTGTGTAAGAGAGTTTGCATGGCGGCTGCATGACATTTGGGGCACTGCTGGAGATTTGTTTTCATCGTGCTGCCCGATACTGACATCAGCATTCTTTTACAGGACCCTGGCACAGCAGAGTCATGGAGCTCCATGGGTTGAAATTTGGGTAAATTGAGAGGTATGTCTCACTGTTAGTAAGGTACATAAGTTAACCCAGAGATCACACTGCTGTCTTCCATTGAGAAAAAACAAAATAAATTGTAATAAGATCCAAAAGCAAATGTCAGAGAAGTTCATGCATGAAAGCTTTTAAAAGTCCAGGAAACAATCTTTCAGCTTATCTTATGCTTACTTTTCATCAGCCAACACCTGGATCTCCCTTAGCCTTAAACCTCTGATATTAATAGCTGGCCTTTGCTCTCTAGTTGTTCATTTATTCCACCTTCTTTCTAAGAAAAATGCATACAGTCCTTTATCTTATGTACTTGTCTTAAGGGAATTCCACAAGGGTGTTGGTAAAATTCAAAGAATCTGCAAGACTTGTGTAAGGAAATGGACTGTACTGTCTTTTTTTTTTAAACTTTCCATATGAATTACTCTTTAAGATTTCAGCATGACTGTTTCTGCTTCCTCCAGTGATAGTATTTTTGAGTAAAATGGGCTATGGACAGATACAAAACTAACCCCATCCTACACAGACCTGCTTGACCTCAGCGGTCAAGAGGCTATTTGTCTCCTGGTAGTGAGATACTAGGAGACATCTCTGCATGTGGAATACCACTGCAAAAACTTGTGAGACAGATCTGGTCTGCAAGGTAAGGTGGAAGCTAATTAATCATAACTGCTGCCTGTGTCTCAGAGTTCTCACACATTCCAGGAGGGTGGAACAGCAGCAAAAGTAGGTCTACAGCCTGCTTTGGGACTGGGTACTTTTTTCTTTTCTTTCAAAAAGAAATTACCACTGCTATTGCTACTGTTGTGAGATTTGACAATCTTGTGACTAGTTTTCTTAATTTAAAAAAAAAATCGTAAATTCTATTTAGTTTCTGGAATTATGCTTCAAATTAGCATGGTACTTGGAATTGTTTCTTTACTTGACTCTGGTTAATGCGCTGACAGCTGAAGTAAGAGTGGAGAAAAAAAATCAACTATATTGATTTTTGTCAGTGGCTTGTTGGGTGGTTGTTACATGAAGAGAGGAAAGAAAGGTGCTCTGGAACAGAGATTTCAACTTTATTCTGGCAGAACTGCATCCACTTAAAGCCATGATGATTCATTGTTTGTAAAAGATCTATTTTTAGTTGGCCTGAATTATATGGAGATTAAAGAGAATCATTAGCATAAAAATCCCCTTGAAGCTTCTGCAGTTGGTATAATACAAAAGTCTTTGTTAAGATCTCTTCAGCCTAGATAACTTTGGAGAATCCCTAAGTGTAGCAGAAGGCAGATTGGTAACTGTACAAAGGCTTTTGTGGGTCAGTGATCTGTTCCTCTGAGCACAGTGCAAATTTTCATACACATTGCACTCCAAAACAACGCTTTTCAGAAATAGCACTGTCAGAAAAAAGAAATTGAGAGATAAAGAGGGGAAGGGGCTAAATTTGTTGCTATAGAGAGCATCCACCTCTTTAGGAAAAGCACGGGTCCTGGGTTTTGCTGTTTGCTCTGTTCTCTCAATGCGAATTGAACATTTCTTTCATTTCACTGCTTCTGTCCAGGCTGGTGTTTCCTGTCACATGAAGTGAACACAGCTGGCATGAGTGCTGCATGGTTGCTGCAGATTGCAGTGGAGAGGAAGGTGATCAGCAAAGCAGATTGTGTGAGCATCTCCCTTCATTTATCAGCGCGCCGTCAGGACAAAACTGAAGGTATCAGTTACAGTTGCAACAAGTATGAAAACTGATGAGCACGGCTGGATATGGTAATTGTTACAATGCACTTTTAACAAGTGTAATTTGCACATCCTCATTTAGTGCATTTGTGCAAGGAACAAGAATTGCCATCTCAGTCAAAAATGTCTTCGGTAAGGAAATCCAAAAGATGTTAATGTGTTTTGTTTTGAAGAAGAAAATATTAACAACAAACTTTAGAAATCATGTATAAAAACATAAATGGCCTCCATACTTGGCTGAACAACAAACTTGAATTATATAGATTATCTTAATACAGTGAAATCAAATATCTCAGTATATGTCATCGTATCTCAACTTGTCCTGCTGGCATACCAGTTAATTCTTAAATGAAAGTTAAATCATGGTAACAACAGCTTCTCCAATAAAATCATCTCTGAAATGCCCTTATTCCTTTGTTATGAAAAGACATGCGCTTCCTTCTCAGGTTCTTAAATAAAATACATTTGCTGTTAGAGGACAGTAATAAAAATAAAAGTGAAATCATAGAACAATCAGGAAGAATATGAGGGCATAAGTCTGAGTTTTCATTACAATAGGGCTGAGTTTCATTGGAAATTTATGTACATGGCAAAAATACTCAGGTAAAGAATAAATCCATTGCAGTAATTCTCAGTTACTGGAGTGACTGTTAATATGTCTTTTCACATTATGCAAAACCAGTAAACAAGAATAAGGGTCACAGCTTTAAGAAGGGTTGTTTGTAGCATCTGTTAGACCGAGCAAAATGTCACAATATGTAGTCTCCGGAAGGAGCAAACAGACCATTAAATCTTGGATGAATAAAGAAGGTTTTCAAACTGCTGCAGTTTTTTTTCTTTTTGGAATTATTACAGCAGTGCTTGGGGTTGTGGCTGTGATTATGTGAAGGCAATTGGACACTAAGTTTTAGTGGGACTAAAATTTGTCTCGTGGTGCCAGAAGGAAGGGCTGGTTTGAAAAATGTTTCATGGAAAGAAAGAGACCCACCAGCTGCAAAACAGGTGGTAACCCACCAGGGGCAGGCAGGTATGAAATCATGGCTCTTTATTTGGCTTACAGTGAAAGGAATGAGGAAAGGATAAAAGGTAGAACAGCAGACTCAGAGGAGCAACCCCCTGACTTTTTATTAGGGGTTTAATAAACGAAATTGGGATTAGGTTATAAACTGGTGTAATGGAGATCACAAATGTTGAACATGTAATGTGGGGCCTCTCAACCAGGTGCATGCCTGCTCAATGTGTTAAAAAATTCTCATTGGTGCTAAGATATTGCTTTGCATGCTCTATTTGTCTTTTATATCTTTAGTGAAAGAAACTCACACTGTTACTATATTGAACAATCTGGGAGTTGTTCACTCCCCCATGGTTCCACCATGAAACCAATTTTTTTGCTCCTTTTGAAGAACAGGTAACTGAAGAATGAGCTGGAACAATCTGCTCTGCTATATAATCAAGAATAATATAAGGGTGCAAACAGCACAACTGAAGCTATTTCAGGTCTTTCATGAGTTCTAGGTTCAAGAGAAAAGTCAATTCAAAAGAAGGTAATAACATTTTTCCTGTATATTGGTTTATTGCAAAGTTAGTGAAAGGAGAGGCATTTCACATGTTACATTCACAAAAGCTCTTATCTGGGCCTCAAAAATTTAGTGGAAAGCTATCATTGCACAAAATGAGGGTTTTTGGTTAACAAGCAGCGCCAAGATGTAAATCCTGTCCAACAGTAACAGGGAATATTTCCCAAAACTGAAACACAGTTGCCTAAGCTATTTCCTGTTAAAGTATTCCTGGCCTCTTTTATTTGGCCTGGTCAGACAGTGTTTTCCCTGCTAGTTTCTTGGACACAAAGTAGCTGGCATGGGTCAGGGATCACTCCCAACTGGCAGCTGGAAATGGTCCATTTTTTTTAGAAAAAGAAAGTTTAATAATATAAAAGCAGGAAGACTTTTTCAGTGGCCATGGGGACAGAGAGCAAGCCCAGATAATACTTAGTTTAGTTATGGAAATATTTTGTACGAGTCCCCTTTTTAAGTGGTGTTTTGCTCTCAGCTCTGCCTGAAATTGGACAATTTTGTCAAATAGGAAATGCAAGCATTCTAGAATTGGCACTGTTTACCAAGTGGAGTTGCACAGTTTTACTGAGCGTACCATGGAAAAGACACTAAGATTAAATTAATGTATTGATGTACACATTGAAATATCATTATAACAGGGAAGGAGGTTACATAAATGCTAGGAAGGAAGAAATGAAAAAATTGACTCTCCTAACTTGTAGAGAAAAACAAAGTTTTCCAAGATGTGAGGTATCAACATGTGGCATCAACTTGTGCATTCTGGGAGCCTCTGAAAAGTCAGAGGGAAAAGCACTGAAAATTCTTTGGTCTTTTGTAATTTGGATAACCAAATCACAGCCACAGCCCTTCAGGGGTAGGCTTTTTAATGTCAAAAGACATGAAATTAGGAAAGGATTTTTTTTGTGAGGTTGTATCTGCATGTTGCAAGAAAAGCAAGAGCTGTTCCTACGTGGTCAAATGATGTGTGGATGGTTTTACCAGGACACCAATGACATGGAGTGCCTATGGCAGGAGATTGCAATGTTAATTCCTTATATAAGTAGTTGGTTAAATCAGATGTTACATGTGATTAGCTTCTGAGAATCTCCTAGGGTAGTTCAAGAGAAATGTAAATATACAGTGATCTCCCAAATGTGAACACCAAGCCCTCATTGTTGAGCAATAAAATATTTTCACTGTACTGAAATAGGTTTTACTACAAGCTAGAGCTTTTCTTTGCAAGGAAGAATAGGTGTTGCTTCTGAAGCTGTTTGGACAGGTGTTTTAGAATGTCATTAATAACATTGCTAATATGTGAGCCATTATATTTCTTTTATTCCCAAGGTTTTGATTGGATTTCACAGAATTTTCAGGGTTGCTGATCTCTAGTGTTCTGTATGTTCAATGTGATATATTGGAACTGCTTCTTTTGCACTCTCTTCCTAGTTTGAGTTACTCCGAAATTATTCCAAACTCCTCAAATTTCTTTTGTTATGACTTAAAACACTTTCCATAGCTATGTTTTTAAAACAAAACTAACATCTGGCTGGTGTGTTTACAATCTGTCTGTTACAGATAGTATAAAAATAACTTTGGCCCTGAATTTAAAGGGGAGAGGGAGGGTGGGAAACTGGCTGAACAGTGTGGTAATAAGAAAAGAGCCCATTCTCTGCATAAAGGGGAAAAATACTTCACCCTCTCAATGAACAGCCTGGAGGCCAGAGTTACTTGAAAAATTTTCAGAATGATGCAAGACTGAGCTCATGAGAGTCAGATCAAATCCAGTTGAGGGGCAGAAGCAAGAGTCCAGCTGGGAATCCTGCTATTTACTGACCCACAACAAACACAATGATAAAATGTGAATATTTTAAAGACAAGGCACTCCAGGGAAGGAGTACCCCTTCTTGAGCAGGGATGTTGGACCTGATAACCCACGCTGGTCCCTTCCAACCCTACTATTCTGTGATTTTGTAATTTAAAATGGTACTTCATTGATTTCATCATACATTTGAACTGGGGAGATACTTATTTCTTACATCTCACTGTCGCTGTGATGCATTTTGTTATATCTTACTGTTTTATTAAAAATTAACAGTCACCAGCTGGGAACAAAGTCATAAAACTGCAAAGAGCCCATTGATGCCACTGAAATACAAAGACAAGGCGTTGCTGACTTCATTAAACATTGAAACTTAACATGGTAAGGGAGACACTGACTGTGTCTCTGTTTTGCTTAAAAGTCATTATTTCTTAGTGCTCCAGACTAAATTACTGAAACAATATTCTGCTGATATTTTTGAGTCTACATTTATGACTTCAGGTCTGTCATATTTGCACATGGCTGAGCTGAATAATTTTTTTTTTTTAGTCTGATTTTAAAACTTCAAGAGAATAATTCTAGTCAATACAAACTTTTGGAACAACAGTGGCTACATTAATTTGTCAGTCAATTTCTGTTTATCCTGCCTCCATCACAAAGAGACACAGAGCAATCCTATGCTACATGGGCTTCTTAAAGACAACCATGACCATCTTGTGGCTCCAGAGAGTGAGACTGCAGGTCTCTTCACATGTGTTTCTGAGTTTTCTCACTCCCTTGATATTATCTTGGTATGACAAAGGGGCATTGACTGTGTGTTTTGTTCTGGCCTTTGGAGAAATAAATGACAGAAGTAGATCTGGACATAAGGGGTCTGAATGGGGCATTAACAATCCTCAACTTTAAATGTATTATTACACAATAAATCAGTAAATTATGATGTCAATTTGAAAGAGTTGTGTGGGCAAAATGACTTGGGGTTTGTTTGTTTGATGGTTTTGGTTATGCTTTTTATTTTTTTTCCTTTCTCCCTGGAAAGCTCTCAGTCCTCTAGATGCACACATACAGAGCATGCAGATACATTTCACTCTAATAACTTTTTTCATAAAATTGGAAAATGCTTTGTTACTTCAGCTTTTAACTCTATGCTAATACAAAAATCTAATATAAAAATGCTAATATTAAATAGAAGTGTGAACAATGCTATCAGTGTCTGATTTATGACCAAATTTTATAAAAGGTTCCCAGGGAGAAGCTAAAGTTGTGTACCAAGAGCTCATTGCATTCATATAGGGAGGCTTTTGTATTGAATTACCAGAATGCCTTCAAGCATTCTACAAAATTTTACTTTTCATAGGTCTGCCTCCAAGCCAAAGCAGTCACAAAGGTCATTTAGGAAATCCCTTCCCAGTGAAGCAACCAGCAGTGCTCTTATCCACAGAGCAACACTGCTATGAGTCAATTCTGTATTTTCATGCTGAGGGGAGAAGCAAACAAACCCCATTTGCCTCACAGAAGCAGGCACACAAATGGCAGCTCTTACCCAGGTGGACCAGCACCTTCAATCTATGAAACTTAAAGCTCAAGTGGATGCAATTTTCTTTGGTTACATCATCAGATCCAAGCAGGAGCTCCCATAGGACAGTCTGCACTGCTGTCAAGCAGAGGCTTAGTGAAGAGAAGGTTCTCCATCTTGTATTTTCCACCAGCTGGACTTTGGTGAATGATTCTTCTTTTCAAAATAACTGTTTAACCTAGTGATTACTGATGTAAGTAAAGCTTATTTACACAAAGATATGACATGAAGACCTGAGTAAAAGCCATGCTTATGATATAATGTTTATAAATTGTATGTACAGTGGATGAAAAAAAATGTAGGTAATTTTATTGAGGTAGTTCTAAGAAGGAAACCTCTAGCTTTTATTTTAGAGTAAAAATTCTATAATGGTGTTATGAGTTAAGGTCGAATTATGATTTTTAAGGTAGCTGTTGCTGCAAGTATCTCTAGGATAACACTAGACATTGAAGAGAATTTTCTTTCACAGCAGCTGTATTTTACCAGCTAATGTTGCTTTTGAGTATCATAGAATTTGCTATTAATTATATCCAATGAAGAATGCCTTCAAACTGCCTTACTGATTCCTTGCTAATTTGCCTAGAAGACTACTGAAGATTTTTTGGTGCCTTTCGAGGTACAAGTTTTTGGGGAGGAATGGATGTGTTGTCATTCATTTACATATAATTTGTGGTTCTATGACAATATTGTATTGTTGCTCATGTAAATTTTAGGAATAAAAATATAGTTTAATGTAGTTGATTCACAGTTTTGCTCATTTGACACAGGTTGACCTTCTTTCAAAACCAGTGAATTAATATACACTTATTGTCCACAAAACTTTTGTTCTCAAGGTAAAGACAGGTTGCAAGCTCAAAACTTCCTGTTGAGATGGTGGTTTTGTGCTATGTTTGTAAAAACTGCATAAGTAAAGCGAATTTATAGACCAGGTTGCTGCTTGTAACAGGTTTGTTATATGTATTTCCATCAAATCCTAAACCCTTTGAAACCTATTTAAGAGAGTAGTAGATAAATTGAGTGATGACTAAAAGTGTCGCTTCCCAGTGACACAGAATAAGTGGCATCCTATTGAAAGGTCTCAAACGGGGGCCAGAATTCTGTAAATTTCTCTTGTCCTGCAGAGCTCTTCTGTGTAGTCTATATATGTTCTTTAAAGGATGCTGAAGGGAGACACTGTGTCATTTCTCTGACCTTCAGATGTTGTGAATTTGACACAAAATATTTGTGAATTTGACACAATCCTTTACCTTCTACTGACCTACTGACTAACACAGCCATGTCTCTGTGTGTGTATGTTGGTGTTATTTTACTTAAAATGACAAAAACAAATGAACCAACTTTGCATTCTGGAGCAAAATAATGACTGGTTGCTTTTGGGGCTGGTCACTTCAAACCTTCATCATATAAACACTGGTTATCCAATATTTTCTATAATTCTTGAGTTAGCCCAGGTTGTCCTGTCCTCTAAGTTATTTTTCTTCAGCTCCTGCAGTTACCTCTCCATCAGGGAGTAGGGAATGCCTGTTTTCAGCTTCATTGTAGTATATTATTTGAATACTTGTATATTTGAATACTTTCTTTGTTGTGCAAATTCTTGGTGTGCAAACCATGAAAGGCAGCTAATGGTTGATTATCTGTGCACAGAACAAGTTGAGCTGAGGTTACAATTTCTATTTCAGTTATCCAGCTCACAGTCTATTAGGGACACAAATTGTGCCATTGAGCAACTAATATATTAATCTCAAACTGTGTAATTAATCGCACTTTAATTCTCTTTGATTGCTGGACGGTGCTGTGTATCTGAAAGATGTTAAACTCATTGTGCAATAAGGTAAACCACTTTGTTTCTGTGTGTCTAATGTGGACAGATTTATTGAGGTTTTTCTGCCTACTCAGATTCTGACTCCGTAATTTTCTGTTTTTCAAGACAGAAGCAGCTTATGTATAATAAACTTTTGGAGACACAAGTGCTACATTTTTGACTGGCCCAAAATGGCACACACACTTTTTGAAAATTCCTTTTTCACTTCTGTTCAGAGCTAAAAAAAAAAAAAAAGCTGTTTATACCAGGCTTGCACTCCACTTTGGTGCTTCTTTCTCACAACAAATCTCACCCTGCTTGATTTTAGTTCTATGTACACCTGTTACTACTTGTCCTTTTGCAGTCCGACAACTGTGGCCAAGAATACAGATCAAGATGAAACCCCATCTACCGTATTTTAAATGAGATTATGGTATAAAACCACAGTATTCCTCAGAAGAATCATTTTTGAAAGGCAGTGAAGATAGACCACTGAAACAGGATGATGTTGAAAAATAAATACACAATCATCGATAGCAAAATACACAAAAAACTGCTCAAATATTTGAGCAAGGGAGGAATAATTTCTCTGTAGTTGGGGGAAGAATAAAATAGGTTGGGATTTTTATTCTGGTTTGGTTTGTTATTTCCTCCCTCATGTTTGCAGGGCAAGGGGGTGGAGACTACAGGGAAAGAGAAGAGAGGAAAATGAAATGGATGTTTCCTCCAAGGAAGAAAAAACACAGTTACTTGAGGGAAAGCAGATAAGTAGTTAAAAGAAAATTATATCACGGGACACAGAGGTGAGTTGCCTGGAGAACACCAGAAAAGAGCTGAGTCTCTGAGCAAAGGGTTGGTGGCAAAGCTGTAAATTCCTGTGCCTTAGAAAAAGAAAAAAATATGGGCAGGATTGTGAAATATTGCTCTGTCCTCCCTGGTCTGGCTGAAATGACAAACACAGATAATGTGTGTAGCTGCCTAATTAATGTGTGTTCTCTTCACATCTAAGAATGATTTTTAGAAGGTAGTGTGAATATGGGAATTTCAGTGTTCAGAGGTGTAACTTGTTCAGTAGTACAGTAAATAGCCACACAAATATATATACAGTCAGAGATATTGGGAGAGGAGGTTGTTGATCTCTTCCCTGCCTTCTGTAAATGTATTTGGTTTTGGTTGTTCACCACAGACCTAATTCTTTTCTACGCTCCTACTCCATTAGTTGCAAGGTTTAAAAAATACTACCACTTCACCTTTGTCTGCCCTACTGCCTGAGTTACACTGAATACTGAAATAGCCCATCTATGTGCACATATTCTCTGTTTATTTTCCTTAACTAAGGAAAGTAAGTAAGGCATACTTATTTATAGAAGTGGAGTACTGGCAGTAAAGACTACATTCCTCAAAATAGATGTTTTCACTCCATAAAAGTAGTCTTTAGAAACAGTAACTGGTCAGAAGCTGGAAGAGCCAAACTTGTAATGTACTTATTTAAGAACAAGTATGGGTGTAATTTTCATTTGTTATGCTTGGTCCCACTTTTTGTGCTGCATTAAATGACTGTAGGCAGTCTCCACCACGAGTTCTTAATTAAGAACTTGACTGTGCCTAGAGCTACAACTTTGGAGAACTATGATGTATATGACAGAGAGGAATGCTGGAGAGCGAGGCCTTATTTAAGCTGATATTCTTTTCTGATGTGCTGTTTAGCCTTTTTCCCCACAAGCCAAATGAAAAGTTAGAGATAAATTGTAGCAACAGCTAAACTTTAGAGACCAAAGCATTCTCAGTGTAGAAAGAACACTGGAATTTCTTAGAAATGCTTTGTGGATTCGAGTGAGCATGTGCAGAAGGTAAATGAGAATCTCAAAGCAAGCATACTGGCTCTTCAAAATAGATTAAGATTTTCATCGTAGAGTTACTGTGTGCTCATATTTTTTGCCTTTCTTATGGTCTGATTTCTGGAAATTGGAATTACTTTTGCTTTCTATTTGTCGGAAGAAACTTGTGCTGTTAAACTCAGAGGCTGAAGTTAAATTGTTTTTGGAAGAATAATTATAGTGAAAAAACTTAGTATCAGCTGTGCTCTTTAACAGTTTAAACTACAGCAAGTTTAAGTCAGTCTTTATGAGCTTGGCAGGCATAACTGTGAAAAGAATTCGGTTTTCACATCTGGATCTCTAATACTGAAGTTACAAAAGCTACAGAAAATGTCTTTCTCAGTTCCTAAGTTTAGTGTCTATTCAAGATTAAGTACCCTATTGTTTTTTTCTTCCCAGAAAAATTTACTGGATAGATTGTTACCCTGATGGCCCTTAAATATCTAGGATGCTCCAAAGTGGAAGTACTCAGCTAAAAACCATTAAACAGTGATTTTTATCCATGCTGACATTTGTTTTTTACCCTGTAAACAGCTCCATGCAGTCACAGCATCAGTTCCAGAGATTAAGCACTCTGACAATGGCTATGTGAAAGATGGTCAGATTAATTTCTTATCAAACAGAATTGATTCAGTATAAGGAATGGAAACCATCTGATGTATTTTTCAGATCAAAGCTAATTCTCCCTCAACACACACGCACTTGAGTAGCTGTGTCTGTGTGACAGCTAAATTATAGGAGTGCTTTACACACACATTATCTTGTCACAACATAAGAACATCCTACTGTGCTAAAACACCACTTTCAGAAGAAACATATAATTTTCCCATATTGTGGGGGAGGATGTTAAACAGCTTCTTTCTTTTGCATATCTTTTATTTTCACCTTCTGCAAGCATGAGAAGAGTGAAATCTAAAAAAAAAAAAAATTGAAAACAATTTGAATTTATCTGTATCTTTATCCTCTTCATCTTCTGTGTAATGAAATGTGTTGGTAGCTATGCCTATGATTGGATGGAAAATACGGAATGAAAAAGGGGATTTCCTTTTAGGGTTTGGTTGCTTATTAAAAGAGAATGATTATAAGTATTTTCCCCCATCCTGCATTAGGGAAACTGAGTGCTTTTGAATTAAAATTGTATTAGTATGGTTGGGGAAATTAAAAAAGTATTTGGCAGCAGCTTTGTGGCACAGCTTTAACAATCCCTAACAGTTGATTCTGTCCCATTTTAGACTAGAGTTATGTCAATCCAGGCTTTTGAAAACTTAATCTTTACTAAAACAAGATGCTATAAGTTAACTTGAACTTCTCTCAGTTTCCCATAGGACAGTTCAATATATAGGGCCTGGAGTTGTACCAGGGCCCTGTTAACAACTGAACTGAGACTGGGGATGTTGGTGTCAGGGCTTGTTTGGTTTCCAGTCCATTGTGAAGAACAAGGACAGTTGCAAAAGTGTGAAAATTCAGTTCAACATTTAGCGCTTGAAAAAAATGGTTTAAATAATATTTCTTTTCAACAACTACACAGTCCTACAGGTAAATATGCTCTTCACTGATGACAAAATAAGAAAAAAAGAGAACCTTAAAATTTCTGCTCTTTTCCTGGTGAATTTAAATATTGAACAGTTTAGCACTCACCTTTCTACTTATTGACTATTTATATCAACCTTTTTTACATCTGTCTCCTCAGGGTAGTGATTTAGCAGCTTTCCACAGGTTTATTGTAGTTTGTAGCATTACTGCTCTTTTGGAGGAATTCCCTTATGCTTAAAGTGTGGTTAGCAGTGCCTTAGGGTTTGCCTTCTCCTGCTTGCATACCCAGGCAGGCCCTGGATAAATAAAATTGCCCAAAAGAGAAGAGTGGGCTTCAGAAATAGCTGGAATACCCCAATTTTCAGTTTGGTCTAGGAGATGTGGGTAGACTCTGCAGAGAGATGCAGCTTTACCTGTAATGCTTATGTGACTTTCACTGGTGTAAAGTGTTTTTTTATGGAACAGCTGATTTTTCAGCCTGGTTAAAATGACAGTACACAAAAGTACGTGAGATGTCAAGTTCCTTTATATTGTTTATATACATTGGGGAATTTTTCTGTTTTCATTTATCAGGCTTTAACTTGTTGTATGAACAATGAACATGAGGAAAGCAACTTTTATTCCTCTGTTTAACAAAGCCTCTCTCTTACAGAATTTGACAACTCTTGATTAGGGAATAGACAGATCTAGACCATCTTCTCTGCCTCAATACCATTAAAAGGTGTCAACTCACCTTTTCTAAGGACACACATCCATCATCCCACATCGTTGTTCTTGAAAGAATTAGATCCCATAAATGAGTATATTTTGTATAATAAAAACTTGAAAATAGGTCTGATACTATTCCAATCAGGTGTAGAAAAAGGTGAAGAAATGGAAACAAATAAGGTAGAAATGAATGTGTATTTATTTATTAATATTCAAGATGTTTATATTGTAACATTACCTCATATCTTGTGCATACTCTGATATATTGATTATCCAGCCTGAAACAGTAAAACACAGCACTGCAGTTTAGCTAAGAATTTAGAATTACTAATTAATTAAATAGAGCTAGGGTAGTACATTCTCAACAAATCAAGCCTTTTTTCTTTTTTATGTACTGTAATATTGTATATATGCAATACAAAAGCACAAGAATTTTACCAATTGCTCATCTTCTGGTTTTGGTATGAATTAATCATTGGCATTCTATTGTCCTATAAAGGAAAGTCTTTCCTTTCTCATAAGGCTGGAAAAAGCGATGCTATTAAAAGAAACTGTTATGTAACAGAATAGTACAGAGATGTGCTGAGTTATCAATGCAAAAACTGTGAAATAATTTTTATTTTTTTTTAGGGTCTGGCATTTTCACTATTTTCTCATGAGAAAGTCTCTTAAGCAACCTATCAGCGTTCTGCTGAGTGCACTTGATGCTGTGCTCCAAATCCCCGTTTGCACCCCATTCAAACACAGGTTTGTAGTTTCCTACATATCCTGTGCTCAGTGGTTCTGTGCCTGGGATCCTTCTGAAACAGTTCATGGACAGCCACGACACAAGGGCAGGCTTGACTTCCAAGAAAAGCTGTCCTCCCCTTTGCATACCCAGACAGCTGGCACTCAGCAACCTGAGTAAAGATTTTTTTTTCCTTTTTCTTTTTTCCCCTCTTTTTCCCCTTTTCTCCCTCCTTGCTTTCCTTCTCAACACATTCATTATGTTCTGTGCATCTTCTCTTTTAGCATTTCTGTTTACAATCACATCATCACTGTGACTTTCACAGTGGGCCAGATGGAGATTCCTAGGGCCTTATCCTTGACACCTAATGGAAGTTTTGCCTTTTTGTCTGAAAATTCAGAGTTGGGAGAGATGAATATTGAGATTAAGGGAGAAAGAATGTGCTGATGGTAGAGTACTGTGAGTGGCTTTGTTCCAGTACTGGTGTAAAACCCTAAATGAATACAAAATATACCCATGGTGCTTTTATCTGGGCCACAGTTTGACTATTGGATCAAGATTAAAGAAAGTTCACAGGTTGCTGAGCTGTTAAGTTTGGTATTGCTATTTAAGTAACTCTTCAGTTTACTCCCACACAAACTTACAGTCAAAGGTCTCTGCAAAGGATTTGATGGTAGAATTAGGAAATGGTGAATAGTCTCATCTGTAAGAAGACTACCCATAAACAAACAAATATTGTGACTGTAAAGTCTTTAATTCTAAGCATCTTGAGGTTGAATCTTCTGGTCCTAATGTCCTAGTGGCATTCCTGTACTTTGTCTACAGGATATATCATGTCCTGGCCATGAGCTTTGAGAAGTAACACACATCAGTAACACCAATAGTTAAAAGCACCATCCAAGCTGGAGCTTCAGTTATCTGCATTTCCATCTCGGCATCCCATGAGTCGAGAAAAGCAGTGACAACAGTAAGAAGATTATTTTTAGAATTGTCTCAAGTAGGATGCATGAATGTTAAAATATAGATTGACTTGCTTTATAACTACAAGGCCTATTTTAGTCATTCTAGTATTTTCATTATCAGTCACTCTTATCCTGTGATGTCAGTGCCCCTTACTAGACTTCTGTGCTGGGGAAGCACTGAGTTTTGGGATTGGTGAGTTTGGCTAAGGCTATTCTTCATGTGATCATAATCATCACTGCCTGCAGTAGAGTAGTGAGTGCTACCCAAGTTTGTACCCAAGCTTGCCAGTGACACACATCATAGAGGAGATGATATTTCCTTTCTTCATCTGGGTTTTCCACCTGTGACATGAGAACAATATCACTGACCTACTGAAGAAAAGGTCATTAAAGCTATGTATGCATTAGTGATTGAGGTTTGAAACTCACTTTGGTGCAGTGTAATGCAATACGCCTTGTGAATGCTGTTGACATACTTTTTTTAATACTGTGAGTTCAAGAAGAATTCAGGGAGGAGAGGACTTTGAACAGAAGAGAGCTACTTCTTTGAAGTGAACAGGCATGAGACAGGATGTATTGCTCTATTTTACACATGAGTTACTCAAGCTCTGCATCTAGGGTTACACAGAGAGACTAAGACAGAACCAAGGACCTAACTAAACATTCAGTGCTTATCAAGAAATTAATCTTATCTGGCTTCTTGTATATTCTTCCTATATCTGGCTTCTGTTTGCACTCATTTGGGTGCATCCTGCATGTCTAGTGATAAGAACTATTTGAATTAAAAGAAAAAAAAGAATTGAACTCTTGGGAAAAAATCCCCACTAGGCAATACATCATAGCTTTTCAGAATGGGTATACTTTACTGGTAAAGCAATATCTCTCCTGACAGGTGTCTGAAAGGGCAAATCTTAAAATTATGAGGGAGCTAGACCAATGTCTGTAAGTTTTACCTCAGGATATTGCACAAAATATGGTAAATGGTAGATGAAAGTGCTAGAGACAATGCTTGCTGTGCTGAGTTTCTTACAGGTTGCAAAGCAACAGCAATTAGATATATGCTTTTGATGTATCTGCATAACAGACTATTTAAGTGCAGACACCTTTGGAAACTGCAAACAGGCCAGCTGAAACGTGCTGCACTCCAAAAGTCATTCTAATGTTTCTGTCAAAAGTATTTCTAAAACTTAAGAGGGACCAGAAGAAAGAGGCTGGGTTGAGGAGGAGCTTATGTGTAAAGCCTTAAAACCTTCCCAGGTGAGAAGCCCATATGTGCCAAACACAGTGCCTACAGTAGAAAGGTTTATAATGGAAATAGTAAGAGAGTGCATGGTTTATACAGAGCAAATCAACAGGCAGTTACAATCTGAGCCTCCTGTGTAATTTTCAATTTCAGCTGTCTTGAAAATGCTGGTAATTCCCTCAAAGAAAACAGAGCTTGCAGTGTCTGATAAATCTCATAATACTTCACATTTAGTAATCAAGGATAATTTTTGCAAAGACTTTTGTCCAAGGTTTAATCTTAGACCTGACATGATCTCCTTACGGCACCTTTCATTTATCTTCTTTAAGTAGCTATTGCACTAAGATTTCATTGAATGAAATTACATGTTGATTTTTTCATTTTTGAAAAACATTTTTGCTTGAGTATAATTGTTAAAAACCTAAGCATTGATTTCTCCACCAAATACATCACTACACCTTTCAGTCCCTCTGAATGTATTTGAGTATTTCTTTTATGGTAATTCATAGCAAATAAGAGAATTTTATCTTATGTCAAGTATTTATCCTGTAGATAGATAATTTTTCATTTCTCTATGAGCTTTCTGGCCAATGTGTATGTAAATACATGCAGAAAATAAAGCAAAGCACTTTATTATAATAAATTAACATACAATGAATTTGGCTAATGGAGAGTTTCTCCAGTAAGGGATGTTTTTCAATATAAAAGCAATGAATATTTATTTAGAAAAGCTTGTTTTCTCCAAAATATTCTCAATTCCTTTAAGTATATATAAAATAAAATAACTTACAAAACAGCAAACCAAAGCTGGTGGAGGTTGATGAGAAATCCATTGGGAATTCCAGGGACCTGATGCTCTAAAAATTATACACCTGAGTATCATTATGTTTAAAAAGATTGCAGTTCATGCAGTATAAGTGTGTTAGGGTTAGGCTAAGACTGAAGGTCTCCAGAATCTTCATTCAGTAGCTTCACTTTGAGGTAATACTTATTTTCCAGTGTACATTGTCTTAAGCTTATTATAAGGAGGGTGTGGAGAAGCACAGAGTAGGTGTGTTGAGAGTCTTAACCTTCCGTTTCTACCTTAATTATTCAGGGCTCAGATTTTTAAAGTGAGCTTTGTCAAGGGCAATAACTTGCCACACGCTTTTTTTTGGATTTGTGGCACCATCATTGCAGCTCAGTCTACCCACTGGTCTCTCAGTGTCTAGTCTTGGACTTTGTGAAGATGCACAGTGCTTCCAAAACAGATAAAACCTTTGTTAATACACAGTGGCAACAATGGCTTCCTCCTAATCGCTTCCAACTGAACCTCTTTTTGTAATGTGTCCTAATGGAAACTGCCTAATTGTCTTGATTTACCAAACTACCAAAAAAATAAAAATCTCTTTCTGTAGAAAAAGATAATTGCTCCCAAACGTATATATTTACAGTGTATTTCTTCTTCCTAAGCTTATGCAAAAATAAGGTCTCTCTTAATGAATGCTGTCTTAAAACCAGAAGAGAGCCACTGATAAAAGTGTTAGGCCTTTCTCCTTGGTGTTTAGGTGGGTGATGTAAAAGTCTGTTCTGCAAATGGGTATATTTATTTTTTTCTTTCCTGGATTTCCTGTTTGGAAACATTGGCATGTGACAGTTTTTTCTGGGCCTTGCTCTGGGGATTATTGTGAGGAAGTATGGTAGGGAGAGGTTTTGTTAATTATGAATTCCTCTCTCCTGTTGCAGCTCAGAATGCTGCAGAGTTTTCAAGGAGCACTGTGAAGTAATTTGATGGAGGTTCAGTGTCTTGAAGATGAGAACAATGAATTTCATAGTCTTCATCTGAAACTAATATTAAATATTTTCCTAAAAAATGTAGCAGCTGTCATCAAACCTCACGTATAGTTACATAATATATGTCATATTTTATATATGCCTAGACTAAAAGAAATATAAAATTCTTTAATTTACATTATATAAATACATATTATATAAAATTTGTTTTATTTAGTAAGGGTATGAGATGTGATCCTTTAGCCACTTAACCCCAAGCCATTTAAATGTTATATTTGTATAGGTTTATTGAGCTCAGTGAGTTTACCCTAGAGCTTACTGCTTCTTACTATCATCAGTCACAAAGACCGGGCTGGAGAAGCTGGAGCATTCAAGTTGCACAAATCTGCAAGTGTAATATGTAGAGTGAGGTGAAGTTTGAAAATGTCCATTGTGTCCCACCAACACAAAGAGTTTCCTATCAGGCAAAAAAGATCTTAGGGAAGAAGAAAAAGAAGACTCTTTATAGTGATCATTTATTATTTTTTTGCTGTCTCTATGATCTATTCTCTTCCTTGGAATGAATACTTTTCTGTGCTAAAGAAACAGATTTTCTTACAGTTGACCTTAACAGTACAAATTTGGTAGAACTAAGATAGTCAGTAGTAGGTTTTTTTCCGTTGAAGTCACAACCATTTGAAACTAAGATTCTGTCAAGTTGTAAGCTGAGTATGCATGGGGAATAGGTGACAGGAGTGACCCCATTTAAGAGGTAGGGATAAAAACTGCAGGTCATGGGAAAAATACCCACATCACACATCTTAATTCAAATTTTTAACACTTATTTTTGACCCAGGCATGTGTGGTTACAGAGTGTTTTCCTGGGTATAAAAATTCTAAACAGCTACATGCCTGTGAGCATACCAAAAACGACGGAGAATACTAAATCCAGTTGCAGTGTAGTAGAAACTATTTCATTGTCCATCTTTGAAGGAATCGAGGTAAAGAGCAGGAACTACTGGCAAAACAGCATTGTTGTGTTTTACTGATGTATAATTATTTTTAATGTAGGCCAAGAAAAAAAATATTTGCCCAAAAAAATATTTCAAACTCAATCATGAGTTTGAAAACAAAATGTGAAACAAGTGAGAGGCAGAAAATGAATTTGAGTGCTATTTTTATAAAGCTAGGTGTTTTACCCAGTTTAAGAAGCAAGCTATCACTATCAGAAAGGGATGACATGAAGCTTTAGGAATAATCCTTCAGGTGATCATAGCAAGAGGATTTAATTCACCGAGCAGACATCTTTGCAACCCCAATTTTTTGTGCTCTAGTGTACAGAGGGAAATAAAAAAAAAATTGAAAAATTAAGAGGTTTTTGTCAGCCTTTCAGTGGTTTGTGGTAGGTTCAAATACAACACCCAATGATCAGGAAAAATGAATATAGTGTTTATCAGTGTGGACCTGAGATAGACTCAGGAATGATAGAGTAGACAGACTGATGTCAACTGTTTGTAATGCCATAGAAGCTGTTTCAAAGGACAGACAAAGCAACATCTGAAATGTGAAGTTTAACTGGGGTTTGCTACACTGGAAAAAAAAGACATCTGATGAAATTTTAAAGAAGTGAGCATAATGATTACTAATAAAGTAGACTTTAAGATAAAGACATCTAAATTGCTTCTAAGTTTGTCAATTGAATATGTGTGAGGGGAAGGCTGTATTTGATTTATTTCAGGGTAAGGATGACTCGCTTCCCAGTTTGCTGAAAGTATTTATGGTCATACTAGCTCAGTTCCCTACTAGCCCAAGCCATGAATTGCTGCTGTTCTCCTCATTAGTGTGAGGGCAGTATCAGACAATTTAGCTGACATGGCAGATAGCTAAAAGAGAAATTGCAGAGGACTAAAGTGTGAGTGAGGCAAAGACAGATCCTGTCCCATGCTAAGAACAAAATTTGCTGGCTGTGTTGAGAAGCCAGTGCTGCTGTTTGTACTATGCCAGCCTAGAAAGCCTTCTTCTTTTACATTGTTTGTTCAAAGGCCAGCAGTCACTTCAAATTTATATTTTTATTTATTGGTCATAACCTTGCTAATTATTCAGTTGGATTAGGTATGAACTGTTATGTAAGATAAAGTATCATTATCATAAATGCAAATCTCCAGTAAAACAACTAATAGCATCTTAAAATTTACATATATGTAGTCCGCGGTTCATATTTGTCAAATACTCCACTGAGACTTATTTGTTTTCCTGCCTAATATAGAAACCTGCCCTTTTAAAAACTATCACAGAGGTTGGCACTGGTCTCCTCTCCTGTGGCTTTATATATTCCTTGCTGACCAGCTTGCAGGTGCAGCTACATGCAGTAGTTTTTGTGAAAACTGAATGGAAATACTATAATATAGGAGAACAATGAGCCAAAAGTAAGGACAGGAATGAGTCCTTGTAATGGAAAATGCTGGTAGGTCAAATGTAATTCTTTCTTTGTCCTTCTGTGCCAAATATTTGAGTCTGGAGTGTCCTATAAGATCTTAGAGTTAGCTGAAGGAGATGAGAATAATTGACACTAAATGAATTTTTTTTCTTTGACCCAACTGCTTTTGTGAAGTTTTGCCCTGGCTATTAATTGACAGCAGCTTTTTCTTTATAGAGGGTAAGCTCCCCCCGTCAGACAAAGCAAAGAGCCTCAAACTTCTCCCAAGTGCAGACCGAAATTACTGAGCCTGAAATGAACTCATTTTGGTTTTTTGTGCTTTGGCACTGGAACAGAACCGGGATATGTACAGATGTATGCCACTGAGAGGAAAAAAGTTGACATTCAAACAGTTTAGTATTGAAGTCTGTTTGAGGCTTACAGAAAATGAAAGCTGATTCATATTTCCCAGACAGATAATTGCTTTTATTGTGGGAACAGGACCATTCTATTCAACAAATATAAGTTGGAAGATACCTGTATTTGCTTAACAGAAAAAATAACTGTGGCTGCTCCCTTTCTTTGGATGTGTGGCCAGCTCCTCATGTCTGACCTCTTGGTGCATTTCTCTTTCAGAAATATTGGTTGATATTTTTCCTTTTATGGGGAGGAAGAATAAAAAAAAATCAATATAATAAAACTAGAGGCTAGCCTCATGGGAAATAAACAAGGTATGGAAATTAACTTACCTTGAAGTATTTAAATTGCTGTGAAAACATTTGTGGCCTAGCATTCATGTTGAGCATAAAATCCTAGAACTGTAGATTCTAACTGTGATTCTTATATTTTCTCCAATAAAGACACGCAGGACAACTTGCGTATCTTTCAGTGATATTGTGACTGTGCTCATATATAAGGTATGCTATCCTGAATTAAACACCTAGCATTAAAGTAATGGGGATTAGAATACACACGTATTGTTTGAATTGAGGGGAAATGTGGACATTCCCTTTGGTCTCTGTCAAAGTTGATTTGAGAATACTCAAACTGTTAGAGCTATAACTAGGATTTTTAACAAGCTTTTAATGGAAGCCCTTGTTTACAAACATATTAATGTGTGAATTATCTTCCAGTGAAAGTTACTAGAAAATACTTTTACTTTCCATTGAAAAGAGCTACCCTTAATTTATTTCTGCTGCAATAACAAAATCCGCATTTTTCAGTAAATTATTTTATTAGTAATTCAGTTGTTTGGCATTTGTTATCTTTATATAATTTAAGAATGTGTGTCAAGAATTGGATGAATTCTATTCTGGTTTTATGAATAAAATGCTAGGAATTATCACTGAAAGAAATCTTTCAAGTTTTCAGTTTTCTAGACTGGTCTGAAGATAGGCTTGTGTTAGTTTGATTTCATGTTTGTATGTTTAATGTAGTCACGCCTTATATATTTATTTGCTAAAAAGTTAAAAAACTAATTCTTACAATCAACTTTAAGTTTGGTACTATTATTTAAACACTAGCATTGATAGTGATGTCTAGTCACTAAAGGGAATTAGGAATTGCAAATTATTCAGTTTAGTAAATAGAACAACAAGTGCATGTTTCAGAAAGTGGTGATTTCCTGCACTTAATAGGAAGCTTTTTTATTATGACACAAGTGGAAATCACAAACACTTTTTTTTTTATTTTGCCCTTCTCTGCAGTTGGCAGAGGAGACCTAAGAATAAAAATCCAATTTTCTCAGCTTTGTTGAAGAGATAGGGGAGAGGAGGCTTTGCATTAGATGTGGTACAGAATGGCATGTCTCTAGAATGTAGGAAGTAAAGGCATCTATGTTGGGATTTTTGCAACTAATTTATTCTTTATGTCTTAAAAATAATTGTCAGATTTTGGCAATTTTGGCCTTAGGAAACACCAGATAGCATATTGGCATAAAAGACATTCTAGAGCCTGCACTTTGCAGTACTGATTTACCTGTAAATTTGTATTATTTTGGGTTAATCTTTGAGCATTGAGCTAGATTTGGAAAACGTTTCAGATTAAGTATGGTGTTTGTGGAGTTAACAATGGTTACATTCATAAGGTAAAACATTAATGTCTTAAACATTTTCATGTGACTCTCCTCTTTATGGAGGGTTTAGGGTCATGCAGAGAAAGTTTGCATCTTTGTAACACCCATGACATGACTTCCTAGTCCTGAGTCTGCAGTAACCAAAATTCTTACTACACACAAACTGAATACAGATGGGATCTGCAGGAAAATGGTTAGTGTTTCTGTCAATTTGGCGGGCAGTTTATGGAAAGCCTTTCAGTAGCTGATAATTTTGGGGACTGCAAAAAGGTCAGACATATGTTTGTGACATAAATATATATAGCATTACCCTTAATAAAATTTTTTCTTTTTCTCAACTGCTGTTTTAACTTGCAATGAGGAAAGAGTGGAGAACTTTATGCTGTTTCATGTTTTATTCTATTCTTTTTTTTTCCAAATGTGTGCATCACTTTTATTAAGCCACAAATGGTATTTTACATAGTAATTAAGGAAAATCATATCTTATACAGTTTATTGAGGACATATGAATAAAATTGAAATATAAATTAGCATACAGTACTGAGAAATATGCTGATGATTTTAGTGGCATTTATATCATAATAAAACTGAATAATATGAATAGATTTGCAAATTAGCAAAACATTCTGCGCATATATGATACATTCAGTGCCAACTGCATCCGTCTCCAAGCCTTTAATTTTTTTTAATCTATTCATGAAAACAGTGAGAATTTGGAGGTGGTCCACTTTTTGCAGGGAAGTTATTGGGGATTGCAGGTGGACCTGCCAAGTGCAACATGCAGAAAGGAATGACCTTTTGAAATCATCAATACCCTTTCGTTTAAACTTCTAATGATCTACATACATGTTTTGGGTAATACAAGTTTGTTATGTTTTAGTGAGATATTGGAACAACTTGTGGCTAAGCCAGTCAGCACAGCAGACCACAGTCTTGTTATTTTTGTTTTTCAAAGCAGAGCATACACCAATATATCAATGTTTAAATAACATTGAAACTGATCTGCACAGAAAACAATATCTCTCAGGTTTTTTCTTCTTTATAAATAATTTCTGTTAAAAACTCTATCAATGAATGAAAAGGCCATGAAAAGGAACACTTACAGGCAAATATTCAATACACACTGATCTCGAGGATGCACATGTTCTGGATGTTCTGGACCTATATGCAATTGATTAGATTGCATGGGGAAATGTTTCCAGGAAAACCTGGCTTGAGATCCTAGAAAAAAATTCAGGTTTTCTTCTCAAACCATACATGAAAGTGTTTCACCAAAATAAAAACCCCAAAAAATCCAACCCCACCCCTACTTAATTTTGAGCTTGAATCAGTTTCTTTATGCTTCACAGTTATGATCTCCAGTTTGCATCATCCACACCCCCAGGGCCCTTCAGGGATATGGGTGAATTTGTGTGGATAAATGAGGAGGACCTGGCTGTTTCAAAGAGGTAAACAATACAAAGTAAGTGGAATTGCATGTGAAGATGTGTAGATCTATGAGGAATGAGATGAAAATAGAAAGCAAAAAGAGTTGACTGTGTGCCAGAAAATATCCCAAAAATCCTTAAGGATGAAATTTGGAGAGCATGGGAACTGATAAAAGTCTCTTAGTTGAAGACATTTAGGAATCAACAGATCTAAAGATTAGAAAATGGTTTTCAGAAAACAGTCCAGCCATGGAGGAGAAGAACAGATGTTGGTTGTGTAATTTAGTTCCTGTGTTTCCAGCAGCTTTCAGAGCTTTCTGGAGCAGTCTTGTCTTGGCTGCACCATAGTAAGGCTTTGCTGGCTTCAGGCACCACGACTGATGTCTTCAGACAAAACTTATTTTCTTTCTTCCCATTGCTCTTGTGGTAATTATTGCATTTTGCTTATAAGTGGCTCAAGAGCATTCCAGAACTTCAAAGAACTCTTTTACTGCTAGTGCAATCTGTACATGGTAAGGTTTGATGGCGATGGCAAGATTTGTTCTAGGAACATTAGCTTTTGAATATTGTCATTATGTATATAGCTGGGATGAATTTTGCAGCCATCGTTCATCATGGTAGAGATCTGATTTTCCATAAGTGGTCTCACTGAAACTATGGAGCTATTCACAGGAGAGTATCAGCATATGTCTTAAATCTTTTTTATCAAAAACATAATTAAAGAGGTGGCATTGTATGTTGTTGAACAAAATCTGGAGCGATCCTGGTTTCATTGAAAACGTCTTTTACTACTATTTATTTGAATTCAAACTTGCATCTGTATCTATCTTGTTTATTAAAATATATCTGGTTTTACTCATTGCTATACCAAATGGATTCAAATTGTGTTCTGCACGGTGCCTCTGCACGTTGCTGTGCACATAACAGAAAAATGTGAGCTCCCTCTTGTGGTCCAAAAACCCTCTCCTTCCCCAAACTGGACCAAGAGTACCCTGAACAAAGCAGTTAAAATAAGTTTCTGGTATAATTCCTGGACTTCATTAAAGGATAAATCTCTGATGTAACAGTATTAGTGAGACATTTAAAAGCATGGCACAATAAAATAATAATAAAAAAAGATAGGGCTAGGGTCATTCTAACAAGAAAGTAAAAGCTTCTCTAAATATATCATATGTAAAATACTGAATAATAATGCCAGCTGTGCAAGTAGAGAGTTCTTAGGCTAATAGAACATATTTTTTAGCCATTAAAATAGAGATAAGAAGCGTGTTCTCCCAAAGACGGAAAAAGTTATTTTACAACATCTGGGGTGACAGACATTGCAGAATAAGATACTCTCTGTAGGCACGCAAAGACTGAAAATTATTAGAAAATTGTGCAGAAAAAGAGTTTTCTCACACAAAAATGATTCAGGAAGTGGCAGCTTCATCAGTGGTATTATTTAACAGTTTTGCAGCCCAGAGTCTGCTTATAACTGCTCCTTGTGTACCAAGATTACTTTTGCTCCTCTTAATGAATCAGATAGGAAACAATTTCAGGAAATTGAAATTTTGGCTTTTTTAGTCTATTCTCTGTACCCTTGAAACCCTTTTTAAAGGGAGTTAATGTCATATAGTTCTTGCTGTAAGTTTCCAAAACAGTAGAAAACCAGAAATTTAGACTTACTTGATTTCAAATGACATACACAGATATGGACTCCTGTGTCAATTAAATGCATTGTTTTCTAATCTGTGATTTATGATTTTTAGTAAATAAGTTGTTTATTTTTAGAAATATCTTTGTCAGCTGGGGGATCAATGGTTAGTGAGACTGTTTTGACAGCTGTAGTGATTATGGACACCTACTGATTGTTAGAATGACATCTTAAATGGTTTATTTTGGATGGTACTTTTAGCTATTTAAGATCACAATGAGAAATACTGAACATCAGTTTTTGCATCATGTGATCAAGTGCTGCAAAGGATCTCTTCATGAGGAGTTAAGAGAGAGCAATCCTGTTGCCATCTGTGTGATAGCTTTAGTTTTTCTGGGAAGCACTCCAGGAAAAACAAGGTCAGAAGGTATTCCCTGAAAAGAGTTATGTGTAGACAAGGTGACAATACACCTCCTCAGTGTTGAATGAGAGATGGATTGGGATTGTTCATTAATCTTTTACCAAATGTCATTTCTTGGACAGAAGACAAAACTTGCCAAAGAGTCAGAGACCTTAGAAAGAACTGAAGAATAATCCCAGTGGGAGAAGGGAATGGGAAGATGTTATTTAGAAAGTGTAACTCATACCCTTTTATAATCAGATTGAAAGCATGCTGATATGATAACCTTTGTTCTAGACTAAGTTTGCGTGCACATGAGCATGGATTTGATTTATTCAGGAAAAATTCAAGCCGTACTTTCAAAAGTTATCTTCTGCGGTTCTTTTGGTGGGAAGACTTAACAACACTAGCTGTGTGGCCATTAAATAAGTGGCAGTGAGTACTTCTATTAAAAAAGAAAACATGGGAGCATTTATTCATAGAGGCAAACCTATTTATCATCTGAGAACCAATCTTATAGAGAGAAAAGATGGAGACAAATAAGCAGCTCTGCTTTCTAGAGTGCAAATAACTTGTCAAGCTGTCGAAGAGAATGTTTTACCATTTATCAGATTGTTCTACTCTTTGAAATGCTTAAACCTTCTGTCAACCACATTTGAACCCACTTGTATGGTTTTTCAAGCCTTCTCTAACCTACCTGCAAGAGAAGAGCTTTAACAAATGGTGATTTCCTTTAAAGCATAGTTTGCTTTAAGAGGGACTTTCCAATCCCTATGTGATTGCAAATTTTAAAGGAATATAGGATGTTAAAAGTTTAGCGGGAGAAATCCATGGATAGACATATTGATTTTTATTTTAATTACTTTTAATTACAAAATTATAATATTTCTGCTTTCCTGGAATAGCAGTTTTTACATCCTACAATTACTTTAATTCACACTTCTTTTTCCTGCTTTTCCAATTGTTCATTTGCTTTCTTTCCTATAGGCTTCAGTTCATTTGGTTGTTTTTTGTCTTTCTTCTCTTGCTCCTACTTCCTTAACTACCACACCATATGAAGCCAGAGAAAACCTCACTAGCTCATAGCGTTGCTTAGCAATGTCATGCATCTCTTGCTGTCTGTTATGAAGCCATGGCATCCTGGTCTTTCAACAAAGATTGCTATATCACTCCTTTGCTATAGGTCCCATTTTCCCCCTGAGATTTCTGATAAGAGATGATGTGTCTAGACAGCGTACATAAGAGATTACTTTCTATCCATTATAATATAATTAGATCAAGCCATACCAAAGCTCACCAAGATTTTATGTTTAAAAGGTCAACAGCTTTTATTCCATATCTCAAAGATAAGCACCTTACATTGGGCTTAATATGTAGAGTGCTGTGCCTGAAAGAAAAGGAGCTTCAAAAGATTTCTCCTTCTATTATATCATTCAAAATAGACATTTGATACTGTAATACGTCCATTTTGACTTCCGTGATTCATGGAGCTAGAGATAAAAATAGGTCAGCTATGCCCCTACTGGTTCAGGATTATTCCCTGAAATATATTTTCTATTTCTAAGTCCAGAGTAGATTTAACTATCTCCAGTGAGGATTTACATTTATTAAACTGGAGGGCTGTTCTTTGGTGGTCTTAATACATTATCATTTATTATTTGTATTATGGCAGCAATTGGAGAGCTCAACTGAAATTAGAATCCCACTGTGCAAGGTATTCTATGATCACATTGAACGAAGTAATTTCTCCCCTGAAAGGTTTACAGCCTAAATAGATAAAACAAAGATTGAGAGAGTGACCATAACAATATCCCCATTTTAGCAAAGCACAACTGATGCAAAGAGAGGTGAGCTGCTCCTGGGCTTGCTGATAATATATATAAAAGAGCTGATAAGTGACTTCAGATCTGTGGCATTATGGCCTTGTGCATTACCCAGGAACAGGTTTTTGTATTAGAGTAAGATACCCTTCGAGGTTTTGATTACTAAATTATTTTTTCTTCTCTAATCTCTTGCTTCTTTGGGGATTTATAAAGTTTGAGAAATTACTTTGAATTATACAATTTTCAATGTTAAATAATCTTGCTCGTTAACTATACCACACAAACATCAAACAAAGCGTAACCCATGGATTTAAAACTCCCTTCACTGTTCACCAAATGACTTTTTAAATTTTTTCCCCCTTTTCTCTCTCAGCTCCTTTCTAACTCTTCTCTGAGTTCACTATATCTTTCTTCAGCTTTATAATTCAAAATTTCCAGAACTGACTGCAGTCTCACTGAACAGTTTTGCCAAAGTTCTACAAAACAGAAGTTGGCTTATTTTTTCCATGTAATAATTTTCTGGCATATTCTATAGGCTGGAATATTTCTCCTAGCAAATATTTCTCTGCTTTGTAAAGATCAGTATGGCATATCTCAGTGAAAGCACTACAGCATGGTTCTAAACAGCTTAGTGTTATAAAGCTAGTGTGTCAAATTCACAGACTCTTAGAAACAAACTGTTGTGGTTTAACCCCGGATGGCAACCAAGCCCAGCACAGTTGCTCTCTCATTCCCTGCAAAAGTGGGATGAGGGAGAGAGGCAGGATGGTAAAAGTGAGAAAACTCGTAGGTTGAGACACTTTAATAGGTAAATCAAAAGCTGCTCATGTAAGCAAAAAACCCCAAGGAATTAATTCCTCATTTCCCGTGGGCAAGCAGGAGCTCAGCCATTTCCAGGAAAGAACAGCTCCATAACATGTAACTTAAGCAGAAAAATGCCATCATTGCATGCCTCCCCTTTCCTCCTTTTCCCCCAGCCTTCTACCTTGAGCCACGAGGCCATGTGGTCTGGAATATCCCTCAGGTCAGCTGGGGTCAGCTGTCCTGGCTCTGTCCCCTCCCAGCCCCTTGTGCATCCCCAGCCCCATACTGGGGTGGAGTGGGAGACAGGAAAGGCCTTCACTCTATATAAGCACTGCTCAGCAAAAAGGAAAACTAACACAGATAATAATGTTCAGTTCAAAATAAAACCCCAGACTGATGAAGAAAATTTACAAAACAAGAGCACAAACATTTCATTTAGGCCAGCATAGCTGAGAGCAGCTCTTCAGCACTAACGGACAAGTCTTGTTTTGCTGGTATATTTGGTTTATTAGGCTTTTCTAATGGGATGATACCATACTTTGGGCCATGGGGATCTGCAGCATTGCCTGTCTGACAGTGGATTTTGAGACACACCTAAAATGTTCCTCCTTAAATTATCTGAGAACATCATTTCAATAACAAAAATATAGGGTTATGCATGCTCTTTCTGTGGTATCTGGTGGAGACATCACAGAATCATAGAAAATCCTGCTTTGGAAGTGACCCATGAGGATCATTGAAGTCTACCTATATGTCCTTTTGGAAAACAGGTTTTCAGTCTCTAATTAACTTTAACAGTAACAAAAGAAAATGACAAAGCGTGGAACCAAACATCCCTTCCTAACCCTATTATCCATGCTTTCTTCACACTATCCTCTTCTGCTCCTCAGTTGCTGAAAATATTTCCAGCAACCTTTCCTTTAGCATAACATTCCTTGGAGGGCAGCAATGCTGCAAAAGGGAGTCTCTTCATGTTTCAATTAATATTTTTCTCTTCTTAGTACAACCTATTGCATCTACCCCCTCTCAGCCAACCAACAATGTATTTTGTGATTTAGCATTGAGACAACAGGAGAGAAAATGGCAGCAGATTTCAATATGTTAGCAGCAGAAAGAATGCTAACAGCTCACTATTTGGGGGAAAAATAGAAGCCAGTGTCTTCAGGCTCAGACATCTGTTTCATCCAATTTGCCAAGAAATGCCATAGCTGTGAGCTCTAGTATCATTAATTAACATAACATAGTTACTTTTGAGGTGATGGTTTTAAGAGATTAAAGAAAACACATGTTATATGTATATTTTTTGTTCTTTCTCATAAAGTTACTTTCTCTGCTAATTTTCATTATTCTTCTTCATAATTGCCACTACTAACTTATTCAATAATTTGTTTTTCTCGTCATGATGCTTCGGGGATGCTACACTCTGCATCTTCTCAATCTGTAACGAGCTACTGAAGGGCAATTAGCACTGTCAGGCCTGCTTACCAGCCACTGATGCAAACTTTTGTTCTCCATCATACTTGTTTGTTGATCAGTCAGCTTTATCCAAGACCATGATGCCCTCCAGCCAACAATAAATCAGTAAACAATGCAACACAACTGTTGTACCAACTGTGCAAACTAAGCAAGGAAGTGATTGTTTTTGATTGTATTTTAGTTCCTTATACTCTTTAAACTGCCTGCAATAGAAGATTTACAATTTAGGGTGATCCTGGAGCAGTCGTTGTGTGCAGCTCGGCCACTGAACAGGAAAAAAGGGCACAGGCAAAAATGAATATAAAATATTTATTCTGTGTATGGGTTGGCTTTTGTTCTTAGAATGCCTTGTTTCCCTGCTCTTCTTTTTCCTGGAGTAGTGCCTCAGATGCAAAACAAGGAAGCTGCAGTTGAGTCTGCTGCACCAAGGCTTGCTCTGGTCACATTGCACGCCATGTCTTTCCCTTCCATCCCTTGTGTGGGTGTTATTTATAATCTGCTTAGCTCAGTCACTCCATGTCTATCATATGTTGCCCCCCATAATTCTGCCTGCTTCATGTGTCAGTCAGACTTTAGGGGTTAGTTAGAAATGAAGTGTTAACTGACTTCTATTCTTTTTATTTTCCTAAGCATTGTTGCTGGTACATAAAAGCCATAAAGAAGAAATCAAATTGAATCTTCTCTGAGGCCTTGAAGAGTTGATGAGCCTGTGTTATTAAAAATACTGTAAAACTGTTTAGTTCTTTTCAATCTGGTATTTTATAGCCTAATTTTTGTTTAATTCTAATGAGAAAAAACTATCTAATCACAACAATTATTTCCAGTAGACAGCAAATATCACAACAACAGTGAGGTCCAAATAGATAATCATATGGCCATTTTTTTCCTTGCAGCAACCTGTCATTCCTTGTTAGTTATTCACATTTTTTCAAATATAGTGAGGTCCTTATATTGCTATTTTATCTTAGTAGGATATAGGAAATTACAAATATTGTGGCATGGTTTAAAATCAGATGAAATGGAGTTATATGTGCTTTTTTTTCAATGGGATTTCAAAATCTGCATGATCTGTCATACCTGTCTCAGAAGTTACACCACATGAAAGTGTTAATTTAAATATCAGCATTAGAAAAAGCACCCTGCTTACTCAAGGACATATTTTGATTTTCATAACACTCAAACCATGAATTTTAAGCTGATTGTGAAGGTTTACTAGCCTAACGTCCTGTGTAGACACACTCAGGATTGCAGCTTTGTGTTACAGCTGATCTAATAAAAAAACATGCTGTTGTCAAAGTGGTGATTGGGTTCAGCTGGCTGCTGCTCGATCAGGTGTGAAGAAAGCAGATAGAAGGGAATGGTATGAGCTGAGTTCCAGCAGAACATCTTCCATGACCACAGAGAGATTTAGATTAGGTGAGTTGTAACTTTGAACTTTCTTCTTTTTCTGACATGGAGGTGTTGTTTTCATCTTGGTTTTGTTATTCAGAAATCTTCCTGTGTGCACAGGGAAAAAACCCATGCAAAAAATTATTGTTTATACCTGATTTTATGCCTCTGCTGGTAAAGAATAACAATTTTCCCTTACGTAGTTAAGCCCTACTCTTACCTAAGCCCTACTTCTGAGTGCTACTAACAGAACTTAAGAATTTGTACCAAATACTGGCAGATGGGATAATAAGGGTTCTTGTAACCACCAAAATGGGAAAGAATGAGCCAAAAATTAGAGACTTAGAAGATCCTGACACAGTGTTGGTTATTTACACCATATAAAGGTCTATATAACATTATAGGCTATCCTACAGATTTTCTTGGTTGTTCTGGAAAAATATGCTGTGTTTTTCTGTATTATTGATGGTTTTGTAAAATGCCACGTAATGGGACCATTAGGTGATAATAATCAAACAAACCAGAAAGTTGTCTTGTTTTTTTTTTTTTCTGAATTGACACAAAGATATCCTGACCACTGAATATTTAAATATGTGTAATTATAATGTATATCCTTGTCCTTGGCTATAGATAGTGGTGATGTGTAAAACATACTGGCCAGAGAAACCATAGGCTATGATAACTCTATTAAAAGAGTTGAAAGAAAGAAATAAAATAGGGGAGACAGCATCTATTTTTTTTTCCAAAAGAATTGATAACTATATTTAATTTTGTATATAATAGTTCTGGTGAAAATATCCTAGATATCTTAGTGTTTAGGCTATAAATCATTAGACAGAATTTTCCATTTTCACTAGTGAAATCATGTTGCATTTGAACATCTTATTACATGAAGACATGCAACTGAGTGGGATTCATCAAGTGTCTTTGCAGTTAGCTTGCATAAAGAAGTTCTTTTTCTTTTGGCCCATCATCAGGCCTGAGTATAGTGTCAGACATCTGATTAACACAGAAAATCATAGGCTTGCTGAATCATTTGATATTTCTTGGAGAATAAAGGGGACTATAAAATAGAACATGAATAATTCATGTACAGGACTATCCAAAGTCATTTTCTGATGATGTGATTTCTCCCTCTTTTCTGAACTGAACTTTGCTTTTAAAAGCCAGTGTGATAAAAGTGTGTTTCTGTAGTGTGGAGACATCTTCCTTTTCAAATATTTATCTTATAAAGTAGAAGTGTCACAAATGTTGAAAATAGGAAGAAGAAAGACAAAAATATATTGGAATTTCTTTACCAGAGAGAACTGTAGGGTGTGAAAATAAACTGACTTGTTATTTCAGGAGATTTAGTCATGACAGTAGAAAACTATACTTTCAGTGGAGGGTACAACTAATTTTTAAGAGCATCACCCTGTCACAAAATGTAAACTGAGAACTTGGCACGGTATTTTTCTTCTGCAGAGTGCTTTGTAGGAGATGAAAAATAGAATCCTCCCCAGTCTGCTTCATTGCCACATTTAATAGGCTGTGCATAGGTGCTAAGAAATACAATCTGGAAATTTTTTCTGTAGTGATTTAACATGTTAAAGTCCTGAGTGTTTTTTCTGCTGACCAGCTCACTGCTAGGTTATCATCTCCATTTCAGTATTAGCAGCCAAAAAGGCTTAAGCTGATGAAGTCTATTACCATCCTTACCCTTTCTATTTTCCAGGTTCTGCCTCATTTTTGAGTCTCTATAGCCTGATTCCACACTTTTTATATTATCATTTACTGGGCTTGCCTCCCGAAACAAAAGTTCTTGGCAAACAATGGAAATTGTTATCTCTGGAGAAAAATCATGATCTTGTTTTGTGAAATCAAGCATGAGGGAATAGATTTTTGTCATGAATTATCTGAACAATCTGGGAATACCAGACCATGTTGAAGTAAGTCTGTTTCTGGTTAAGAGGGCTGTAAGTGGAAAAAGGTGCCATCTTGACTGTTGGAATATTGCAGCCTCTGATGAGGATTACAGATGAAAAATTGGTGCCTGGGTAAAAGCAATAGAAGGAGAATAAGTGAGATGAGGGGAAGGCAGTATAGGACAACTACACATCAGGTTATGAGGAAAATTATGTGTAAAAGCCCTATGAAATGCACCTGTGATGTGTTTGCTTGTATGTGCTGAAGTCAGATTAATAGCTAATTGAGTTAATTGGAGACACAGGATTTGAGTCCTTCATTTTTATAATCTTTTATAAAATAATATTCTCTTATTGTTTTTTAATCTGCACATAAATATTATGCTACATTACCTTGTTGATTCTAATTATACTCATTACACTCCCACAGTACTGTTGTAGTTATCTTAGTATAAATACATTTTTTTCTGTACAAGTAATTTCCACATGGAAGAGGGGAAAAACCTACGGTGGTCAGTTAAAGCAATGCAATAGGATCTGCATTGGGCCTGCAGTATTTGATGCTTTATTTGGGGATTTATTGCCTTAACTTAATAGTTACAATGAAAAGATGAATAACTCACGGAATCCAATTTTGAAAAACCAACAGCAGTGCAGCACTTGAATAAGTGGTAATAGTATCTTGGAAGGGCTTCAGTCCAAGGCATTGTGCTGGCAGTGCCTGAAGCACTTCCTACTGCAGGGATGGTATGGAAAGCATGTGAGAGAGCAGCACAGCACACCGTACAGTTCAATTAGAAACAGGTGGATGAGAAAATGGTTAGATTCACTTGTGGCTCCTCTGTTTCCAGTAGTAACAAACAATTTCTCTAGTAACTATCCTGGAGCTGGATTCTCATGTAAAACTTGGGAGTTTTATGTACATATTTAATCTTGCATTATTAGTTGAAGCCTCTGGAAAGAGCTGGAAGCCGCACGACAGGTTTTGCTGTGATCAAGGGAATTTTTAACCCTGTGGGGAAAACAGGAAAAAACAGAACTGATTTTGGGAGGGAGGTGCATGGAGAACGGAGGTGGAAGCTGGAAACAGGAGAGAGCAGAAGGTACTCTAGTTTTTGTTGTTTGTTTTGGATTTTCTTTCTTCTTTTTTTTTTTTTTTTTAATTTTTATTGGATCTATTGATAAAAAGCTCAAAGGCTGCTTGGCAGTGACCTCAGTCCTGTTCATAGGACCAGGGGAATGCAGGCGGGAAGCTAAAGCTTGCGTTTAGTCAGTGATCTGTGAATAACCCTCAGTCCCTTAATGACGTGAGAGAAGCCTCCAAAGGGAGACAGTGAGTCAGAGAGAAGGAGGCACAGAGATTGCTTGAACAACCATTAGCACGTCATTGGTAATCCCAGCGACACCTTTCACTTCCCTGGCATTTGTCTCAATGCACTCCACCGAAGGCTGGTACTATGTTTTATTTAAGGCTTTCTCACTGCCTTCTGGAGATGTTTGTGTTACTGTAGCCTGACTGATTGGTTGTCTGTTATGTTTACTAACACTCTGAGATCCTGCAAGAGAGGGGAATCTGTGGAATTTCTACCATGGCTCAATACCCCTGGATTGGATCTGCTTTTTCTGCTAGACACAAGGAAAGGAAAGGGTATCCAAATAAACACGCACGTAAAAGCAAATATTTTATAGAACATTTGAATTGCCACACTGCAGAAGAAAAGGTTATCTTGATGTAGTATTACCCAGCTATGCTCCTGCCTGCTTGTCATCTAGGGAGAACCTTGTGATATGTGTGTGGATACCGATGAGGAATGCTAATCTTTTGTGTTTTGCATCTCTGTTGAGCATATGTGTTCGTCTAAATAGCTGCCTAGAAGCTGGATAAAGGAAAGAGCAAGGGAAAAGCTTTTCAGAGGAATAAAGGCACAGAACCTTTCGAGATAATGCTTCTTCCTCATTCAAAGAAAGCAATTACTTGCGGTGGGGGTGTGGGGAAATCACGACATAGCAAGAAGAATTGCCAGTGTGCAGCACTGAGGTGGCTGTTTCGAGAGGCAAAGTTTATGATATGGTTCCAGAGCTGTTCAAGTTGGTCAGAAGGGTGGCTCACACAGTCTGTTACTCTTCCCAAGCCACTGTCTCTCACCAGTTCTTCCAACTGTTGGTCTCAGCTTTCCACTTTGTCACCACTTCAGTGGTTGACCCTGGGCAAAGACTGACTTTAATGACTCAGTTCCCTTTTTTAACAAATGCCATGCTAGTAATCATCGTAATAACATGACTAGTATTCACCTGTATCACAAAACACTTAGAGTTTCACAGAAAGTTTCAGACTTCCTTCTCCAGTTTTTAGTTTTCTTTTGGGAAAAAAAAAAAGAAAGAAAAAAAGAGAGAATGAATACCCACAGCATTTCAGCCAAATGCTTTAGTTGTGGGCACTTGTAATTTTTATGTGAGTCTTAGGCTGTGGCGTCTCCAAGGAGATGGGTTTGCTGCTAAGTTTTCTTTGGATTACAATTCCCATGATCCATGGCAGGTGAACATTCTCCTCGCTGGTCTTCTAATGTGTAAGAGTGGCTGTGCTGCATAAGAGGAGAAAACATCAGAGCTGGAAAGCATAAGGCACTGTAGTAACATTAGCAGATAAAATATTCAAATTTATGCAACAGAAATCTGAGATTTTAGTAGGAAGATATTTCATTTTCCTGTCACTCTACTTTCTCCAAAGAACATAAATATAACCATGATACTTTCTCTGGGAGAAACAGCTGAGCATTTCCTTCCCAAAGGGAGCAAATACCAGAATTTCTGCTAATAAAAGCTACAGAAGTTTAGGGAAAGAATAGAAGCCTTCATAAAGGAAAAAGCAGGTCTGTTCTTTCCCTAAGGGGCTATTCTGACAGTCATGTATCCACTAATGTGTTTCCTTTCTACGTCTTTAGTGAGGATGATGTAGGAACACTTGTAGCTGCAATACACTACCCAAAGATTCGTCTGCGCTGAACAACAGAAGTGCTTCAGTAATAACGCTGGTAGTAAAAAACTAGAAAAGTACCTGGCTTACTATATTAAGGAAACACCTCTTCTTGTAAGTTTGTAGCACTTCTGCGTGATACACATTTTTCCTCTTATAGCTGAAATAGATTTTTAAACCCTTTTTCTTCTCCTTTCCCTTTTTATGAGTCAAAATTACTAATTTAATGTGTATGAAGAACTCAGATTATCCAGCATGTGCTAAACATAGCTACTGAACATTTGCCACATGTCAGAACTTTGCAAATGTTGTTTGTGGAATTATTTTTATTGACTACTTTGGAAACATGGGTGATTAGCAGTGATTACCACAGTAGTTTGTGAAGACTTACAGATGGAACTCCCACTATCCTTTATGGACAAAACTTCTTGATATGTATAAGCTTAAGCTTGACATTCGGTGCATCTTTTAAAGGATGGCAACTGAGAAATGCTAAAATGGGCATTATGTGGAAATTAGAAGAGTGGGTATAAAGGAGAAATGAGAATGACTGCAAATTTGGTGTCAATTGGTACCTATCAACTTCCATTAATTTCCAGTGACTGACTTCTGAGTGTGACTATGATGCTTTTGTCTCTTGCAAAGCAAAGTGGGGATTTTGGATCTCTACCTGAGCTAGGGGAATTAATTAATGTTAACACTGACTGTTGATAAAACTCAAGGATTATGTATGCTCTTACAGTGGTCTAGTACATTGTGTTCTACAACATTCTGTGATGACTTCACACAGGTCACCGTGGAATACAATCAGCATTTCTGGCTATTTGCTATGATTGTTTCTAAGCAGTGGGAGTGTTTGGGATGTATGAGAACTTTGTGGTACTAAGAGAAAGTGCAAAATGGCATAAACAGAAAATTATCTGTTTTGCAATGTGGTAAAAGTCAGTCTTCCCTGTAGCAGAATGCCTTCCTCAGTTTTGTTTGTACCTATAATTTCTGAAATCTACCTGTCTTCTTTTCACAATTATAACCAGCAGAATACGTAGGTTTGTTTAAATTAGAATAAACACTTTCCTTAAAACAGAGCAAACATTTTTTGCCTAAAATTAACATAACATCGTTAATTGCTATTCACATTACAATAATATTTTGTTTGGAGAAAATGTTTCTTTTAATTTTTAAGACAGGCCTTGATTCTTCGATGTAGAAATACAGTTCAAACAAATGTCCATGTTAACTAAATCCCACCTCTATCCTACCAAGGATAATGCAACTGAATATCAATTGCACTTAATTAATTAGTTCAACTTTACAGCAGTTTGCAAATAATCCCCATGAGTTTTGTTGCTGCCTACTTGCTTGTCTCTACTTATTATTATGTTCACTGAAAGCATAAACATAATTAAAATGCTTTCCTAGGATCTTTTGCCTCCTATGTTGGAATGTGTACTTTGTTTTCATGCCCCTTCATACAGTATTATGATTCATGCTCAGATCTTCAGAAAATACCTTTGTTTTATCTGCTCTGGCATCCTGCAGGCCTGTACTTGGATACCTAGAAATGGCAGCTAATTAGTTGAGCTCTAAGGAGAAGCAGGAAAGAAGTTTAAATTAAGGATCTCCACTATTTTTCATATTAACTGGATGTAGTTAGAGGTTTTTGGGTTTTTTTTTTGTTTTTCTGCTTTTTTTTTTTTTTTTTTTTTTTTTTTTTTACAATGTACTTTTGTTAGCTTTCTTGGTAATTTCTGATACTTGGAACTTGACATGTAGAAATTCTAATGAAACAAACACTTGAATAGAGGCTTCCTGGTTGGAAATGAGGTTTTGTTGAGGAATATGATGATACAAATGATTAGTGTTTTTAAAATAGCTGTCTAATGTTCAATTGAACTATTGCTGACTCTTCAGGGGTGGAGGCATGTTGGTATAATCCCAGTCTTGTTCTCCAAAAATAGTTAGATATTTTAAATGTTTTAGGTACAGAGTGTTAAAAATTTACGTATATTTTTCTTTTGCTTGCCAAGAAAGGTTTTTATTGTTAGGAGTCATTTCTGTCTAGAACATACTGTGTATCCCTTCATAAACTGACAGCAAGGCTGCTGCAGGGGAGTGGCCACAGGTGGAAGCTCCTCCCTGCCATTGCCAAAACCCAAAGAATCCCATTTAGCAAGTATACATAAAGGTCCAATTCCCTGAAAATGTCAGTCCCTCCAGAAATATTCTGAGTACTCCTCATGTCCTGCAGAGACACAAAAATGGTATTCTAGACCGGAGTGAGAGAACATCTCTTCACCACCGTGCTCATGTGGCAGTCAATCACACAATGCCATTCCATCAGTCACAGGGAGTTCGTTGAACTTCTTATAAACAACACCACTTTGCACTAAGTAAATCCATGTAACACCAAAATATTGGAGCCCAAAGGGATTTGCAAACTCTTCCAAAAGGATCTCAAGCCTAACTTGCACTGAGAGTTTTATAAACTTTCTCATATTTGCAGCTATACCCCACGAACTGTGAGCAAAAAAGCTTTTAAGTCCAAAAGAATAGGAATGCCAAACTCTGTAAATTGAAGGAATACCCCAGATATATTAAGCCTTAATTCAAGCCACTAAAGACAAGTTAGAAATTAAGGCAATAAGGATGACTATGAAAAGAAATTGCTATGTATAACTTGGCCAAATAAAAAGTATGGAGCAAAAAGGTTATGATATTTGTTAACATGCACTTGAAAAGGCCAAATATTAAGATAGGGAATTTCTTGCTTTAGAATGGTTGGATGAAATTAAGCAGGAAAGTCAGCTTGAATCATTAAATACTCTTTGCGGTGAGATGAAATACTAAACAACTGAAAAGCCTCACAAGAAAATCAAGAGAAAATGGAAAATTTGCATCATGTGAAACTCATTCTGTGATAGATTTGGAATGTATCTGCACTGCATTAGGAATGTATAGATGGTATAGCAACACTGGGAATTCCTAACCATGATTGCACTTAGCCACTGATACAGAACATATAGAATACAAGTAATCAAGACTGTCTTTCCACAGGAGAATGCAGTTACTGTGGGAAATTTACCTCTGTGTAATAACGCATAATTGCATTTACTTTTTAGGTAAGATTTATTGGTAGTTCAGGATTATCAAGATGTAATTATTGTGCTAGAAAAAAAAATTGCCTACCTAAATGTGGATTTTTTTTTGGTTGGTTGTTTGTTAGTTTGTTTACTTGGTTTTGTATTAGTAGTATATACTTTTTCAAACTAGATGAGTCGCGGCCATGCACTTATGTTCAAATTTAGGACATAATACACTGTAAAAAAAATGCCAAAGCATCAGAGTGAGTATAAAATACATTGTAACTCTTGCAAAATAGATGTTGTCTTTACTTTACAGAAGGGTTTTATCGTGCTCACAAATATATATAGCTGTGAGTATGTCGAAAGCAGCTAGCACAGGATTGCTTGGCTGAGTGGGAGGTGATGCAGGACTGTGCTATTAGTGAGCAGGAGGTGGGAGGTGACTGGGGCTGATGGGCAGGTTGGATACAGTATTTATATACATATGTTTACAGGTATTTTTAGATGTGATATAAATACACAAACGTTAAATCGATGCAATGGCTTGCCTCAAGTGTAGATAGAATGATGTAATAACTCACACTGAGGCAGCATAGTAGAGTGGACTGAGCGTACAAACCCACAGTTTTTAATCTTGATATCTGCACAGTATTACCTTCTCATCTGCTCTTCCCTGTGTATTCTCTAATAGCTTTGGCAGGACATACATGCTTACCTAGGAGATGTGTATTATATTTCTTGTAAACTTGTAGCTTAATGTGGCATGGTTGAGAAAAAAAATGATGACATCTGTAGTGGTGAGTGATGTAGTGAAGTGGGGAATAGCAGTGGAGCAAAAAGCCCTCTGTATAAGGATTTCATATAATTTTCCTCATCTTTACATTGATGTAATGTTCCACTTATTAATTTTTGTTATTGGGTACACTCATAGAGTCTTCAGAGACTTTCTCACTTGCTGTTTGTTAATTAAATTATACCTAAGATAATTTTAATCGTAGTATTATTTTTATTTTCTTTTTAGAGTGTGCACAGATTTTTTCTCCAAGCTGACCTACACAAATATTGTCAATATCTCTCCAAATTATGTCTTTGCCTGTTAGTCATTTCTGTTTTGGCCCCTGCCACAGGATCCACTCATAGATGCTGTATGTCTAGGCTGGATATGCATAACTGTTTCTTTAATATCCATCCAATATCACTGTCACAGCTTTCTTGCCTGTCTCTATTCCAGCTGCTCAGGAGCAGTTCTAATGTAACCTAGCTGGCAAGCTGCTGGGTCTCACTAACTTTCCCCAGCCGTCATTTTCAGTCAGATAAACAAAGATCAGGATAAATGTATGGGTGTCTGTAATTTCCCTGATATTAGTAGTGGTGATTGAGAATTTGTTTGGATATTTTCAGGGAGACTCATCCTGCTCTGTGTTTGGTTGAAAATAAAGATGCCACTGGTAAGATTTAGGCTTGATGTAGTCATGTCTCATGAGAGAGATGTAGAAAAACTCAACTAGATCAAACAACACAGAACTGTTAGCGGTATGAGGGTAAATTGTACATCTGTGGAAGGCTGTAGAGAAAGCAGGGAGCCTGTGCAGTGACATTCATAATGCCCAACAATTTTGATATATGTTTGTGGTTTAGGAATGGTTTTCCACCATTTTACTGCAACACCCCAGCCACTGTGCCACTTGCCCATTTCTCCCAACCCCTCCCTTCACAGCCACAGTGGGGTGGAGGGGAGAATTGGAGGCACAGGTTGAGACAAGAATGATTTACCAGAAACAGCAGCAAAACAGGAAAATGATCAGTGAAAGCAGCAGTGCCAATAGCAGAATGAGGTGACAGGAGAGGTGAACAATTCCCACACAGGGCTCACCTCACAGAGCCCAGTGCCACTGACCCCTCATCCTGCAAAACCTGAAAGAACACAGTGATCCTGCTCTGACCCCCTGGGATGGAGGGAGGTGGTATCCTATAACCCCTGGCTGCTGCAAAAATTAACTATGTCTTGGCCAGAACCAGGACAATTGTGGGTTCCAACAATATAGTAAATTAAAGGGAAGATTTTCAGTCATTTAAGCTCAGTTTAGGCTGCTGAACTAGTGTAAAAGTCCAGTTGATACATATTGATTGCCATCATATACACAAGATTGAGTAACTGTTGCCTTATCATAGAAACACCTTGGTATCACTCTTGGATTTTATCCCTAAAAAACTCCAGAGAAGGAGGAAAATGCTGTTGTCAACCAGCACAGATAGATTCAGGTAGTGTCCTGGATAGACCAAATTTCCTGCCAAGGCTTCATGGCAGCCCACAAATCTAGCTGAGCTTTCCCAAGTGTGATCCATCATGTCCAGGCAAACGTTTGATTTGACAAATTTTAATTGACCTGTTTACTTAGCTTCTTACCAGTAATTGGAACAGCACACTTAGTGTCTGTACTAACTGCTGCATCAGAAAGTAGTCTCTAGCAGTTCTAGCAGCTTAATTTCAACACTCAGCCTCTAAGCCCTCAGAAGTATAATTTCCAAATAGGCTCTAGCAATGGGCCTAACTCTGAACGTGCAAAACTGAAAAACACTTATGTAAAACATGTACACTTTACTTCTTTCTAGTAGTTGCATTGCCCCTACAAGGGGCCTGTCTTAATAAAGATTTCTTAATCAGAGAAACTAGGTGTCTAACATCAGACTTCATCCCAACTCTTTCCCATCCCATGAAGAAGGTTTTATTGTCCTTGTGTTGGAAATTATATAAATTTAAATTTTTTAAGCAACTTTAGTAGTGGGTTTGTTCACCTTTGCTGGAGGGGGGAGGGGGAAATTAAGATTTCTCTTCAAAAGGCCCAGTTCACCAATGGTTTGAGTTTTGCTGGGTGAGTCCCGATGGGCTGCAGTCAACAAAAAGAAGATTCTTAGACTCTGAAAGCTTAAAATTTACAGTAGCCAGAAAACACAGAGGAGATAAACGGACATTAACAGACATCACCCTTCTGGTGCAATTGGAGACACCTAGTCTGGGAAAAGATTGATAAGTGAACCAAAGAATGAGGACCAAATTGGCATCAAAGGTAAAGGGAACAATAACCAAATACTAAGAGATGTGTAATGTAGAACCAATGAACGAGAATTTCTTTGGGTTTTTTTTTATGTCTAAATATGTGAAATGTCTGGTAAAGAACCGTGATGGAATGATTTCCACTGCTATGTGTGGATGGAACGATTTCCATTGCACATCCTGGCCAGAATAAAGTACTGTCTGATTCTCTCACACTTAAAAGATGGTGTTGGAGAGTTTCTTTTATCCCCACGGTTTTGGTGAGCCTTGTATAATTGCATTGCTCAGGTCTAAATCCACCCTCTTCACTTACAGCACATGAAGGAAGAGAATTGCACTGGGGAGATATCCAGTGAAGGCCACTAAGGATTTTGACTCCTAGTCATGATTCAAAATAGTTATGTACATATCTAATAATTTCAGGTTTGTTGTGCAACTTTTGCCTTGTGTATATTGTCAAAAGTGCTTTAGAATGTGTTCAAAACCTCTTTCCATCTTCCCCCGACCAATTCCTACTAAAATGTAGATCCTTTGGCTTGAAATAATGATTGACATTGTGTTGTGTCTCATGTGTCATCTTAGATGGAGATCCTTTTAAAAATAAATGTGGCAATTAAATCCCCAGGCTACTTCAGTTTGTGCATAGCTTTTTTTAAAAGTGACTGATAAAGGGTATGCAAAGTTTTCAATGAAGCTGCCAGACCCTCTTCAGTGTCCTCCTTCATTTGCATGGTCTTTGTCACTGATAGTTTGCTTGTGCCAATAGAAAGGGATTGTTTTCATGTGTTCTATGACAACTGGGATTTTCAGAATACTTACTGGCATTTCTTCCTGGGAAAAAAATTGTTTTTCATCTCATCTCTGACCTCCTATAACTGCTAAGAGTTATACTGTAAAGAGCTAAGGCTTTGTGCTGCCTTGGCTCAATACAATCTATCATTTATGTGGTATGTATTTTCTAAGAATACTCATTTGTGATGAGAAACGAGGTGAGGTGGAGCCAGCTTGAGCAGAAGTGGCAGCTGTGATCCAGCCCTCAGTAGTAACAGGTGTTTTTAGCCATGTTTACTGAGAGACTGATTATGATCAGTGCTGTGCTAGGGAAGGAGCCTACGGAGACTGTCTGATTTTTTCTAGGACATGAGACCTGCAGGAAAATAGTTTAAGCCCATACATCAATAAAAGGCATCCTAACTTTGCCTTCACTTGTGTGTGGGTCACTTGTTTCCTTTGCTGCACGCTTCCAGAGGCCAGGCCATACCTTCTGCCCACTGTGGCCAATATGAGGGATGTGTTTCACTCAAATCACACATCTGCATGGTGAATCCCACAAGGCTGTTGGCCCTGCAGCTGCATTTCAGCCTTCCCATGTCATCTCTTCCTGTGACCCTGGCTCCCCTTGCAGTTTTTACACCAGAAACTATGGGGGTACTGAGGATGCAGATCTGGGTAACCAGCTGCTGTCAGCTGCTTCATGCTGCTAGAACATCAGAAAAAGTTCTGGAAAGCATCAGGCTGTAGCCTAGCACTGAAACCTGTTTTAGCAAATGATTGGACACCAGTGAAATAAATGTCTTCTTGCAAGCCAGTTTGGGAGGAAACAGGTGGTACATTGTTATTGCAATGCACAGAGAAAAACTCTTGGGATACAACTGGAAATAATTCAAACGACAACAGTGAGTCCATTGTAAATAAAAAAACAGGGTGTGATGTAACTGGGTTGTGATAAACGGGGTAACCAGTGGGCAGCCAAGGACGTAATGTTTTGTTCTTGTGTATTAATCACTGAGTAATGATGTGGAAGCAAACGGCAGCAGCTTAGGTGAGAGATTCCATGTCCCTGCTGTGCTGCTCTCCTGTAAACCTTCTGTCCCTGGCTGTAAGGAGGAACTTCCAACTGGATTGGCAGGAAGAGATCAATGAGCCTCCTCATAAATATTAGGGAAGGTCACTGACAGTCCAACTGGACACAAAAGATCTGAACACAAGGGTTTTCCTGACGTTAATAAATGGTGACTCTGATATGAAAAAAAAGTAGACATAATCCTGAAATGACAGAAATAAACATTGGTCTTCCTGATATTTTTAGATATTGTCAGCTGACAGGGCAGATTGTGAAGAACTGAAAAATGACGAACATAACTATGACTCTCTTCCTCCCCCCGTCAGAAAAAGGAAAGGGGGGGTAGGGGAGAGAGAAGAAAGAAGGCTCTGCTGGCAGCCTCAGGATAGTTAGTTTCAAAAGCATGTGTGGGGGAAAATATGAGAAACAATCTTGTGGGATTCAGTGAGGAAACACTTCAAAAATATAATTTGATTAGGACACAGCCTGTATGATTCAACGAGGGGGAGGAGGTATTGCCTGGAATATGCATCTGACAAACTTTTACATCAAGAATTACTAAATTACTGTCATGCAGCCATGAAGTAGGGGCCAAAACTCCTTTTTTTTTTTTTTTTACAAACTCATGAACTGCAACTTTTTGAGTTGTTGGCATCTATGACGTGAATCAGCACCATGAGGCTACTTTTGCTTCTGGTTCCATTGATGTATTCTACTTCGTTATTTTTATCACAGTATCATGTGCTGCCTACCCTTCCTGAGCTCTCTGTTGGACTGGAGAGCAGGTATAGAAAAGAAATCCTTCAGTGAAGTGGGCAAGAGAACGTCAGCTTTAACATGAAAATGATTCAGACTTTGTGCCTGATCAGGTGGACTTTGGCATCATTATGGAACATCATTCAGTCACTGACAATTGTTATTATTATTATCATTATTTTATTATCTGTATAGCAGCCATGCCTATAAATGCATTGCTATGACCATGTAGTACTGGTCAATACCAAGGACAATAAGTACGTGGAATCAAAAAGATGTACAGTAGAAAGACACAATTATTTAGAGAAGTATTTAAGCATTCAAAGGCTGCAGCCTGTAACTTTTAACTGTAAATGGAAAGTGAAATGCTATATTTTGCATCATAACACCAGGAGATTCGGCAGAATCACAGTGTGGGACCTGCTCCACCAGCAAAGGAAATGTAAAGGATAGAGTATATTCTGAAATCTCCTTCTTTTTAGTAACATTCCTGTCAGGGCTTCAAGGAGGATTATGCAGTGTACAATTGAACAAACAGGACAATGCCAGTCATTTTCCTTCAAAGAACTGAGCTCTTATCACAGCTTTTCTTTTTTCTTTTTTCCTGATGATCCTTAAGTCCAGTTTTTGGTACACTCTTTCACGTAGAAAGTTGCAGAGTGTAATTTATGCTTCAAATCTAGATGTCCAGCTTCTGAAAAGCAGGCAGCCAGAACTTGGCTCTCAGTACTCTCCAGCACCTTGATAATGACCTATAATTGAAGATGTGTTTTGTTTTGAGGGGAAAATGAGAGTAAGTATTCAAAAAGGAGATGATCTGCTTAGTGCAGTGTCTGGAGAACCCACTTGGAGAAAACATACTGTGTGCCATCTCTGCTTTTATGCACTTATCCTAAGTAATTTTGATACGAAAGCTTTAGGAATGCATCTGGGAGGGTAAAGAGAATACTTTCTTTCTAAGACTCACTGTCAACAGAGGAAAATTCCAGAGGGGACAATAAATACTGTATCCTTCATGAGTATGTTGTTAATATAATATGCTCTGATTCAGGAATATTCTTTCATTTTAGTACTGGTTTATCTCATTAAAAGAAAAAAAGACTTTTTTTTAGTATCTCTTGGCTAGATGGTGCCTTTTCGTCCTTTAGATATTTAGGAAACCTGGAACTTGTTGCAGAACTAAATGAAGCATTGAAAAAAGGCTTATTTGCACCTCATCAGTTATAAGATTATTAACACTGAATGAAAGCAGAAAATTGCCATCAGTATGACATTCTGCTTTGAGGTCTATTCTACATAATGAATTGTTTATCAGATGTTAAATAGTTCTTTAGTTAAAGAACGCTATTTTGAACATTTTCCTTGAAAGTACCATCCCAGAGAGAATTGGACAGAGCTATTAATATTTGCTTTATATTTCTGTTTGCAGGCTTGATTCAGCAATACCTGCTAAAAGTTTATCATGTTTCATTCCTTCACTGAAAGTCCACTGTAATGTACTGACACTCATGGGACACTAACTACAGGCATAGATTAATTCAACTACAAAAAAAATTGACTAAAATACTAATAATATTCTGTCTTACACTAGGTCTTGCCTCTTAAAATCAATTGGACATGGGATTGCTGGTTATGTTTAGTGTTTATCTGATTTCCAGTGAAAATGCTGAAAAGACACACAGTTTCATGCAAAAGCTTTCCCTAGTGTTATACAAACCAGTTAATTGTTAACCATGCTTTTTTCCACCACACAGTGAAGTCAGAACCTTTTAGGGATGGTATAATGGTCCTTAAACTAAAGAATGTATAAGTATAAAGTGTTTAGAGTTTGAGAAGTCTCCAGGCTAGAAATTTAAATCCATATTGCCTTGAAAAAAAGGGGGTTATAAGTTGGTATTTTACTTCAATGCTGGCTCTATAAATAGACTGTGGACTCTTGCCCTGTTGATTTAGACTTATTTAAAACAAACAAACAAACAAGCCTGTGAATGTATGTGGTGATTAGATGGCTCATGTAACTGGAGCTGGGCTTTGGAAATGGGGTGTTTCACCTGCTGAAGGATTCATTAAAAACCACAGTGAAAATGAAAACTGCCCCCCTAGTAATAATTATTAAGATCAAAGTTATTCAGTTCAGACTCAAAAAGTCAGAATAACAAATTTGCAGGTATACTGAGAATTCAAAGTATGAAAATTGAGGGCCACTGTATGTCTTCTGGTTTTTTTTCTAGGAGTGAGTGTTTTGACATTTTCAAAGCAACAAACTGACGTTATTGTTGATTTGATCAAATTTGCTCATTTGTATATTTTCCTTCATTCTTAAGGAAAAAAAAATGTGTTAAAAGTGTTAAAAAAAATGATGAACATTCCAGAGAATCTGTTGTTCAATTCCCTGAACAAAGACAAAGCCCTACAAAAAATAGTGAATCTTTTCTAAAATATGTGTTCATGGACTTTACACCTGTAAAAATTTGAGTTGTTTTGTGATACTGCCTCTTTTACTGTGTCTGGCTTGGGAAAGTATCTAGCTATTTCTAACCTTTGTTTAGAAAATGTTACCTTTGTCCATAAGATGAGGAAATGCATGTCCTATTTTAAATCTTTCTGGAAATAAATGACAGTGACCAGCTTTATTAGTGTAAGTTTCAAATGCTGTTGTACATACTACAGGCAAGTGCAGAATTTTTAATTGAAGACAACTTGTAGCTTCTTCTCCTTTAGCAGCAGTGGGGAAAAGAATAATTCTGAATAATTCACAAACTTTCTACCAAAAAGCACAAAAACTAGAATTGTGTCATTAAAGACAAGAGCTCGTGAGCTCTATAGAGGAAGTAGAAATTCTATTAGACAGTCACATTATAGAAGAAGTAGAATTCTATTAGACAGTCACAATGGTGTTTCTTACAAAAAAGAAGTATGCTTTTCTCCCATTTTCTAATTATCTTCTATTTTCTGGAAGTGTGACTCCTCACATCTATATATAAACACCTAGAAGTTGTTGTATAATCTAAATAAGCTGTATAGAAAGTGATGAGAAAAATGACGTCTGCAGGATGTGGCTCATCCCACATATTTAAATCACTATTGACAAGCTTCTGACAACTTTTAAAACTGAAACGCTTCATATTTAATTTGTTCAACCATTCCTCCTTCTCAGCTTCATTCCTTATCAGTTGCAGATAGAGTCTCAGGTTATTACATGGTTGGCAGGAGAGAGGACTTGCAGAGGCACTACAGCAAACAGCATTTATGGGTCAGTGAACTTCCTCCCTTTGCAGGAGCACTGCGTCAGGTCTGGCTCAGCTCATTTTCCTAACCATGAGTGCAACTCAAGTGTTTGGAGAGCACCTTTTCACAGTGAGATTGGCATGATTCACAGTTGCATCCAAGCCTGTTCTCTACTGCCACATCCACTTAGACTTCAAAACAAGTTCTTAATGAGTTTAATCATATTTAAAATTTTAATCTTTTTCAACATTATTGCAATTGCCTTTGGCAAAAATCAGAAGTATACTGAGCTCCACATGACTCAGACTCAAACCAGGTTTTGTGTATTCAATTCCTTGTGAATCACCACTTCTTTAGACAAGACTTTAATTTTTGGGGTGTTTTTGCACCTTTAATTACATTATTGTGTATGTGATTAAATAGAATATCTAAGAAATGTTCGTGACTCTTACAGAATTATTCACCATCTAGTCAATATGGAATTGAAATATATCTCTCTCTTCCTTTCTCTCTACAAGCTGACATAAAAGATGAGTGGGTTTCAGGGGTTCTTTCTTGAGGATATCTATCTATTCTTACTGGGTCACATAATTAGAAGTGGAGATTGTGGCTTATTATGTCTCAAATAATAGCTCTTTTGAATCTCAAAGGTCTTCCCTTAGCTTCATACCTACAAATAACATGGTACTTTTTGATTTTGAGATCATCTTTGGTAGATCCTTGATAGTGTGTTTTATTCTCTGCTCCTTGCACATTCCTCACATACGCCTGTGTGAAATTTGAAAGAGATTCTGCAAACCTTAGTCATGGGGAAGAATACTGCATTGAACAATAATGCCTCTTTGAAATGCAATCTCTATTCCTGAAAGCAAGCCTAAAAAATTAATCCCTCAATCAGCGTGGTTCCAGAGTACACCAAAGGTAGTGTAATTTTTTATAGCAAATTTTTATAGCAAATATTTCAATATTTTATAGCAAATACCATTCTTCTTCTTATAAACTTCGTCAGAAGTATATTATAAAAAGCATCTTTTCATCATCAGTTGAAAGTACATCCTGAATGAATACAAGTTTTTCTCTGTTTCTGACCCATAAATTATGAAGAAACCCTGAAAAAGAAAATGCGTAAACCATACTGATATTACATTTTAGTTGATGTTTCTGAGATCCCAGATTTCCCAGAAACAAAAAAATGGCCTTTAGAAATGGAAATGAACTGTTGACATCTTGCTGATTTTTAGTGTGAAGTGGAATAGTGGCAGTTTAAACAAGAAATAGAAACAATTAACAACAGCTAATTCTTTCAGAATTAAAATTGCCAAATAATGTGCCCATAGATACACTGCTTCTCTTTCTTTTTCTACATCAGGATTGCATTGTATTCACAAAGGTTACAAGCTCCAGTAAATTCTCTGATAGAATCTACAAGGTAGGTATGCACTGTGACACTGTGCAAACCAGTCCTGAAGAGCTATATTTAAATCCACATCTTCCCTTTGTGCTTACTTGCATCTCTGATGCTCAGCTGAATTTAAGATGACAACTTATGTGGTGTTTACTGTGTTGCATGATGCAACATAATGTGTGTGTGTGTTTCCATGTGTGCACAGTTATATTTGTGTCCATAAGCACCAAACTGTGCTCATCCTTTCCTGAGAGCTGTGGGTCAGAGGGAGAAACTCTACCTGTGTCATACAGGGAAAATGAAGTGGCCAAGAGCTTCTGCTCCTGTCCTTGGCTCCTGTATCCAGGGCCCAAGTGTGGGATTGATAGAGAGGGATGGAAAGGGAAATGACAATAATATTGAACTTAGGCTTAAACTTGCACTCTGCAACCTGCAGCTAGGCGAGGAACCATCATCAGATTTTTTTTCACTAAGTGTCCCTCATTTGATCAGTTGGTAACTATCAGCTTGTTATAAGGACTGTTCAATTAAAGTGTGTTACTGCACAGTGTCAGTCTTTTACAACATTTACAAATTCCTTCAGTGAACTGTTTCAGATGATTTTAGGTGAAAAAATACCCCAGACTATAATGAAAATATATTTTCTAATTAAAATTTTCAGCAGGACATGTTATTAGTTTTCAGGAGCATGCATATGCATAAAAATTAAATCAAACTGAGATATTTGTTTGGTCCTGTGACAATGAATTTGAAATTCTTCTTCTTTTTTTTTTTTAATTCTTTTCTGAAATTATCCACCAACTGCAGTCTCATTCCCTTTCCCTTTTTACATACTTCTTCTTTTTACATATTCCTTTTCCTTCCTTCTTTTATAATTATGGCCACTTCTAGAGTAATATAGCAAAATAAGGCAGTAATTCAAAAGCAGTTCACTTTCCACATTAAAAATACCACCATTTGCTATGAAAGTGCACATTTAACAAAACTTCATGTCAGATATGTGCAAACCCTCGGGCTAGAAGATTTTGAAAGGCAAAAGTTTTTGGCTCTATACAGCCAGTTTGGCTTATATGGATATTAGTATTGGTGACCTGTAATTCAATTGCTTAATGGTTTTACTTTATTGGAATGGTTTTGTGCTTTGATTTTCTGTTGGACTGGTATGATGACTAAAAAATTCAGCAATATAGAACTAATGTATGATGGCAAGCAGAATATTCTGGCTTGCCTGTTATTGAGCATTGACTATGTAACAATATCCAGACTCAAGAGAAACTATATCCTTACAGAACAGATAGCAGAAGTTGTAATTTCAAAATGGCAATCTACGCATCTGAGGACTGTAATCTGCTTTCCTGAAGGCAGTCAGTACACAGGTTTGGTTCAGAAGACAGACTGGGAATTGATTCAAATAGTCATATTTTTGGTTCTTGCTTCTTCTGCGTTCCAAGGGAAATTATTGTCTCTAGCTCTTTTCCTTCTGTTTCTTTTTCACATTCAATAGTATACAGAGAAATGTAATATTAATTCTAAATCTGCTGACCAGATATACTGACTGTGTGATATTTATATCTTAAATTTGCAATCTTAATAAGATTCAGTTTTGTGTAGATCTCTTCTAAATCAAGATGTACTTTCATATATCTCTTGGTCACTTTCTTGCCAAAGTGCAGCAAATTGGGGATGAAAATATCAGTATTCCATTATAACCCCTTGAGCTACTGTATGTATCTAGATAAACACTTGTGAGAGATCCATAAAACAATATCAGAAGACAGTTACTGCTGTAATAAGGAAACAAGGCGCTTGGAGTGTAATCAAGTTAAAGTTATGTGCACATAAATAAATGGCACAATTATTTTATTAAATGTGTAAATCACTTTTTGATTTCTAGAATGATTTCTTTTTGCAAGTCATGAAATATTTACCATGAGAGATAACAGACTTCCTTGCACAGAAAGTTTTTCAGCCTTCCATAGAAGAGAAAGGCTGTCATTATGCTCTCTAGAAAAATGGATTCTAAACCAGTTGAGTCAGGCTTATTTGACATCGCTCACAGTGCAGACTGTTGTTGGTATTTGAAGACAGTCCAGCTCTGAGCTGTAATTATGATGACAGATCTATTCGTGTTTGTTGGTGCTGAGGGATAGACAGCTGTTTTCACTTGCTGGCTTACAATTTGACAACTGCAGTCCCAACAAATGCTTTTGATGTTCGTGCATGACAGAAATAAAAAGATCAAAAATCACACATAAAATGTCCCATCCTCCTTCTCTTTATCTTATTTCTGAATCCATAGAAATGTAGGCCTTGAAGGGACTTTGGGGGATTTACCAAGGCAGACCTAAGGCAGTCATAGCTACCAAGAACACATCAGTCTGTGCTGGTTTGTCTCTGCTCACAACAGGTATAGATTTCTAGATGAGGTCTGGATTGATTTTTCAAGGGGTAGATTCTTTTCCTGGTTTGGCTCCAGGATTTCCTTGGCCTAGGTTAAATCAGTTGCTGAATTCCACCTTCACATTCTGCCCTAGTTGTAGGCTGCTCATTTTTTCCAATTATTCATGTCTATGGTGGCTTCCATGGTGAAGGTCTGACTTCAGATGAAGAGCTTTAGGTGTTACTCTAACTCAGGCTTTCTCTCTGCTTACCTTGCTCCTCCAATATGTCAGCAACTTTTCAGACATATTTTACCTTCCCTATCCTACCACATGCTGAAAGCTGGAGCTGTTAGTACAGAGCTAGGCATTAAATGAATATGAATAAAGATATAAGCTGTAACTTCTTGGCCTTCTACAGAGCCATCCTGTGAATTTGTTTCACTGAGCATAAATAACAGCTGTGTTTTCCTTTCATTTGTACTCAGGTATTTAATTTGTGTTCAGTTACTTCTCCATGCATTTTGTATGGCAGGCTTATCATAAAATATATATGTCTGTTCATGTGGTTAGGAATCAGACCTAGTGCCTGAGAAAAATGGTTTTCTATTCTTTCATAAAAATGAAATTAAGAAATCAGTATGTATGATTTTACTAGATACACCTCTGATGGGTATTTGCTTTTGCTAGGACACAGCCACCAGGCTATTATTACCACATGTATTCAAATGACATTTTATTTCCTACTCTGCATTTCTGAGCAGCAGGCTGCTTTAGCTACTGCAGAGTCCCATCTACAGAAAAGGGACAGATGTTCCACATTTTTCTTTATGAAACTGGAGAACCTTTCAAATTCACTAGTTAAAATACCACCAAAGACACATTGCACAATAGATGGCATTGTCCTAAAGAGATGAAGAAAATTTACTATTTAAATATCCAGTAGAATTCACAAAGCATACTTGATATAATTAGTAATTGTGTGCTCAATGGGCAGATATAGTAAAAGATATTCTGTTCCTTCCTACTATTCTAATAATGGGAGATTGCATATAGATGTCTATTCAAAAGAGAGGATACAAGACTACTGCTAACAACTGTAAGAGAGAAAGAGAGGACAAGAAAGTTTAATTAACAAGTACTACCCAGAGAGATATTTTGAAGAAAGAATGACTCATAGGATAATAATGCAACTTTGCCAGTGGCCAGGATGGGGAAGAAGAATACAAAGGAACAGCTCACTTTTAATGAAGTAGTTTTAGTTGCTGTATCTTTAGGAAGTTGAAAACATACCTTTGTTGCCCACTTATTTCCTTGCTTTATGTTCCAGTTTAAGTTAAAAAAAAAAAAAAGAAAAAAAAAAGGGGGAGGCTGTTTTCTTTATTACTCTTTGGTAAGGATCTGCAATATATATTTTGCAATAGAAAGAATTCTTTGTACCAAAAATAGTTTCAGGAGAAAAATAAAGTCAGAATAAAACGTAACATTTTGCCAAAGATTACCTCTCAGTCCAAAGTTTTACATGTTTCTCTAGAGACACAGTATTTCCTGAAAGTAACAGTTTTCAAGGGTGCTTTTCTGGTACCTCCAATACCACTGGAACAGACTGGATCTGATTTGACCTCACCAGAATACTGCTCTGATGAGGAGTTAAGAATCAGTGCTTTTAATTATTCTTATCAGTCCAGTAGAAGGAATTTATTTTAAATCTCAGAAGATTTTCTGTATTCCCCTCCATTCTTAAGGCATGTGTGTCAATGTGAGTTGGATGTTTCTTGGAGTATCCAGATATCCTGGAGTGTCCAGTTGTAGGCAGGAACATATCAGAAATGTATCTGTTACAAGTCACATTGTGTTGACTTGGAAATTCCTCATGAAAGAGAAGTAATTTCTCAACAAAAATTGTGCCAACCCATTTTCATTGTGGCATCTTCAGTGGTATGACAATTCCAAATTCCTTTGGCAAAAGAAATTAGAGATGGAGAAATCTGGCAACAAATGCAGTTCATTTTACTGCCTGAAGAAGAAACTGGGTTTTACCTAATGAGGCTGGATGTAGTGCTTCATTTGGCACACTGTGATCACATGAAGAGCAATGTTTGCTCAAGAGTAACAAAATTGTTTGCATCAAGTGTAAACAACTGCTATTTGGTTTCCACAGCACAATCCTCCATTTTAGGGAGCCATTGTCTATCCCAAGAACCTAGTAGATACTTACACAGTGAGATATTTCAGATACAACCAATGGGTACTGAAAATATCCTTCAACAAGGATATCCTTGAAAGTGAAATTGATGATGTATTATTGTTTGGAACAGGATAATTTTTGCCATACACATAGGTTTCTCTGAGTTTTGATTCTGCAATGACCCAGCACTGCATTAATGTCTTCAACTTTTGTGGCAACCTAATGTTCAACTTAGACCCTGATTGAAAGTGGTTCATGTGTATGAGATACATGAATGGGCACTACTAAACCACTGCAGTGTGCCTTCTTCTGCCCAGAAGTATTTTGTAATAGATTAATTTTAGCCAGCATAGCTGAGAAGTCAAAAACTATCTTACCTATTTTATAAGAAATATTTTTATGCTCATACACCTGTCCTGTTCAACAACTCTACCAGAAAATTGTTTTAGTGCCAAACGATCACCATGTTTGTTGTGGCGTCATTTTGGTAATGCATTGTGTTTTAAATCAAGCTTAATTGATCAGTTCCTACAGCATGTTGCAATATAGTCTCCATTATGTCATTCTGACATGTGTCAAATATGTCCTACTGTGGGAAGAAAGAGATGTTAAAGAGTCTATTTCTTCTGAGTAGATCTCATGGTTCATTAACACAACGTTTCAGCCCTTGTAAATAGGCAAAATGTAAAGTAAGCCATCCTTATAGCCATGACATGTATTTTAAGGTATTTCCTATAGCATGTTATATATTGGAGTTAAAAATTCATTTTTTTTTTCCTGGGCTACACTCTGTTTATTTAACTGTTGCTTTTTTCAATTTTTGAAATAGTTTAATGTAAGTTGTGCTACTGTGCCATATGCAGATGCCCTGCTTTTTGCACAGAAAGAGGTTTACAAAATTTCACATATGAATTATAGAGAAATTCTTTGTTTTTCCTTCTGTTTTCAACTTAGGAAGCTTGAAAAAAGCCAAAATTAATGTTATTAATTTTTTTTTGAGCAGACATGGCTTAATACAGTCTCAGCAATGCTTATAAAGCATCTGTATATGAACGACATAAGTAGGGTTGTGGGTCTGTGCTTTTATAGACCTAATATAATACCCTGAAGAGAAGGCTTTTACTCAAAATTGTATTAAGATGTATAAATTTACTGATAAGAGTGAATCAAAGGAATATAGACTGGTGATATTTTGGTGTCTTGAGAGTTTGGTTTTCATTTTAAGAAACAATATTATGATAAATATGCTTCAAGAAAAAGTGAATACAAGTCCATAGTAAAGGTTTATATGGTGTCCAATATGCTGTTCTTTGGTGAGACGGAATTGTTATTGAGAATTTCTGATATTTTTCTACTTTTTCTTCAGTAGTTATTAATCCAAAAGCTAAAACTGAGGGAAATCAGAAATTTTGGCTTGTGTAGATCTGGTGAAAATAGTATTAGTGTATGAAAAGAAAGGAGAAATTTTACACATGAGAGTTCCAGAAACCAGATGAATGAGTTGGAGAGTTCAGGCTGGTTGTATAGAGTTGACAGGTCTTGACTTTGCATGACAATTTTTATTCATCCTTAAAGGGTTTAAAACATATCTCAGAGCAGCCCCACAAATTTCTGGATATTTCTATTTGCTCCTCATTCCTGCTTTTGTGTCATGAGCCCCATGAATCCTAGTATGCACTTGGAACTATCAAGATCCATACAGCAGAGAGAATAAAGTGGAAGGATGTAGAGCACAATTAACTCTCACTCTACTATCTAAATGAAATTGGAGCTTTACTAATATGCTAATTTTCATTTGTTAGAGTAACTTAAATGGGTAGGAAATGTACTACTTTGTGCATTCAGTATTGAGTCTGATCCACTGATGATCTTTATATAAAATACATAAAATTTGCCATGTAATTATGAATTTTCAAGGACTCCTGTATTCTGTGTAGTCTCCAGCTTTCTCAGATTCCAGGATCTCTAGTCTTCTCAAAGTACAAGCTCTCTAGCAGCTCTCCTGTTTCTTCCAGGAGCTTTAGGAACATTTGTTAGTAGACTTTTCAGATTTAAATTTTATAAAATAGTTAAATTCTGTTTAAGAAATGTAAGAATTCAGAATTTCTGGTAGAATCAGAATTCTGGTTTTTGACCTATTTTTCAGTTCCAACCTAATTTATCGAAGACTATGAATACATAGTGGACAGATGACTTTTCTAGGGGCCTTTGTGATTTAATTGATTCCTATTTTTGTCAGGAGATGCAGGAAGATTTTCTCTTGCACTCTCTCATCCTTGCATTTCACATGCTCCCAAATAGTGCGGCATACAAATGACTTGATGTAGGTTTTGGCTTCCCCACCTACCCTATCCTTTATAGAAACACTTAAAAATTATTTACAGCCTTCTTTTGCTGCAAGCTCGACATTCAAGTTGCATCAGAGTGAATTTTAATTTTAAAGTTTAAATATGGATCATGTTTTTTGTATGAACAAATGAACCTGCTGCATAAGCATTAAAATACACAATCAATCCAAACAAACCCTTGAAACAACTTCAGGCTATTGTGGAATATCTGTAAGACAGGGTGGGAATAATTTAGTATTCCAGTAAGGTTTTAATAAGACAACATATTTCTCAGAGAAGATTGAAACAGGTAATGAAATAAAGTAACATCTGCTTTTCCCTATGCATTGAATTAGTTGTAAAGTAGATTTTGGTTTAAAACTATATTAGAAGGAAAAAATTATACACACTAACATTTTTATGTCATGTAACTAGATGTCCCACAGCTGCCCATAACAGGACTGGCCTATGGATACCCAGTCATGAAAGCCATGTTTCATGATATAATAATTTGCTTGCATAAGTACAGTCTTTGAGGGCAGTACATTAGAGAAAGGACAATGAGAGCTCAGCCATGTCTCATTTTTCATAGTAATAATAATTATTAAAAAGTAAATGGCCCCAAATAGTTGAATTTCAAATAGGCTTTAATTTCATTAGTATGAGAGAGTGACACTTCCTAAGCTTAAATTAATTTTGAGGCTCTGTAAGTAGTGATCAAGAAGGTATTAAATATCTTTTATGATATTTTGGCCATTTATAAAAACTAAGCCTAATGGCTAGCACCCAGGTAGGAAATCTGACATATTCTTCACATATTCTTCTTTATTTCACTACCAGGAAATATTACGTGGAAGAGAAATGGTCTACTTTGTATTATTGCTTTATGCTAAAAGCTTTTTACCACTCTCTACAAGGAGATTTTTTTTGTCTGTTTCCTCTCTTTGATTCCTCCTGTGTACCAGGATATGAAAATACATATATATGTAAACATGTATAGGTGAACATAGGTGAATATTAACACAAGTATTTCGATATGTATACATATTTGAACAATACCTTTATGGAGCATAAGGAATACATGTGTGTGTGTGTGTACATATATATCTGTATATATATGGAATATATATAGAATATGTATGTATATATATGTGTACATATACATACAAACACATATACATCTATATATGCAAAAGGATAATTCCATTTTGGTTTGAGGGCACAAAAGTGCTGAACCAAGGCAGTGTGTAAATACCGATTTCAATGAAACTGAAGACTATATCTTGAAAGTGTGGAATATCTACCTGGTATCCATAACTTCGGCAGTGTCTCAAGAGCTTCCTAAGTTCCAGAGAGACTTTGGTGTAAGCAACATCGAAACTTTTTTCTGCTGACTCCTGCAGTGACTCTTCTCTCCTTGGCTTGAGCAGTTCAGGTGTAAATGTACCTTTTGGAAACAATGGAGGAGGCAGAGCTCAGGAAGGAGGTGGGGATAAGAGGAAAGGTGTTTTTATGATTTATTTTACTTCTCATTATCCTGCTTTGATATTGTCAGTAATAAAAACAGTTAACGTCCTCAAGTTGAGTCTGTTCTGCCCATGAAGGTATTTGAGGGAATCATCTCTCCTGGTCCTTAACTCATGAACTTTTCATTACATATTTCATTACAAATATGTATTTCATTACATATTCTCTGCCCTCCTTGTGGAGGAGTGATAGAGCAGCTTTGGTGGGTGCCTGGCACACTTTGGTAGGGAAGGATCACCTCAAGGGATTTATAAAGTCAACAGGTAAAGCTAGTTCAAGGGACCTGACGGGATGTACTCGTGTTGAGGGAGGAGGTTGATGTGCAGGCAGGGCCATTATCTTTGCATGGTTTGGTGACAGGAAGAATTTACTGAATGCTGGAGAAATTTTCCAGACTGGGTCTCAATCATAAAGATCTCCTGTTGTTTACAAAAATCATAGTCTGGAAAAGACCCGCAAGGTCAAGTCCACCCTGTGACCAAATATCACCATGTCCACTAAATCGTATTGTGAGGTGTCAGGTCTACTCATTTTCTGTATGCTCCCTGGGATTGACTCCACCAGGGGAGCCTTTTCCAATGCCTAATCACTCTTTCAGTGAAGAAATTTTTCCAAATATCCAACCTGAACATCCTGTGGCACAGCTGGATGCCATTTCCCTTTGTCCTGTTGCTAGTCACCTGGGAGAAGAGCAGAACCCCATCTCACCACAGCTCATTTCAGGTACTTTTAGAGAGCAGTAAAGTCTCCTCTGAGCCGTTTTCTTCAGACTGTAAGGTATGATCACTTTGAATATTAAAAAAATCTACTTTTCTTTTTTTTGGTGAAGAAAGCTGTTTATAAAAATCTGAATTATTGTTTTGCATTATATTTGAAGCAGCATGTGAATAGGTAGTAATGTTGTAACAGAACAAGTAATCTTAAAGGGTAGAGCTGAAATTGTATTTATAACCATCATTTTAACATTGCACAACTTTTTTAGATGAGCTTGTTGTCGTCAAGGTTCCCTCTATGGTACTTTGCATATAGAAGAAAAAAATTATTAATTTTTATTAGTATTTCATTAAAGAGAAATCTGTTCTGTGAGTGATATTTCATCATAAAAGAAAACAGTAAATACCATAACAGAAATCAGGGGTATAATTATGTTTTTTCTCATCATATTTATTGCTTTATGCCATCTAGTGGTCTCTGTTTGCACTCAGTATCAGCTTTAGTAGCTGCAGAACTTTAAACACATTAACAGATGCTATTCTAATGTGACTTTTTCATGTTTTCTTGGTACATGATTGGATAATGGAAGATCTCATGATGATAAATAGGACAAGTTGTCTTGTTACACACTTTAAGATGGAAAGAATTAAACAAACTTAAATAACAAATGTTCAAAATGTTATTACTAATTTGAACTGATGCCAAGTTTTCTTTTTTCAGTGTTGCATATGTGTTTGTTCTTAGTTTCTCTGAAATTTTGACTATGAATAATGAGGTGCTGAAATAAGTAAGCTGACCAGAAAATGACTTACAATTAAATAGCACTGTGTGGAGTGTTCAAGGATTATAACATTATACAAAAAGGTATAATTACAGTTTTGGGATTTGACTTTCCTGAAGAAATATTGTTGCCCTGAAGGGAAAATTTATTTTTAAAAAGACTGTTGCTTTTTTTTTTTACTAGTGGAAGAAAAAAGTGTTTCTCTACTTTGCTGGATAAGGAGAATTTGAACAATTCAGAAATGCTTAATGTGTAACATTGATACTGAAATGTGAGATTGTCTAAATGTGACTGAATAACACTTTTGAAATACACTTTTGAAATAGGCATACTGACCTTTAAATTTGTCCTGGATGTCAATTCACATATTTATCCATTCAAGTGCTGAATTTTCTGTAGTAGGTCTGCACAGCAGTAAGTTACTGCTTCTAGAGGAAAGTGAAGTAGTTGCAGCAAATGGGCTGAGACAGACATGTCTGATGGCTGATTAATTCCATCACAGAAATTTGGCAAGCTTGATTTATACTTTCCATGTACAGTGCTGCCAATTGCCAGTCTTCATAAAGGATCTTGTATTGTACATCTTTTTATCTTGTTTTGCTTTTCAAATTTTTTTGGTCAGGAAATTTGGTATCTCAAAAACTCAGCTGCAGAAATCAGGAAATAACATTGGTGGTTTTTGTTTTCACTGAAGAAATGATATTGACATTATTTGGGTCTAAAATTAGAATATACTTAAATAACTGTCACCATTTGCAAAAATATGAAAATTTGAAAAAAACCCCAGCCTGACCTCAACGTTCATTATCGATAAAAGTAAAGATTTTTAAAACCATCTGTGGTTTTAGGATTTGGATTGACAATTTTACACGTAATTCTGGCATGGTATATCCAAATGTGGTTTTGCATTCTGGAAATTCATTCCAGTTGTAAATGGAGCTGCTGGATTTTCTGGCATTCTCCTGGAACTGAAGCTGTTAAAGTAATTTTACTACTAATTCTGATTTTCAATCACAGGAAAAAGTTTATTGGCCCTCTATAAAATACAGTCTGCTATCAGTGATGATAAGCAAATTGAGATGTGTTTTATGATTTTCTGTTTGGAAGCACCAAACCTGTGCTACATGAGCATCTTACACCTCTCACAAGTTATGAGATATTAACAAAGGGAAAAACCAAACAAACCCAACACCTAAACTCTACTGGCTTTTACAAGGAAGATTTTAAAGCAGGAATAGTAATGACTTGAAAGACAGATGTTCCAGCAAAAGCAATATACTTTTACTCTGCTGTCAAGCTGTTGAACCATAGAAACCAGGTTTAACTAAAAAGAAAATCTACAGAGGCCTCTTTTGCTGAGTTGTATTACACTGTGGTAACAGACTGAGCTTTAATTTTAGTCTGTAGACATGGGCAACCTGAAACAGCACCTTTGTCAAAAAAGAGCACGTGCTTTGTTGCTGTACCTTTGCCTCTTTGTATAGTAGAGGTTTTACATCAGAGACTAACGTTTCATTTTATTAAATATTTACCAACAATCTATTGGCCATATGTCATAGAGTTTGTATGGTGACAGACTCTGTATTCGTCACCTTTTCAAGATGATTCTGTTAAATCCATGGTGTTATACAGGTTCACAAAGCCCTTTCAGGAACCCAGGTTTTTGTTTTGCTGTCTTTGCTACTGGCATCAGTATCACATTTATGTTCTGTTGAAATGGTTTTCAGGACTGAGTTTTTCATTACTTTTCTCTGGGGTACCATGGAAGATGTCAGGATTTCTTTCTCAAGTACTGTTAATCTGACAGTATTGTCTTCAAATATTTTCTAAGTGCAGACACACTTTCCATATGGAAACATTATTAGTCAAAAGTTGTAATAATACTTAAAAGGCTCTTTCCATTCATTTTTATTGTTAGGAGTATTCATTGATCTGGTTAATCTTATGTGTTGTTGCAGAGTAATCAGCTAAAATGATGGAAATCATCACAGGTTAAGTTTCTGTAAGGTTTGAATAAGGCTTCAAGCACAAGGGAGGGGGGAGTGATTAATATCTTTGTTAAAGCTTAGCGTTTTTTCTGTCTAACAGAAGTTCTTTCAAAGACCCTCACATTATGTGTCCCATATTATTTTCCGTGTTTTCTGATACAGAATAATTTTTATGTAAGATAGTAAAATTAATTAGTATCAATTTTGTAGAAGGCTATTAATAGCTTCTAATTTCTGCAATTGCATAAGATAGATTTACTGTATAAATAGGCATGTTTGCATGTTGCAATAACAAACACTGATTAGATCTCAAGATACAGATGAATGTTATTATAATTAAGACTTCCAAAACATAAATTATGAACAGCAAGCAACAGATAATTAAGTGATATACAAGTGAATTTCTTTGATTACTAAAAGGAAAAGGGAAGACTTCAAGGAAAGCTCACTTTGCATGCTGTGCTTATTCAAAACAAGGTTCTCAAAACTGTTCTGGCTCTAAATCAGGCGCAGCATTGCACCCCAGTAGGCACAGGGCTGTGTCCAGCCTCCAGGTGTGCCACCTAGGGGGATTCAAAGATCCCTGCTAGGAAAGGCATTCCCTCTCTCCATTCCCACCAGTACAAGCTCCTCTGTCTCCATCACACAATCAGTGCAGTATGGACAGAAGTACTGAAGTTTTGAGTGGCCTGTCAGACAATGGTAACTCTCAGCGTTTTCACAACCATATACCTGACCCCTAAAACTTATTTAAGGATAAAAAGTGCCTCATGTCCCATTGTCAGTCTGTATTGCAGGTGGTAGTTGGATGGGAAGTCAGGCTGACATGGGAACTCTCATTTCCATTTCTTCAATACCTTGGTCAAAGTGGCTGTGACATCGTAGAGGACTCAGTAGTCTGGGTCAAACAAAGGGGGGCAGAAATTGTACTGTGACTCACAGGCAGAGCTGCCCAGACACTTGACCTCTTCCCGTGGCTAAACACGGGGAAATAAATCAAATCTAAGGTTTTATTAACGCTGTGCAAGGCATGCTGGATACAAAGACCTCTGCGAAATGCAGTGAAATTAATTAGGTAATAATTTTGGGGGTAAGTAGTGTTTACTTTTATTTTCTTCACGTTTTTTTTTTTTCTTGTGGATTCAGAGGAAATATTTGACTGGTCAAGAGTTGTTCAACAATACAGCCATAATCTCAAATCCAGCTAGAGAAGAAAGCACTGTGGCATCAAGCTGTTTTCTCTTTTTATTATAAGCATCTATAGAGCTTATGAGCATTGAAGTAACATAAAAATAAATTAATAGCCACTGGGTGGCTGAGACATGATTAACAAAACAGGTAGAAGTATTACTGTTACTCAGATCCTTGGCCAGCTCCACAAATTTGGTTTTGCTACGTTGCATGCTAGGAGCAGTGGAAACAGCACATAATAAAAGAGTCTAACTGAATTTCTCCCTTGTTTGTTGTGCTAGATTGCTAGGAAGCATTCTTGTCAACTAGATTTCTCCTTTGTTCTGGAGGGGAATGTTGTACCAGGACCAAGTTTCTAAGATGATGTTCAAAATTAAGTCCTGAAAAAATTGAATATTTTTAATTTTTTGTTTTAAATACCCTACTCAAAACCAGAAGGAAGGCTAAATGCAAGGCTAAATTAATTGAAAAAATTAGATTGTGACAGGACAGTTGACTGCATTTTGACTTCCACATTATTAGCAACTCAGGGTGAGTCATTACATAATAATTTTTCTTGAAAGTATTGTTTTCTGTCATCATAGACAGAGTGGTAGTAAAACTCAACAGATGTATTCTTAAATAAAATTGTTGAAAAGCATGTTTTGATTTGGTTTTCACAGACAAGGTAGGTAATATGTAAAGAAAATGAGGAACATTTAAGACAATTCTGGGTAGTGAGTCAGTCTCTATTGTAGCTGAATATCACCACCTTCTACAAAATGTTGCTGTGATTCTAGTTATAAAGTAGATTTGTGGCAACCCTTTTGTGGAGGTGTTAATAGGGGATGATGTACTTTACAAAGACAGTGTATGAGTATTCTCACCTTAGGAATAGCATCTCTCTCCTCACAGTCTGAACACTGCAGGTTTTTTACTAAAGTATGAAAAGTGGATTTTCTTCGTGTTCCTAATTAGGCAAATAAAGTCATATGCAGATAAGTCTGTCTTTAAATTTTTCTTTTACAGTTTACAGTCTGTTAATTGGCACATTAAAGACTGAAACTTAGCTGACCAGTTCTAAGTCATGAAGTTAAACATTCAAATTAAACTGTCCCTCTCTAATTAAGAACAGTGAATTAATATAATTACTATATCTCAATTTCCTAAAAATTTACTATATGGAAAAGGTAATTGTGCCAGTTAAAATACTGAGCTTAGCTTGGGAGCTCTGGAATACACACTTGTCCCTCGTTTAAAATTGGAAAGCTATACCACGTGAGGACATTCCTTGTGATCAAATCTTGTGATGGAACTAGATGCTACAGTCTTTGCTGCTCAAGTCAGATAAATGTTGCTGTGCCGAGCTTAGTAAAACTGATATGGAACACACTGAATGTTATTTCAGGAAAAAAAAATCCTGAGGATTTCATGTCCAAACCTATAAAAGAGAAGAAAAATGCAACACCTGGATGGTGCTCCTTTTTCACTTTATAGATATGGGGGAAATTTCTGATCTACAAGTAGATGAAAGAAATCAGAGAAAAAAGCTGGTTACCTGGTGAAAAGAAACCTGAAAAGCATTATTTGAAGCATTTTTAAAATGTATTTTATATAAAAAAGAGAAAACTCTCAAAGATGTAACTTTTTTTTTTGTAAACAGTTTAATCTCTGAATGAAGACCATCTTAAAATCAATAATAAACCTAAAAGCCATAATGTCTACAAACTAGTTTCCTGCAGTAGCTACCATGACTTAAATACCATTTTCTCTATAATCTGAGAAAACACTTTTATAAATTCTGTTCGCTTGCCAAGGTTCTTTTCTATACAGCTGAAACCCTTTTTTTTAGTATTCTGAGCTATTCATGAGTCCCCAGAGGTTTTTGCTTCTTAGCTGCTTAATCTTTAGGTACAGCTGATGAATACTGCCATAGGTAATGGGAAGCACTCTCAGCTGCTGGTTTCTTCCAGGAGCTCGAGCAGTGGGCTAGGCAGAGCTCAGCTCCCAGCTGGCAGAGACCCAGGGGTTTGGTGTCAGGAGATGCCCCTGGGAAAGAGGAAAGAGATGAGCAGAGCAAGGAGGGGGAGGTGGGGGCTCAGCAGGGCACTGCGGACCTGCCTGCAGCAGCTCTGGGGAGGAAGAAGTAATTCAAGGGAATACTTAAAGCAGGATCTTTGTAAAGTCCCCGAGCAGGAGCGAGTTTGTGGCCCTCGGCAAGACAATGAACGTATTGCTTTGGTACAGAGAGAGAGGGATGTAGTTACTCTGAGACAGTTGGGAGTGAGGCAGGATTTATTTTAAGATGTTTGAATATAAATAAACTTATTCCAGAATTCAAAAGGTACCTGAAGGACTATCTGAAGCCAGGAAGGAGTGCCTGGGCTTGGTGCTTATGGTGCTTATCTGCTGGGAAACAAAGCATTAGAACAATCTGTCTTCCCCTGGTTCATTCATTTCTGATGCCCACAGCAATCAATGAAGGACAGAAAAGCCTTGTGCATGCCAGGTGCACAATTCAACAATCATCCTCCCTCAAAAGTTGTTCAACCCTTTCTTTGTTGCCAAGGCTCGGGGAATAGAATGTACAATGGAGTACAATAGCTTTCTTCGTAAATTGTATGTTTCTATCTCTTTCAGCCTATGAGGGTATAGGATAACATTTCTGTAGCTGGGAGAGCGAGCAGCTTTTTCCAAACCTGTAAAAGCTATTCCAAATCAATTCCTAAGTGTTAGAGTGATTCAACCTTCACCTTCTCTGCCAGTGCATGAAGCGTCAGCAGCCATGTATGCTTTGAGTTCTTGCCAAGTGCACTTACGATTCAGGAGAAAATAGCAAGGAAAAATGGCTTCATGGCTGTTGCATATTAAAAAGACCTTGAGAATTTTGTATGGAAAAGATTAAGTTGTCTGCAGTGAACAGAAAAAACTGAGTTAAGCAAGCTACTAGAAATGGTAATTGTTTAAACCTGTCATGCACTCCAGCCTCACACTGTCCAAAGAGCTGTGTTTGCAAGGAACTACAGTAGTTCAGCAATGTAAACAATCAAGACTTGAAATCCTTTTGTCTTTCCAATGTGAAGAAAAACACAGCTGAGGAAGAGTACTTCTAGCATTTGTTGTGTGCCATTTATTTTTTCTAAAGGTGTGACACCTTTTTTTCTAAAGGTGTGACATTTATTTTTTCTATAGTGTGACAAAACTCAGGTACAACAGGATAACTTAAAATGACAAAAGATGAACTTTCAGAAAAATGGAAAATGTTGCACATCCCTTCTGTCTGTGACAGGAGCAGAGGGAATGGCCTGTGTCAGGAGAGGTTTAGGTTGAATATTAGAGAAAAAGCCTTCACCCAGAGGGTGGTTGGGCACTGGAACACCTCCCCAGGGAAGTGGTCACAGCACCAACCTGACAGAAGTGTTAGAGCAATGCTCCCAAGCACATGGTATAACTCTTGGGGATGGTCCTCTGCAGGCCAGGAGTTGGACTCAATAATTCTGATGGGTCCCTTCCAACTCAGAGCAGTCTGTGATTCTGTGGTTAGTATGATTCAGTTTGTTTCAATTTCCAAAAATAGCAAGCAACTTAAAATCAATTATTATTATTTCTGCCCTTTGCAGAGTTCTGTAAAAACGGTTTTCACAAAATGCAACAGCAAAGCCTTGCTGTGCTCTCCCTGGTGATTTAAAATGCTAATGTACAACTTACTTGCCTTTTTCTTGAAGGAGTTTTGAGTTAAGCCTAGAGCTAGAGGCTGAACCAGCATTTGTTCCTTCTCCAGTGAGTGTTTGCATTATTGACCTGTTTTGAGAGAGTATTTGCATATACAGAAAAAAAAAGTTCACTTAAGTAGCCTTTTACTCTAAAGCCAGACTTTTTTTTTTGTGATCTAAAGGACAGATAAATCTTCAAAGCAATGAATTTTATTGGAGTTCGCCTCTAAATTTAATTATTAGATTTTATGATAGCGTATTAACGTGAAGTTTTCAGTTCAAATGTCAGAGAAGCTGAAATGAGTGAACTCTAGACCTACTCTAAAGTTCTTTTAAGGTTGTTGAGAGAAGTGTGAGTAGTAAGTAATGTGTAACTTTCCTCTTACAGATATGTGAACTGTCATTATTCATTTAAAGAGAGGAAAAAAAACCAACCCAAAACTATAAGCTATCTAAGGCAAAATTATTTTCCTGAAAAAATGTCCTGCTGTGATAATTGTAACTTCTTGAGAATGGGCCTTTATAAAAGAATTGTTGACAGATCTTTTGCAGTTGCGTACTTTGGTTCTTTATTTTGTTCTGTTCCTAACAATGAAAAGTATCTGTTTCAAGAACTTAATTCACAAATTGTCTGCTTTGACATGCTAAAGTCTAACAAAATATGCCAACACAAAAGAACCTTTATTTGTAGAATCAGATAAAGAATGTTAATAATAGAGTTGCTTCAAACTCTTAATTAAAAGCAAATTTAAAGCTATAAATTCCTTTTTCCAAAAACATTTTTTTCCATTATTGGTGCTTTCTTATGAAGAGGAAGTTTTTGTATGTTCTTAGAACTCTGTATGTATATATATGCATATTTAGGGAACTTCATAGCACGTATTTTCACTTAAAAATTACAAATACTTTAATGGTAGTTCTATGCATTGTGAACAATGTTTGACAAAAATTGTATCTTGGCAGTGAGAATAAAAGTTAGTTCTTATGCTGAGAATTTATATGAATTAATTATAATAAGAGGACAGAAACTATTGTTTTAATTTTGTATATGGTTCTTTTTGTTACTGAGCTGCAATAGATTTTAGTTGCCTGTGAGTCCCAATGCTGATCCACAGCATACACATGTTTTTCATGAAGCTTCATTGATTTTTTTTGTGCTTGGTTGAAATCTCCAGTGAAAGAAAGAAATTGGGAAATTACTCTGTCTGCACGCAATGGTAGTTTACTGCAAAGTAATAACAGCAAAATGGAGATAAGTAAGTAAATTATACTTTTCATGGTGAATAGGCTTGTTTTGGTGTGATTTTAGAAAACTGTGTTGTAGTACAAGGTATGGTGTACATTTTCTCTAAGTAATGTTGATCTGCTGGAGAAGTGATTTTCTAGCAAAGCTGTAATTTAGTTTAGTAGTGGTTCACTAATAGAAAGAGGGGGAAAGAAAGGGAAACCCCCTGAGATTTCTTAAAAAGAGTTTTTATAATGAAATCTCTGCTATAACAATCATTGCACTTCATCAGAGGGTAAGAAATTGTGCCTTGCAATAGAAAGGGTTAGTTGAGGTTCTGCTTCACTGAGGTTTGAAGCAGGTTTCTGAGGCTGATTTTCGTTTTTGGTTCTAGTCTGAGGGAATTCTGGAGATCTTTTCTAAATTTTGGCCTCCAGCCAAACAGGTTTCCAAACTGAAACAAAGATTTAGTAGCTCAAATTCGTTGACTCCACATTTTTTTTCCTTGGGGTTTGTTTATAACACAGTAGATTTTTTTAATTTACACTTGGCATTTGTGTTATAAGACTTGTAAATATTCCCTAAACTCTGTACATTAGATATGGTCTGTAAATTGTGACTATATCATATTATTGAGGGACAACATTCCAATTAATTTTAAACTCACATAAAACTTTGGGGAAAAAAAAAAGATCATGCTTGGGGGCTTTGGCTGATAAGAGATCAACCTGAAGGAGTGTGGGCATGGAGCTGCTTTTCAATGTGGGGTGGAAAAGGCGGAGAACAGCAGCAAGCTTGGTCCTGGATGCTGTGGAGAGAGTTTCCCTGGTGTTGCTGCAGTGTGAGTGGTATAAAAGGACCAAAGATAAAGAAGTGCAGGCTGTCCTTTGCAAGAAAATACTGTGTTGCATGCTTCATCTACAACTTTTGAAGTCATGCCAATATTTTGGAAAGAATTCAATATTCAAGGTGCTAAAAAAGTCAGACCAAGATTAAGCACAACTGCAGCTACTGAGTGAATTATGTATATGACTCCACAGACTTGATACTTTTTTATGTGTATATATACAGATGAAATTTCTAATTGCTCAAACTTTGATATTCTTTCTCTTAACATTTTACTTTTTTAACATTTAGTGGTTTGGTTTTTTCTTTGTACAGCTGATGCTTCGTTTTTCTTAAAGCTTAAAAGGCTAAACCTAGTTGTTGGATTTTGCTTGATGCCTTTTCTTTTCCAAAAGAAATATCTTCTTTTTATGTTGGAAGCTTAGAATTCCAAAGTGAAGACTTCTGGAATGGACAGATTTTTGCAACAAGACAAAAAAAAATTTAAAAATGTATTCCTTTTATTTTGAATTTAAAACAAAATGTTGAAACATTTTTTTTTAACCAACTTAAGTCATCTCAGTAGCAGTCAATAATATTTAAGTTTACATAAGCTCCTCAAAAATAAGAATCATTACATGAAATACTGTATATAGTAGCTGCTTGCAAACTCCATGACCAGAAGTGTTACCATATAAGGTACAAGAGGTAATTAGAATATGCCAAGTGCTCTTTAAGGTCACCACAAAATTTACAATACTTGATGTGTAATCCCTTATTTCAGTAGAAATTTAATTGGTATATTTTTTATTCCAGCTCATTTTTGTTGGGTGGAGCTTGAACCTATAGCTTCAGGCCTGGCATTTAGTTAGGCATACACTGACAGAAAATTAGATTCTTAATTAGATGTGAAGATATAAAAAAGACTTTGGCTGTCCAAAGCAGCCAGTGAGGGGGATGAGGCAGGCTAGCTACACTGGATAAATGCACACTTGATCCTCTAGCCAGGAGTTTCCAACATCTTGTCATTCAAAACATCTGAAAAACCAGAAAATTCCACATTGCGTGTTTGTGTTTTTTATATACGAATTGTGGCCACAGGTGGGTGCTGGATTCAAAATTTAATTAAAATTCTAAATGATGTCGAGTAACTGTTAACTGTGGAGAAGAGTGTTAATTGTGGCAGCAATGAAGATTTAACAGTTACTGAAGAAAGAAGCATCTCCTATGTACCCAGCACAGGATTCTTACCTTTCTGTAGCACATGGAAAAAGTCATGTAAGGGGGCAAATATCACATAGGTAGTCATGACCAAGAACTGTTGGTTTTTTTGTAAAGTCTTGGTCATTAAATCAGTAAAGTACCAATAGATTCTGTACATCTTATCATTTCCATGTAGAAAAATTCTTCTTTAAAATATGCTAGTTTGAATGAAGTAAAATAAGCAGCCTTCAATACCTAAGCAAAACAAAAGCATGGGTATCTTCATCTGAGTAGCTCCTAAGTAATGACAATCATTATTGTCTAAATACTGAATGAAATTGTATCATTACCTACAAAACAATCATTAGGGAGAAAATACCATGAGTTATAGCAGCTTCTTTAGTCCGTTTTGAGAAAAGTGAATTACATGACAGTAATTTTTAGAAAATTGTAAATTTTACTTACCAGTTTCAGGTTTTCCACTTTAATTATGTGTCAAAATTTCCACATCTCACAGTATAAATCTCCCTTAGCACTGGGGGCTTCTGGAATAACTTTTTTTTGCTCACTGTGTTATTTAGTTTATCATAGTCAAGTGCTGTTCAATGTCTCAACCCTCAGCATTTCAAGAGTTTTTGTCACCTTTTCACAGCAGCTCATTCAGCTCTTATGGTTAGTCAGCACAACACAAGGAGATGTGAACTATGATGCTGAGTTCCTGGAAAAAATATGACTAAGTTTCCAAAGAATTTTATTTAAAAAAGAGAAAACTTCTCGCCTGTTAGCAATGAGTAAGCAGCAAGTGTGTCGTTGAAGAACCAAGGTTAGGGACAGGATTTTTTTTTTTTTTTTTTTTTAATTTTCTGAATGTCAATCAGGTCACTGCTTTGCTTTGTACTTCAAATTCTCGGAGCGTCCTTAATTAAATTTACGTAGAAAGAGCTGTAAATGGAGAGTTTGTGTTCTTAAGATCTATGTTTCTAAAGGAAGAGCATTTTTTAAAAGCAGGCAATTTAACTATCCTAGTCACTGGAAGCTTGCATCATTTTGAAGCGTGTTCCCTTCCCTTGTATTATGGTTTTAATGATGAATTTAGCCAGAAGTCCATTATTTGTAGTCTGGCAGCTGATGTAGTTAAAAGCAAAATAGTTGATGTCCTGAAAGAGCTAAATATGCAGTCTGACTGAGCAGGAAGAATTGAGTGAGTGCAGAGAGGCAATAGAGAATCTGCAGAGAGCTTAATAGATGTCATCAATCAGAGAAGCAAGCACTGTGCAACAGGCGTGGCATGGGGCTTGTGATGTGTCTGAGCTGAACGAGGTGATCAGAGCTGGATGCACTACACTAACATATCTGCTGCTTCAGGCAAAGACATAATCACCCTGGCCTTTTTCCAAGTGTCTTTTCAGAGGAGACTCCAAGATGCTATTGTTATGAGCATATTAATATTGTTTTAAGATAAACTTGCTTGTTTCAAAATAGATTATGGGGGCATGAAGTGGTATTCACTCCTACAGACTCATAAATGTGTGCTTTCAGATTCAGCTCTATCTGCTTCTTACATGTTTCTAGTCGTGCCAGCATGTTTATAGCTTCTATCTCAGAATTTCCTCAATGTGTGTCATTTCTGAAAGTGACGGAAGTTCAGGTCCCAAAGGCTTTATATTTGTGTGCTCTATACGATTTTCTTATATCCTACTAAAAATGAAATGTAATGAAATGAACTGGTGGAATCAGGGAGAGAAAAGATAAATAAAAATTTAAGTCCTCGAGCTATTTTAATATAGCTAAAATCTGTTAGGAACACCCTACCTTCCTTTCATGACAGAAGAAAAAGATGTTGCACTGTGTTGTAATTCTAGCAAAAGTGCACATTAACTGTGAAAAACTGTTAAACTGGAAATTCTAGAAAAAATTTATAATGAAGTCTATTTTTTTATTGATTATGAAAATTTCATAGTTATAGAAATGGTGTGGTGAATTTTGTATTGTGCAAAAATTTCAAATGGAATTTACCTGGTAGGGAATAATTCTAGCACATTCTAGTATATTGCCTGAAACAGGCATAATTATGGATAAACTGGAATTTTTATTCTTGTCAGGAAGAGATTTTGAGGTCATGAGGTCTTGAGTCTTGAGGTCTTCAACATATTTAATTCTGCTTTTAAATTCTACTGTGATTTTCTGCTTTTGTAGTACATTTGGGTTGAGATACCAAAGACCCACTAAGAGCTTTCCCAGTTTGATTTTATTGGGATAGGCCATGTAAATGCATGTTCTACTTACAAATGGACATATATGTGGTTTAGAATGGGAAGTTTCACTTACTTCGTCAAACTCTAATTTGTTCTTTCTCTTCCACTGTCAGTATTTTGGTTGTTGCATCAACTTTGTAGCTTTATCCATAATAATATTGAAACAGGGCTACCACTTTTTATTGTAATTTTTTTGCTCAGTTTTAATGATTTTTATCAATACCTTGCTAGAAAAATTAACTCTATCCCACCCCAAAGCAGCACATCTGGTCAAGAGAGTATTGGACTCTGACAAATCAGCAATTTGCATAGTGTTTAAAAATTATGATCAAACTTGTGAAATGTATAATGCTAATGATGAGATTTTTGGATGAATGTCATTTTGAGTAAACCCTCAGGATATTGCCAAGACAGCTATGTGGTAAAAAGGATATCCTTTTCAAAGGATTTTGTGACAAATCAGGGTTTTTGAACACTGTACTTTTTCAATCTGAGGGCTTCATATTGAAGTTCAATAGGATGTAAAACCAGGTTTCAGAAGTTACTAACATAGAAAGCTGAGAGTTTCTGGTGGCCTTGTGACTTGATATAACCAAAATGTACTTGAAACTGAGCTGATGTTTACTCTATAAAAACTTATATAGTAGGTGCTTAAAATGTTTTGACTTGTGAGTTTATTCCAGTTGAAAACAGAGACTTTTTTCATTTAGTCAGAGATTTCGACATACTGTTTTGCACTTTCTTATTTAAATGTACTTTTGCCATGCAGGTGTAATTCTACACTGACATGTGGAAAGTGGCCTGGTTTACTTTCCTACAAAAAAAGTTAACTAAGAATAAATTTGGCTTCTGGCTAGATGAAAATAGAACTATTTTACAAAAGAGGGAGAAGGACACTGAAGCAGGATGTTAAAAATTGTGTTTTAGAGTTTAATTCTGCTTTATTCAAGAGCTTTAGGGGCATGAATTCAATACTGGATGTTCTAGGCACATGCTCAGTTATGCTCTGCTTGTTCAGGCAGGTCTGGTTACAGAAGATAGGTAATACTTTAAGTTTTAGGAAATGCCATTTGTTCATGATCTTAACCTTGTGAGAAAGGTTCACTTCCTCTGAATTTCATAAACTTTTTCCAATGGATTTCATGTGCACTTTTTGGAAGAAGTCCAGAGAATGCCACAAACTTAGTCAGGCTGCTCAGACACCTTTCCTGTGAAGACAGGGGGAGAGGTCTTTTTAATCCTGGAAAAGAGAAGTCTCTGGGTCGACCTTCCATCACCTTTCAGGAGCTAAAGGGACCACAAGACAGCTGGAGGGGGATATTTTACAAGGACATGTAGTGACAGAACAAGAGGAAATGGTTTTAAACTGAAAAGACAGTAAATTCAGATATTAGGAAGAAATTCTTTACTGTGAGGGTGGGGAGGCACTGGCACAGGCTGCCCAGAGAAGCTGTGGCTGCCCCATCCCTGGAAGTGTCCAAGGGCAGGCTGGGCGGCCCTTGGAGCAACCTGGGGTGGTTGGAATGAGATGGTCTTTTAATTTTCTTTTCAACCTAAACCATTCTATGATTCATCGAGCAAGAATTCAGGATGATGATGAACAATTTAAAATATCTCAGTTTTTCGTCAAGTGAAATATTTGTTATAAACTATTTTTGCTTGCTTGCATGTGAATATATATTGCTTCTGTCTTTCATGGATTTTAGAGATAGCAAAAGAATTACAGTTCTTAGCAAAATTCACTTTGTTTTTTACTTAAACACAATCTACAGGTAATTGATGTAATGAAATAATGATATTCATAAGAGTTTAATAACAGTTAAAGACAACTAAAGAGTTAAAACACAGTGTCTTGAGCTCATATGTATTTTCATATTGAGAAATATGGCTCTGACTGAAAGGCTAAAAGGACCAATTAAGGTTCATGTATTTGTTTGGTTTAAAAGAAAATGTTTGCATCATCTTTCCAGCATAGGGAATTGGAATTAAAAGTGAGAAATGCTTATCTTTAAAAGGCCATTTTCTTCCCTGAAGTGCACATAGAAGTGCAGCTGCAGCCCCACAGCATTTACTATAGGGCAGGAAAGCAGTCCCTCTTTAAACCTGAAAGAACTCTTCCTGTGTGTGTTTGGGGAGACTCCTTCCAGTGTGTCTCCTCATGTCTTCTCATCAACCTGGTAACAGCCTGGAAAATATTTGGGTTTGAGTCTTTATGGCAGGACTGCAGATTAAATATAATCTAAAATCACACAGAAGCAGTATGATCAGGAGTCATTCTAAAATCATGTAAAACCTCTTTGACAATGTTCCCTCATTTGAAAGGAAAGAGGGTTGAGTCAAATCTGCACCATGATAGCAGATAGACACCATTTAGGCCACTGGTAGTCTGCAGCAATTTGTAGCCTGAAAGCTAAGAACTGTCTAAGTAAAGAGTATGGTGGCTGAAAAGAAGTTGAAAGTATATTGCTGACCTCATTCTGCCTTGTTGTCCAGCTATTTCTACCTGACTAGCAGAAAAATTTTGTGGCAGTAGAAGACCTACAAAGGGAAAGTGTGTGTGTATATATTCACCAGTGGAAAAATTAGGGTCTCTAGTAAACAAACTGAATGTGCTTATGAAGGGGACCTTTGGGAAGCTGTCGCCTACTGCAAGAACTGACCTGAGGAAGAAGGAGGCTAACTACAGCCACTGTAAATAGAGGGAACAGGGAGGCTTGCAATTTAGAGTGAGATTTCTGTATTAATAAATTATGATTATAGGGTGACTTTATTGTTTGGCAGCAGACAGCCTACTTCTACTTCCTTTTGAGGGGGCAGAAGTTGGCCTTCTATTGGGTTGTACAGTTTAGAGTTTGGTAATAACTGCAAGTCTGGGCATGAGTTTTCATTACCATTCTTTTTTAAATTAAAAAAAGACTTTCCAGCTTTTGTGTTGTTATCCTAAATTGAATTATAATGTCAAACGTCTGCGAAAAACCCACCCTAAAAGTAGCTGTTTGAGTATCACTAAAATACATAATGCCTAGTTTGGCTCTCAGGGCAGTAGTCGGTTCTGCTCAACATAATGACAATAAACCTAAGGTAGCTTTATTTCTAATTGGTATGAATAACAATATTAAAGCCAGACATTTAATTAAAACCTTGTCCTATTGCTATTTGACACACATAGTTACACTCCAGATCTGTATATAATCTGTATATAGTATAGAGAATTCCTTACCACAAAAAGCTAAGGCACTAAGGGAAAGACACTTGAATTTAACAGGCAGAACTCTCTAGGACATTGATATTGTTAGATGAGAGAAGTGCAGCAAAAATAGTACTGGAAGAGCTGACGCACACAAATGCTGAGGTCAGAATGAAAACCTGTTTGTCTGAAGATGGCACAAAGCTGAAGGAACTGAGACTTTACCTCCAGCAGTTTTTTTTAAAACTGTGGTCGCCTTCTTATGTTGCAGTAGCTGTGTTGTTTTTTTTTTTCATTTTCAGGTTGCTGTTTGTGGTGTCATATTGAGTAAAAAGAGTTCAGCCCTTACATACGCAAGTAATCCAGAGGAATTGTTCTAATGTACTTTCTTACATAATGGTTCTGTATTTATTCTCCCTGAAGAATGAGCTGTTCAGTCTCAGACCAGAGATATATTCTGCTAGGGTTTTTTAGGTAAATGCATTATCTTGGAGAGTATATTTTAAATTTTATCGCCTTTCATCATAGCAACTTTAATAGTAGATTTTTCTGGAAAGTAGTAACATTTCAGGGGTTGAGGAGAACCTCAGGCAGTATGATGAGATAACTTTGAGATTCTTTTAAGCAAACACAATTTAATTGCAATGCTGGGATGAGAATTTCCTTTAGAAGACTTTCTAACCTTTCCAAGACTAGCATTTTTAAGCTATATTTTGAGCTGCTGTGAATGTGTATCAATAGGGAGACAAGGATCAAATTCCTGCTCCTGCATGCATAGAAATTGTGAGATACAGAACTTCTAATTTGCTTAGGCAGATGGCACTTCTATTTAACCTCTAGTATCTACAAGTCTTTAATCTCTAGTATCCACAGATTGTATCCACAGTATCCTCTAGTTAAATACTCTACTAGTATTTAACCTCTAGTATCCACAGATTGGCTCATGGAGCTGGTTGTAAACTTCTGAAGAGGCAAGTATTTTTGAGTATTTTTTCTTTCTTTTTTTCCATAATCAGTGTTTTCAAACTTGTAAGGGGGAATCAGAAGTATGGTGGAATGTCATTAGTAATGATTAAACCCTCAGAAATTAGGTAGATTAATATGGGCAGGTAGTATAATTCTTTATTTTGGGTAAAATATATTAGTGAAGCTGCATCCTGTGACCTTGGAAAGGTTTAATATCAATAGCTTAGAGGAATCAAGAGAGAGATCAGTAGTTATCGTCGGGTTGCTTTTCTGACATAATTTGTTCAGACTTCCTAGGCCTTTTAAAATATAAATAAAGACACTATTCTCCCTTTTTTAAAAAAAGGCTATAAATCTGACTTTGTTTTATTGGGAGTATTGTGAATGAGCATCTGGGATGCTATTAAACTCATAGGTACCCTCAGATCTGTCTCTTTCATTCCCCAGGTAATGGATTGCTTTCATTTAAGATTAGAAGTATTGCTACAAAGTGAAAACCTGCTTTGATTCCATCATGAAAAGGAACTTCTATACCTGAAGACGAGTTGTTTATAAATAGATAGCAGTAACATTACGTTACTGCAGTTGAGGAAACCTAATTCCATTAAAAAACATCACTGAAGAACTAGAGTAATGTTTAATAATTAATGAATATGATTTAAGTCCATTTTAAAATGATGACACTTTTTAAAGGTCCTGTAATATTTATAAGAAAATTTTACCTCCCGTAATTCCAATGAATGAATTTTTTCTGACCCTTACTGAAAGTTACACCTGTAAATTAGTTTTTCAGCTTGCTAATAAAGGGTCTTTTTTTTTCAAAACCACAGTTCATTTCCATAATTTTGGTAATGTTTTCAGGTTCTCTAGATTTGCCTCTTTTGTTTGGCACAGTGTATTTCTTGTCAGTAACTATCAACTAACACCTGAGTACTTTAAGAAGGTTTAAAAGCCCTGTCCATAGAATCATACAATCGTTTGAGTTGAAAGGAACCTTAAAGGTCATCTAGTTCCAAGCCCTCTGCTTGGCTGTTCCACCAGATCAGGTCTGTGCACAAACTACATTTTGCTAAAAAGAATATTATTTGAATATTTTTCATCAGGAAATCTAGACTGTGCCAAAACTACATAAAGTAATCTTTAATTTCATTGTAAGTAACAATATTTTTCCACATTAGGGAGCTTAACAGTAAGGACATTGTTCATTTGATTTCAACAAATTAATTTCCATTAAGGAGCTCTGCACTGGGCTGTAGGAAGATGACATGAATAAAATTTCAGGATAAATTTTGATTCAGTCCCTCACATTCCATGAGTGCTGGGATATGTTAAAAGTCCAGCATGAGATGGAGGAGGCATGGATTGGGGTAGTAACTAACTGCTGCCACTTGCCTTTGCTTCCAGCTCATTTGCAGGCTATTGGTACACCTTGTAAAACCATAGTGGAGAAAAAAAAGCAGCCTTAAGGATATGTAGTGCCCATTTATGTCTGTTCACATCACATGGCATTTTGAGGCATCTCAGACTTTCTGATTTTTTCCAGGCATGCCTCTCCTCTTAACAGATGGATTGTGTGTGTGTATGCTAGCTTTCTCAGCTAAGGGCTTATGGTGTTTATGGATTTTGTGAAGAAAAAGCTGGATTTTGAAGAAAAATCTGGATTTTGCAATGTCTTACTGAGTAAGGATTTCTATGTGACTGTTGGGGAGTGTTCTGAACATCCAATGCTCTCTGGACTATAGAGGTACTTAAATCATGGCTATGTCCCACTGACTTGTAGACATTAAAGATTCAGGGTGAATGTCTTCTGGAAATGTGTAAGTATTTAAAAAGTGTGATTATAATTTTATAATCATCATATTAATTTCAGAGGAGACATGAGTTTTTGGCCACCATCATACTGAGACTATTCATACCTAGAGCTGCTGCAGCCCAGAAATATTGCAGTGCATTCCAGTGACCAGACTATACATTAGGTTGGTGTGGAGCCAGACTTGGCCCCTAAAGTTGAATTGAGATTACTGCAAAAAATCAAGGCCAAAGGTGTGTGATGGAGTTCTGCACCAGAACTTGTACTTGCAGTGCTGCTAATGTATTTTAACTGATAAATTCTTTCATAAATGCAGTTACTGTCGCTGTTTTCATTATAGGAATCCAAGGTCATTCTTTTTGTGGGGATTGCAAGCATGGAATTTGTTCATCTTGCCTTTAATGAATATCTGGAATCAAGTGTTTTAGAAAAAGCCTCTTTGCATTGGTGAAGAATTTTAAGGTTCAATCCATGAACTTTTTTTCTGCTGACTTCTAACCTATGTACTGCCCTCAGAGCTGGACATTTAACAACTCGTAAAAATTTAATGAGAGTTTTAGGAATAAGTAATTTAGGCATTTTGAAGTCGAGAATTCATCTGATGAGGTTTCTTACGGAAATATTTCTAAAATTTCTGACTAAATTATAAAAATAGCTTTAATTTCTTCCACTTAAACATTACAGTGTGAAATGGAGTAGCTGCTTCTGGGTGCTAATTTGTTATGAATATTGAATGGAATGGAAAATTGGTGTTAGGAGAGATAAGGGCAAGGCAATGGAAAACATTAGTCAAGAAAACAGGAATTATAAATTAAATCGTGCAAAATGTTCACAAAATAGGAAACAACATCATTATCTGGTAGGATATTGTTACAGCTTTGAAACACAGCCCAGGTCTGCTTTTAATCAATAATCAGACAAATTCAGCACATTTTTAAATTAAAGAAAACTGGTCAACATTCATGAAAGTGCTAGTCACTCTGGTTTTGCATGTTAGACACTCTCAGGTTTTGTAAAGCAAAAAAACAGGAAGCAAAAAAATTGAAGGATAAAGTTCAAGGAGTTTAAACCATGACAGATCAAAACAGAAGCAAATGTCTGCACAAACCCCCACAATATGAAAAGGCTTTGTTTTTAATGGCTTCATTCCTAACAGGTGTTTGAGATGAGCTGATATTTTGCCAGGAATGTCATTATCACCTCTTGCATTATACAGCTAATACCAGGCATTTGTTGTCACTTTCTTTTGCATACTTTTCAAACTATATTTTAGATGCTGCAGGACCAAATTTCTTTAGTAATTTTTAAATTTTTGTTTTGTTTCTGGGTGAGTACATAAAAATGCTGTCAACAAGTAATTGGGGAGTTTGGGATGGAGATTTCTCATGGTCTTTTTGGATGACATTAAATCCAAAGTTCTGTGATAGCCTAAAAGTCCCAGGTTAAACATAGCAAAAAGAAAAACTTGAAAGCAGAATATAATAAACGTTTTTATCATCTTTATTTAGGACAGGAAAATAAAGGGCATGAGTCTTATTTTCCTATAATCTCCGGCTCATCAAGTATGGAAAGTCTCTAAGAGTAGAATCCAGCAAAACTGATGTCTCTTACTCATGTTTTTAGCTGTTGTTGAATTAAAAATGCAGGTTTTTATTAAGAGAGAAAATGAAAATCTATGGTTGAAACTGACTAAGAGAAGTCCTGAATGGTAGGTATGTGCTTTCCTGAATGGTTGGTATGTGATTGTTTTGAAAATGTTCTCTTTACAGAAGAATTAGGCTAAATCTGGCAAAACCCTGCCCACATACTACCCATCCCCCAAAAAAACCCACTAAAACCCCCAGCAAATAAATCAAACAAAATAGCAACAACAACAGCAAAAACAAATAGAAAAGCCCCACAAAATTTTATTTATATTTTAGGGTAGTGTTTCATAAACACTGGAATTGTTCATGGTATGCTTTTTAAAAATTGAGATACTGTTTGCACGATGTCAGGAAAAGTTATTCTACAGATGCTAGAGATGAAGGACAAATTATTTTCCTTACCTTGTCATTTATGTCTATTTATTTTGGGGAAAATGAGCAAATGGGTGTTACAATCTTGTGCTATGTGCTCTAGAAATTTCCAGAGATATTCAAAACCCAACCAACAAAGGCCTAGAAAACCTGCTAGGTTAGACTAGAGCATCTCAGGAGGTCCTTTCCAACCTAAGTGATTCTGTGATTCTCAATTTAATTGATGATAGACTCTTAAGTTTACTTTTATATTTTTTTTATATTCTTTTGATGTGTCAACATTTAAAAAATGCCTGAAATCATGACAAGGAAATGTTAACAACATGTTAAGAGAAGGAAAAGCTAATAAGTTCTCATTAATGTGTTATGTTAGAAACAGAGGAGCATAAAAGATGAATCAGTTCCCTTCTCTTGATGTTAATGTATACCCAGTGAGGGGAGGGAATGGATTATTAAAATTGCTATACCAGTAAATTCTACTGTCTCTTGTATTATAAATCTTCTGTTATAGATCTTACAGTACTTGTACCAATAATTCTTTCACAGGAATGCAATATATACTGAAAACATTAGTCATCATAACAGATCACATTAATGCTTATGTTAAGTAACTTATCTTTAACACTAACAGAATGTACAAGAAGATCTTGATTATTTTGCTACAGATCTTGAGAACTGATTTTTCACTTCTGCTTTAAACCCCCAAAGTCTTCAGGCAGCTGAAGACATTTCAGTGAGACAAAAGTTCCTTTTACTTTTCTTGTTCCATCTGGAAGCAGGAAGAACAAAAGATGCTGGACTCTGCTAGTGAAGATCTGTATTGTGAGTTCATGTGGGTAGATAGTTCACCCAAAATGTGATTAATTTAAAGGAAGATGCATGTCACTCTTGAATTTCCCCACTTGGGCAGCTTATGAATTATGCATCTTGCATAGTACATTCAATTTTATTCTTAGTTCAGTGCAGATCTGGAAATATAAGAGTTTTGCGTAAAGGGTGAGTAGGTACATGACTCGGAAGTTCCTTGAGATGTATTTGATGGAGTTCTACAGCTGAAATTGAAGACAAATTATAGGAAGTGTTCAGAGTCAACTGTCAGGAAGGAACAAAAGGCTTAAATAGTTGGGACACCACTTAAAGGAGGAAAACCAAGATTTCAATTACCCCAAACCTTTCACCTGTGAAACTAAAATATTATCCCATGTTTTTATTAGGTGTTGAAATTTGTGTTAATTATTATGTCCTGCATATTTAAGCCAGAAACCACTGGTAAGGCAGAAAGACACGTTGGGTATTTCTGCAGCCACTGTATTTCAGCACTCTGGACAGGGATTGGATTCCAGCCCCATGGATGAGCACTGGGAGGACACAGAAGCATCAGGTTCAGGCTCTCTTGTGTATAACTGCCTTTGTAGTGCAATGCTACTGAAGGACACAAGGTTGCAGTCACTGTTTTCTGAAAAGAGATAATTCCCGTAAGTTAGTAAATTATATCAGCTTCTTCCCGGGTCTGCCTACCCCTTTGTGTACTCAGGCTGTGCTAACTATCTGGTAGAAGCATGGAATCATAGAGTATTCTGAGTCGGAAGGGACCCACAAGGATCATCAAGAACAAATCCTGGACCTACACTGGACCATCCCCAAGAGTCCCATCACGTGCCTGAGAATGTTGTCCAAACACTTCTTGAACTTGCTCAGGCTTGGTGCTGTGACCACTTCCCTGGGGAGCTGCTCCAGAGCCCAGCCTCCCTCTGGGTGAAGAACCTTTCCCTGGTATCCAACCTAAACCTCTCCTGACACAACTTCAGGTCATTCTCTTGCATCCTGTCCCTGGTTAGCAGAAAGCAGAGATCAGTGTCTGCCTTCTCCTTCTCCAGAAGAGAAGAAATTGTAGACTGCAATGAGGTCTCCCCTCAGTCTCCTCCAGGAGTGAGGTGGTGAGGACTAACTAGATGAGTATGGAAAGACTGTAGCTACAAATTGCTCCAGAGTCTGGGTCAAGTGCTTGGTGGTGCTAAAGACCACATAGCCTTGCTCTAAACTATTTAATCTATTCACAAAATAATCTTTGAGGAATATTGCCTCCCTTAACTTCTCTCTTCCTTCTTTATCATACAAATTTTCCCCTTAATCCTGACAAAGCCTGTTGTAATCTAGGTAAAGAAATAAGAGAATTTTCTGTAGAGAAGTACATTGCGTTGATGGTAGATTCTTAAATTTGCTTTTCTATTTTTTTATATTCTTGTGTAATGGTGTCCAGTCTAAACTTAGTCAACCATTCAGGAAATCTCTTTCCATTCTGATAATTAATGTTATATCAAATGAGGGTAGGAATAGTATAGGACTCATTGTAACAGATCATAAATTCTTTCAAGTCTGAAAAATGCAAGGATCCAAAAATATTCCTTTCTCCTTCTGGCTATAAGAATAATTCCTCTTCTTGAAATGAAATCTCCCCAGAATTATAGTGCTCTCTACTCCCTTAGTGTGTTTTATCTTGAGGAGACAGCTTCTATTTCTCTGCTGTAGAACTGGAATCTGATGTCATCAACTTCAGCTGAGTATTTGTCATACAACTCATTGCACAGCAGCAGGATTCATCATACAACAAACTTCTTGATCACCAAGCAGGGCTTTGAACCAGCTGACCTCCTGAGGTCCCTTCCAACTGAATTTATTCTGTGACTCTGTTTTCACCATCTGTTTCTTCAACTGTCTATACAAATGAGGGCCCTCTGGAAGATGCCAGCCTTCAACCTCCTTTCAAGGCCTTTCCAAGAGCCAGGAGGATAAGGTGTCTGTTCACACTGTAATCCAAATGAATTATTGAAAATGCGTTGTGGTTCTTATATCCTGGTATATTTAACTGGTGCCTGCCCTTGCCTTGAATTAGGAATCTGCCTTCAACTGCCTTAAGTTTTTTTGAGCAGAAATGTATTTTCTTTCTGTCTCTTCAGTAATTGCTGACGTTGCCAGATGCATAACAGCATTTTCAGATGGGCTTGGAGAAAGGAAACCCAGTTTCCATATAAAAGAAATTTGATAAGAAAAGGTTGGTGGTTGGGGGAAAGATGTGGGTTTCACTTGAAAAGAGACAATTATGATCAAACTCAGTATTTGAACATATTTCATGCTGTGAAAGTGATTCTTTAATATGATCATGATGGAAGGGGAGGTGGAAGGGAAGAAGATGAGAATGATGTAGAGTATGAACTTTAAAGAGTGATTCAGGAAGTCTGTGTCTGCTCTTTGATTTTTTTTTTTTTTTTTGTCTGTAACTGACAGCCAAAAGAAAAGCAAAAAGAAAAAAAGAGAAATTGCAAGGGAGTTATTTTGGTTGGTTTCTTCCTGTAACAAAGCTGAAAATCAGTAGGAGATTTTCTATTAATTTCTGTGAGAGAAGAACTATGTCCTAAAGGACTCCTACAGGCACGTTTTTAAACATTTGCGTTGAATGGTAAAAACAAGATCTAAAACTCTACAAATAGTAACTGTCGACTCAGAAGAAGGAATATATCCTAGCGAGACATCTTGTACCATGTGTGAATCTGCCTATTTCTGGCAATTTTGTCATTGCACTCAGACAAATGGTGGTAATAGCCAAATGTAAGAATAATGACTAATACAAAATCTAAAGTGAGCATCCTCTAGGTTTTCCATATGGCTATAAACAGGATTAGATTCCTTCCAGAAATCTCCAAACTAATTTAAATTTTCCTTGAGCTGTAGGAACATACAAAACATTGATTTATACTGTACAATAAAATCAGCTGAAAGGCTATGTGAAGAAGTAAAAAATCACATCTCTTTACTTATCTTTTTTTAGTACCCTAATCCAGGTAATACCATCAGATAAAATTAGTAAGAGTAATGCAAAGCTTTGATAAAAATCTTTTCTAAAATAAATTTAAAAAAAAAAATTCCTGTAGGAGTACATGACACAGTAACAAAATACAAATTTGGTGACTGATGTCTTTATAAAATTTGACACAATCGTGCAAGAGGTGGACAATGGGGAAAAACCCTTTTAAGGAGAGTTACTTTTTTATTCAGAACCTCATTTTTCTTATACTCCCAGAAGGCACATGCAATCTGTGAAGTCCCACAAAAGTGGCTGGAGGCTGGGAGGTCAGTACAAGGAATATCCCCATTCTTGCTCTGTACATCTACATTTTGTTATGAACTGCTCTGGCCACAGTCACCACACAAATTTTAGGTCAGATGCAGTAGATAGTTTTTATAATCTACACCAGGCTTGTCAAGGCTAGGCAGGTCTGACAAATAAGTCCAAGCAAGAAGGAATTTATGCAGTTATGCCCAATTCTTTTCTTTGAAAAAATGAGGTCTTTAAAATACTAATTTTTTGATCTGAAAACAATGTACAGCATGATAATTTTACCAGTTTTCTAATTTAATTTCATGAAGCCTTTTTAATGTCTATAGAGTTACACAAAGAGTACCTTCTTAATGTCCATTTGTTTTATCTCTAAGGTTACAGGCTGGTACTTTGGAAAGATAAAATTTTTAAGTAACATATTGTTAAATATGTATAATAAATCATAAGGTTTGTCAGCAGAAAACATTAAATAGGCATTTATTTTTGAATGGCTCAGAGTTGTTTTATTGTAAGAGAATGTCAGACAAATAAAAGGAAAGTTCAAAGGGAGATCTTTCCTTTTAAGAGCTAAAGAAGAGTAAATATCTTAGTAAATCTTAATAGACTTATGGAACTCTCCAATGATTCTAAAGTTAAGCCACTCTAGGGAACCCCTAAGGATGTAGCATTTTCAGTGCTTCCAACCGCAGTCCTCAGAGCTGCTAATCACACAGATTGCATGCTATTTGGATCATATGAAATTTTTTGATAATTTTTGTTAGAGACTCTGAGATTGTAGGTGTAGTAATATGTGGGCTGGCTTGGGGTTGAGAGAAGAGCCTGCCACCTTTCATTTCCTGATCATTGTACACAAACTAAGACCTGGTTTTCTGGCTTGACTTTAACACTATTCTGCTATCTTTGGTACTACTGTACTAGTAAAGTGCTAGATTAGAAGAAAAAGGTGTTGAAAAATATTATCATGTAATCTGTCCCACCTGCACATCAGTCAAAGGAATGAACTGGCTAAACAGGAGGTAGAAGATCTGTGTACTGATTGTTGTCACTGAGAAAAAATGTCCCCTGAAGCTTTAATAATGCAGACTTCCCCTCCCCAGCCCCATATTAGAAAGAAAGCACTGTGTCTGAGGCATTGTGGGGATATCTATAAAAACATCTTAAATTGGAATATAATTAGGAGGGCTATAAAGACTTCTAGGAAGACTGTGACCTGTTTGACACCAGCTGCTGTATCTCTTTATTCAGTTACTTCTCACAAAGAAGTCTGAAATGCAAGTATTGCCATTTTTGTGTTCCATGGAAATTTCCTTAGATAAAGAATTGGAAGTAATGGGAAATCGTTGGTGTAAGTGGAGTAACAAAAAATGCCTCTTCTAAATGCTTGCTTCCATTTACTTGTATCAAGGCACTTTTATGAACTTGTGATTGCAAAGGGAAAATTCACATTGTCCTGGTTAAAAGACACAAAAGAGTTGTAGTGGTCACTGTTTGTATTTCCCCAAGAAGCAAAGTGAAGGACACATTCAACTGAGGAACAAAAGGCAAATTAGAGACTATGAAGGGATATGAAAATAGCTGTTCTCAAAATAGTCTGATACAAGTCTCTTTCTCTTTTCTTCACCTGGTGAGATACTAAGGGTTACCAGTGTTTATTCACAGACTTTTCTAGATGAACCTAAATGCTTTGAAAAGTTTCAGAGAAATTTTATTTTCAAATTTTCACTTTCATGATGAAAAGGGTGAAATTGAAGCTTTCTAGTTGGTAATTTTTTTCAGAAACCATTCATGGCTAGAAAAGCATAAGGAAGGAATGAAACCAAATATCTTTGAATCACATTCTAACTATATTTATTTTGTTTAAAATTCACACACTCAATATTTTAATTCAACAATGGATAATCCCAGCACTGTTTAGATCTATATGTTTGAAAGAGATGATTTTTTTAAAAAATGTTGACACCATACTAATGTCTATAAATTTAGTTTATAGATTACTTAATTCATAGCTTTATAGAGTATGTTTTGTTTCTTTTCCTACCTGTAAAATACAAATAAACATACATCACTGTAAATCTCCAGTAAGGATTATTTTATAAAATTTATGAGGGATTTAAAGTAATTTAAGACTCTTCTTGAAGATGTTTTCCCAATTATTTAAGATTTGTAGAGTTATTTAGAGACAAGGATAGGCAAGGCAATATAGAGATTAGGGTTCTCTCTGTAGTGGGAGACCACAAGGGCTGATTAAAGGAAGCTCAATATTTTGGTTCTATCCTTGTGGTGATTTAAAAGATTAATCATTATTTTACTGATAAAAATGAAGACAGAGAGCTGACCTATTCTCCCAGGTTGGTGGCAATCGTGAAAGACAGCTACAAAGTAGTAAAGCTGACATGATACAGAGACTTTGTCCTAATGCTTCCTTCACCTGATTGATTTGGCTTGCTATGTTTTGGCATACAGCTCATGATATGGGAAATAACCCCATACTGTGCTACACTCTTTAAATGTACTGTTCTGGGTCTCCATAAGTCTTTGGAGTGATCTCTATTTCACAGTTTGGAAATTACTTGCTGGCAAAATAGTTCATCTGGTTGAGCTTGGAAAGAGCTGCTCCCTTAGTCGTTTCTGCTCCTATTAGATTAAATAAGGTATGGTGGAATATGGTAGATTAGACAGCAAGAGAAATGAAAAATTGAAAATCACATTCTTTAAATATTTGGCTGTGGGAATGACTGAGCTGTTCTCGTCCAAATAAATGTCTAAACAAATTGTTTCCAAGCCATGACTTTTAAACTGATAGACTGAAGTATGAGTTATGAGGAGAAAACATTTTAGTATGTAAAAGTAAATGTTCAAAATCTAGGAATTTTTTAGGCAGAAGGAAAGTGAATAAATATAGACAATTAATGACATCAATTCGTACACACCACCACTTCCTTTTTGCAATCAAGTCTCCCTTTTAAATCTTTTTTTATAGCATTATGGAAGCAATATATTTGGTGCATAAATGGTTATAAAGTTTACAGCTATTTGAGTTCAATCTTAATGCTCTGAGCATGCCAATCAAGATACCGTCTAAGGTATTACTGTTTCTAATGAGCTAAATAAAACCTGTAGAACTAGGTAAATAGAATTAGAGAAAATTTGAAACTTATTTTCTCCTTATTTTGGTATCTGCCTACCTCAGGAGTTCAGAAATTTTGTTAACCATGTCAGTATTCTTCCACTAGAAAGTTTTAGCATTCTGGTATGTTGGAAGAAATACTTCAGATTCCAATTTGTTCTCAGGTAAGAAGATTAATTTATATGCTGATTAATTTTCTGGGTTGGTTGTTTTCCTCTGCCTTTGTCATAGGTATGACTTGTTAGTAATCAATTTTTCTTTAACCTCTGTACACCAATTCTGATGGTACATGAATTCATTTATTTGCTTTATGGCCTTCATTTGTAACTCTGATATCTATATTCTGCGATGGAACTGGAACCTTAAAAGTACCTGAATATTTCTAGTTTTTTTGCTGTGTTATGAGTGCTGAGCACTTAGCAGAACAAGGCAATTAGGAAATAAATATCCCTGTTTAAACTGTTCCACTAAATTAAGTGTCATTAAACAGTTCTTATTTTTTAAACAAAAGTCTACATATTCATGGAGGTACCAGTCTATTTACTTGGAGCAGAAATTAATTTAGTAGCCCAGTAGTATGGTTCTTTCTGTATGGATTTTTTTTTTTTTTTCATTTTGCAAGAAACATATTGTTGTATGGCTGGAAGATGAAAATATCAAACCACTGAGAGCATCATGGTTCCCCTCTCTCCCATTAGTTTCCTGCAGTGAATTTAAATTAAAATAGCTAACTTTGATGTCAGACTTGTTTCCTTTCCCAGTCTAGCAAGTGGAATGAAGGAAACACCTATGTGAACAGACATTGCCTATCAAAATGAAAGAACCCCAAACATCTCTATCCTGCTGAGGGGTGTGCTTATTTGGTAAACCGGGTCATGCCACTAGATGTGGAATTCTGTGAAAAAAGGTGGGAACCCCCTTTCTGAGGGACAGAGGAAAAGGAAAACTTATGGGGTTACGTTGCATTCCAGAAATTAGTGTCTGGCTTGGTTTTCTCACTTCTACGTGCTGGGAAATTCTTAAAATACTTTTCTGAAGAGAAGTGAACATACTCATCATGGCTTACTTGTGCCTGTTAAGTCTCTGTGGGAAATATTTCATGAGGAAGTATGTAAATATTTTGACTGGTTGTGCCTTTATTTTTGGAGTGCGTTGCAAATGACACATGCATGTATCAGGATGGTGCTGTGGCATCAGAGGCATGTAAGAGATTATTAATATTTTCAATTTTTTTTTTAATTAATGGATCCAGCAGTAGTAAGAGCCCCACTATTATGTAAGCGGACTATGCAGAGTAACACATAACCTAGCACAAGCATATTAAAACTAACAGAACTGTGGCAGAGACATTTTTGAGGCATGATTTATCACATGAAGAGAGACATATAAGGTAACCACTTGTTTTCAAATCTGAATGGATATTTTATACTTTTATCTTTCCTTTTTGGCACCAGATATTGGTGTGGAATTTTTTCAAAATAGCTGAGAATATTGACAAAGATGAGATATTTAACAAAGGAGAATGGTATGTATGGCATTGTGTAGTTTTTGTCAAAGTTTATTTCAAACACAAAGAAAAATGTGATTTAACCAAATTAATATGTGTGCTTGCATAGTTATATAGAAAGAAATGTAAGTGGTAAAGTAGCAGAAAATAAATGCATGTAAGCATGTCTAAAGATTATAAATGTCCACAAGTTGTGTCTCATCCACTGGATCCAGAAGCTATAAAAAACTTAAAAGTATTCTAACCACTTCATAATGATAAATGTTAGTTTAGAAATCTTATAATGTAAAGTTGAACTTCGGCATAGTGCAATACAATCTTTGATCAAATCCAATCAGATCCAATAACTAAAAAAATCATTACTGAAGAGGTAATTAGACTTTTCTCATAGCCAGTTGTAGATTAAGACTTAAAATGTCTTTTGTTATATAAGATGTGAAGATTTCACCAAGAGAAACATTGTGAATTCCTTAGATACTTTAAATGTCTGTTTTTTTTAACAAATATATTAGAACCTTCAGTGATAAAAAATTTCTCAGTTTTGTTTCACTGGCCTGTTGTTTAAAATCTTGCACCTTACTTTATTCTAAATTTGTCTACAATTGACTTCATATCATTGGTTTACAATAGTGGGGAGGTGGGGCAGAAGAAAATCACAATGCTACCACTTCTCTCTCCATGCATGACTTTCTCTCATATTGTAACCATTCCATTACCTTTTGGGCTACAAAATAAATGGACTTTTAATTTTATGCAGCTCATAATTTTCTAGACTTAAGACTATTTTTGTAGCTTCCTTCTGAACCCTTTCTGGTTTGTCAGAAACCTTTCTGAATCATGGAGGAATGAATCAGTAGAAGCCTCACTAATGCCAGATGTTGCCATTAAATCATTTCCTACTCCTACTTGATGTTTGCTAGATTTTGCATCCAAGGTCCAAGTTAGCACTTTTAGAAGGCTGCAGTAAGAATGGGTTTATTTCAGTTAAATTCTTTGCATTATCCTTGAACTTCCTGTTATTATTTTTCCCTGTTGTCATTTAGATTTTGAATAGAAACAAGCAGTTCAAATCAAATATGTTAAGGAACATGGGAGAGTGCTTAAACACGTTTATTTTCCTGTTGACACAAAAGGGTTTTCTATGTACCCTTGAACTACATGCTCCTATATTGTTCTGAATACATGAGAACTGCCAGGCTGGATTTTGAGGTCAAATGATTAGTATTTTTATCATAACATTTACATTGTGATATGGCACTAAATTATGAATATAAGAAAATTAGTTATAAATTATGATGATTTTTTAACCCCACCCCCAAAATATTAATGTGACTCTTATAATACACTTTTTGAATTTTCTGCATTTGAAACCTTATCCTTATTTAACTTAAATGTTGAAAGCATTAGTTGTCTGGTAAAATTTTAATGAAGAAGCAACAAACAGCATTTTCTCTGCAGCAGACAGTATGTGACATTTCTTCATTTAAAATTCTCCTCATGTGCTAACAGACAAATTCACATATCATTATTCAGCATGACCTTAGTGAAATTTCTGTATAGTATTTCTCAAATTTGTTGTCTTTTTGTAGTGTTTGTGCATGCATCTGTAAAATAGCACATGCCCATAAACGGGTTTCTCCTTATTTTGAAAATTCACGTTGAAGTGCTTTTGTCTGCAGAGGTCTCATTTGTTCATAACTACTTGAATACTTAAGGTGTTGAAAACTGTGGGTGTAGCCCAGTGCTCAAATAAGGAGAGGAAAGGCATTTCACCAATGTAGTGTCTCCTCTCTGCCTGGAAATTCATTACCTGTTTGGAAAAGTTGATGGTTTATAACTATTTGCTTAAAAATAGTGTGTTAAATTCACCTTGGTTTGACCACATGTGAAAATTTCTGAAAGTACTGTCAATTAAAAAGATTACTGAGCTTTCAGCTGCTCCTTTTACTTTTTATAATTAGCATTCATTTGAAAGCAATACAATACAGATTCAATCCATCCCTTTCTTTCTGTTGTGCCTTTAATAACTCCAGTTTGGTAGATTTTACTTCAAAAGTTTTGCACTTTCTTTCAAAGTGTTTTCCCTTTGAAACACTCAGTTTAATGGTTGTACTAACACACAGATCAATACACCTGGACCCAGAGTACTTATTTCCACCTTTCTATGTATTCTAGAACGAGATATTTTTCCACATATATGTAAACACTTCTTCCCTCCCCCTCCCTTTTTTTTTTTTTTATTTGTATGACCACCTCATTTTTAGTCAAGATTCTGGAAGTATATTTGTGGATCTTTATTATCTGGAATCATGTGCTGCATACTCTTGGAATGAAGCATGCAATGGAATCATATATCACAGGACTCTCACAATTACTGTATTTTTTCCATAAGACTTCTTCAGCAGTTGATTGCTTTGCTGGTTTTTTAACAGTATAGAAATTTAGGGACTGTATTATTAAAAAAATGTAACTGAAGTAATAGTTTCTTCTAAAAGGTGTTTTATAATAGCCCTTTATTTTGTACTATTTGTTTCTAGTGGGCCATTCCAAATCCTGGTGGAACGTTAGATGGGATGGGATCTCATAGTGCCACTTTCCCCAACTATCATTATATTATCTTTTGACACATTTGTTTTAGCCCTGCTGTTCTTATTTCTAGCTCTTATTCTGGATCTCCCAAATGTCCTTTTTACAAACTTCTGTATCCTATCTCCATCTTATTATAAGCTATAAAAGTCCACAAGATTTTCAAAAGCAGCAGTATCTAATAGAGGTTCTATAGAATTCTCTTATGGAGGAACTCTATAGAATTCTCTTCCATCATCTCTTTGTCATATCAAAATGAAATCTCACGGAAGTTTCAATTGTGCCAAAGACTGCAGTAGTGTCTGTATGTCCTTTAACACAAGCTAATAACTTGCCACTTGTTTGCTGCTGTTCTGTTTTGTACCTCTAGCCTTCAAGAACAAGTACAGCTGTGCTCAAAATTAACATTCCTGTCAAATCTGCTCATATGTGTAAAACTGTGAGGGAGTGGCCATTTACACCTTTTCTCTTCTCTGTGCTCACTCCCCCCTCACTTAAGGTGCAAACTGATTTCTGCAGTGATAGTTGAGGGAAAAATTACTTACAGGTTGCATTCTTGGAATAGATCCAAGCACATGGAGCTTGTTCATTAAAACAAACAAAAGCAATATGTAATGTAAAGATTATTCTGCAACTGCTAAAAAATCAGTATATACAATTTTATTTAATGCAAAATAAGTTAAACACAGTGCTCCTCGAATTAAGGATGTACCTACTTTGAACATCCTAATGCACACATAGCACAAATTGAACAGACTATTTGGTATAATATATTGCTTCCCCCCATGCACTTTAGATAAATGGAAACAGTTATTTTGTTTTTTACTGCAAAAACAAATTAAATGCCAATTAACATTCTGCTTCTGTTTTATCTATCAGGCTGTTGATCATAGAATATCTAAGGTTCCTTTGATTTTCAACCTGTTGACAAGTGAGAAACATGGCTTTTCATTTTTCTCCCTCATTTGCTCTTAAAAAAGGGTGTGGGGATTAATTATATTAGAAGCAGAAAAGTCTTTCCCATGAGGCTTCAATTTAATAAAGGAGCAATTATTTTACAGCACATGCACATGAATGTAAATGATGTATCCCATGTTTCCTCTTTGGCTTTGTGTAACATATTCACCTAGAATAGTTCCAAATGTATGTTTGTTTTGTATGTCATCACCATTCCATCTATGTTCTTGCTTTAAAGTCTCCCTAGATATTCCAGCCAGCTGTCCCTCAATACTTATTTCTTGTTTCAGTTTTATTTACAGGTCCTAGAAAAATGGTAAATTGTCTATTGTTATCTTGATTCAAGAACCTGTAGGCCTATCTCATTGTTCATCTGGAGGCTTCTCAAGTTGCTGCTAGTTTGTGTGTGGATGCCACTGACCAGACACCCCGCCTTGTTTCCCTGAACTAACAGTATATAGAAGGCACAGAGATGTATAGGCAACATGTTTAAAAAGGCATAAAGGCATCTTCGTGACTTTACATACCTCTGAAATTCTGTGATAGATTTTATTCTTAGCACTGCTATGGTATCAACAGAAATTTTTTTAATCTGAATATTGAGTAACAGATTCTTCATGAGTACAGCAGAGACTATTTTAGAGAGTTTTTGGTGGGGGATGCATGTTGGTCTGGGAACCTAAAATTACTTTGAAGCTGCAGAGATTTTATTGTAGATATCTGAAGTACAGAATATTAATGAATACTGAGGGAAAATTCTGTAATGAAAGTAAGATTTCTGGTTGTAGTTTTTAAAGTAATTAAGTGTGACTGCTGAATAAGATCTATGTAACTTGTAATACAGGCTGAAATCTACTCCAGCTGTCTGTTAGTACAGAAAATATACGTCTCATATCTCACAGTCATGAATAATCTCATGTAATGTATTCATGTCAAATTAATGAATGAAAGACTGATTCTTTTCACTGCTCTCTCAAAGTTGTATTCTGAAGCTGAAAATATATATCTGTTTGTTTCAAAGTGCTTTGAATGTGGTGGCCTACAAGTCTTTTTACTCCCTAAGTTCTGTTTTATGATGGTTTTACTTGGTTTTTTTTTTAGTTTTTGAAAACTATTTGCATTTAAAAAACCCATGAATGTTAGATAATGGAAAGAACCATATAGCCTGAAAGAAAAAGCCCAAATATTTTAAGTTGCAAAGTAAATATGGTGTGTTTTTCTCATTTAGCTTCTCTCACCCATTGGAGCCTAAACTTTGGTTGAAGAGTGAGACTGCTATTCCATCAATTCACAGAGTACTAACATAAGTGTGAAGTGAAAGAATGCTTTAAAGTTATGTCTATATGACCATTGTGTCTATGTATCTGAATTTATAGAGATGGTGCTGTTTATGAAATGATTGGGGTTGTGTATAAATACACACACTTGCAGTATTACTTGAACAAGGCAAAAAGAGGAAATGTTAAATTTGTGCTGCTACGGCTGGGGATTTGCAAATTTAAAACTGCAAGTACCAGGAGACTTAATATGAACTCCAGAGCTAATTTCTAGGAAAGATTTGTAATGTACTCCAGACTAACTAAATGAAAGTGAAATATTTTTCTGTGTGTGCTGACATAGCATGATTTAAGTGAGATTTAATAGCTTAGAATGTGTGTTTGTGGTTTCCTAGTACTATTGTGTAACTTTTCCCTAGCACCTGGAAAGCATAGAGCTGGATGGATAAAACCTTCAGCTTATCAAATGAGCTAATGAAACACAAGGTCTCTTCTAACAGTACCTGGGGCGTTTTTTACATTCCAAAAAAAAAAACGCACATTCAACAAGCAACAGATGTAGATTATATAATCCAACAGAAAGCTGATTGAGACTTAGTGTTCTTATGATAATTTTTTGTTTCAGAGTAATTTTTCCTGGTCTGTTAAGCATCTCCTTTCTTGAGATGGTAGGGGACACTTAGAATTTTGTACCTTTTTGAAACATATTATTATAAGTATATTTATGGCAACCCTAAATTTTCTCTATTTTTTCCTGAAAGTTCACTTTTTTGGCTCCTGATAATGAAAAAAATTCAGATACTCAAGAATTTATAGAATGTGTATGTGCTTTTCATTTGGGGAGCTGTCATAAATTTAATGTACAGAAAGTCTGCATGATATAATGGAACATATTTTGATGTTAAAAATTGGCTTAGATGCTTTAATTGTGTGGTGTTGAAGTCCTGCGTCAGGTATCTAAACAGATAGAATTGTTTGAAAACACTAAAGAAAAGGTTTCACAGCTTTTTATTTCCATGGAAACTGTGTCTGATGTTGTATTTTTCATTTGCCTTGAATTTAATTACACAGTGTTTCTCTCCCTTTTCCTTGTTTTCATTATGATCAAGTGGAAGTGTACAACAACTTGTTAATCAATTAATAGCATATATTAAATATCAACAAAAAAGTAGAAATGGTCTTTATACTTAAAGGGTTAGTGATGAGTTAACTGTGGCAGTTGTCTAGTTGTGGCAGTACAGAAAACACCAGCTCTATTATTTTTCTCCCATTTAAATAAAACCTCTCTTTGGAAGTAGAGGACGTGGTACCTGACCACTGCTTCAACAAAACAGCAAAAAACTGCTGGGGACACAAAAAAGGACACCAGTATAGTTAGATCTACAGAATTTATGAAGAAATGTACTCTGGGGTGGGAATTCCAGAGAATTTTTGAGTAGGTTGGATGCAAAATTGTAAAAGATCAATAGGGATAAAAAGAGGAAACTAAGTGTAACTCTGACAGCTGTATTATAATAGAGAGATCCAAGTAGTTGGTGCGTGAGAGCAGAAGAAAGAGAGCAGGTTAGGCAATGAAATGGTGCCCAGGGCTGTATCTAGAAGTAGAATTGGTAGAAGTGACCTCTGAAGTAGCCAGATAACCATCAATAAGATTGAGAAACGATCTTAGTGTGATATGTTGTAATTATGAACCTAAAATGTAAATCCAAGATGAGACTGATTTCTCTGTGAGATCTCCAGTTAACTGTGAAGTTAGTGACTGCATATTTTGAACTGAACTACCTTCTTGTTAAAAGCAAAAGTATTGAAAGTTTTCCTTGAGAAAAAATGAAATAAAGAGAGAAAAAGGAAAAACAAAATACTTGCCTATAGGTAAAGAATGCATGGTTTAAGGAGTTGTGTTTTTGTTAGACTGCTCTGACCTCTTGTCCCTCAAAAAGCATTAATGTATCATGGAGGATAGTAATTGCTAAATAAGTTGGAGAAAGTTTCAAATCCTGAAGTGTTTCTAGATAATGAATCCAAAGTTGTGTGTATGTTTTATTAAGAATCGAGACATGTCTAGCTAAGACATTTGAGCCAGGAACACAAACAAAAACACCCTGCATTCCCAGGGCACAGTGACTAATACTTCCAGCGAGATCTCAGCATTCCCTTTATAGATCAGGTGTTAATGTACACTGACATTCCAACTTGCAGCACTGAAAATTAATATCAATATGGTGGGCTAAATAAAGTATAACACTGGAGCAGCAAATACTTTTGGGATAAAGGACAAGGATTTAAAAACCTTTCTGCTCATGTTGAGTCAAAGTCTTTGATGCTAAAAATAAGAGTTTAAAAGCCTTCACAAGATTGCAGATTGTTTATCCCTGTATAGATATGCTCAAGTGAAATGGATCATTGTGCTGGAATAGCTGAATTACAAAAATGAACCCATAAAACTAGATGGTGGACAGCAAGCTTTATTACAACTTTTTTTCTCATAGATGAGACTTTGTCTATAGTGTGTTCTTGTGTAGCATCTCTTAAACATCAATGATATCCTACAGCTCCAAGATTCTAAAGAGTAGTTGATGGCATCATCTCTAAGTATGGATGCTATTTGAAAATTTTAGTTCATTGCAGTAGTATAGAGATTCCCCTTTTTTTTCTCTTCTACCTGTTTCACCCTCACTATTTCCCTTGACACCTTCACAAGTGTGTAAATTACATGAGCAGACTAGAATTTATTATTTCACATGAAGGCGTAGAGGATCTCTATAGTGAGGTTTTCTGTTTTCATTCATGGGAAATGGCTTTTTTATCCATTCCCAAATCAAATTCTCTTTGAAATCAACTTCTCTACCTCTGCCTGGAATATCACAATCTCTAGCTATTTGTTTGCTCTTGCTTTCAGGTTTTTCTATCTGTTGAAGATATGTACATCTTCTCTAGATGTTGGCTTGCATTTTCATATGTTTAGTGAATGTTCATATGTTTCAATATTTTTGTGTTCAAGAGTTTAACTTCTTTGGGTGTCCCTTGTTTCTTTCATTCTCATATTTATCAGAAGTTAGTGGAATTCTCCCTCCTAATTACATTTTCAAGGTGAGTGTAGCATTATTGTGAATCATTGTCACTCTAGAGTTATGCATATTGTTGTCTGTTATTTTCCTTATTTCTCTGAAATTATTCATGTAAAAGCTGAGCTGCAAGTGGATCAGTGATCTATTCATTATTGATACATTTTCTTTTAGTTCTTGATGTTCCTAAAGATATTCTTCATAAATCCGTGCATGTGGTAACATTCTAAGCCCTGATATCTCTTAGATGGCTACTGTTACATTAGATATCTAAGATTATTTAAATAATGTTTTTCATTATCAGACTGCTAGGAAACTGGGATTTATGACTTCTGTAAATGTAAGAGAATTAAAAATTCTGGGGCATGTTTGCTGTTTGTGTATACAAGCAGTTTAGTTTTAAGTAGTTGTTTTGGATATTTTATTTGGATTATGCCTGTGGTGGAGCATCTTCCCCCCTCCAGGTCACACTATGATCCAAGAAATGCTTGTTAGACCTCAGCCTTGAGGAACAACACATGAGCTGAGCTCCTCTGTAGCTTATTTGAGACACTCTCTGTTCCCAGGACTAGTGCTCCCTAATGAGCTCCTGTTTTTTTTTTTAAGCAAGCAGCCTTGGAAACTTATTTTTCTTGCCTGATAAACAACTCATATGGAATAACATTTCTGATATCAAAATTTCAAAGAAAGTTAGCAGCCCAAATTGTGGCCAGGGTGGAAAAATATTGTGACTAAAGCCCACTCTCTTGCGGCTCTATAAACAGCAGTCCTAGAGCCCCTTAGATCTTTTAAGAAGTCTTCACATAGAAAATTTTTGGGGTTGATTCTGGTCTTAAGTTGGTTGTTTTTAGATTTTGGTTTGCTTTTTCTCTGTGTGCTTTAGCCATCTATGAGTGCGAGACTAAACCTTGCCAACAAACTTTGTCATGCTTTCACTTTTATATTAAACCTGGTTTTTGTGAGATCTTTGGAGGTGTTTCTTTAAGCAACCTCAAAACATTCATTTGCAACACAGCCCATGTCTGGATACCTTTGGAGGAGATGTCTTTTTTTTGCAACGCTTTTTGACTCCAGAACGCTAAATATTTTAAGCAAAATGTGCAGGGAGGTGCTAAAAAATTTCATATGCAAACTAGTGTTTTCTATACTATACACTATAAACACTTCCTGCTTTGTCAAGTCTCATGGTTTCCACAAAAAAATGAAAAGTGACTGAATTGTGGCAGGTGTATGGTGACTGATGGAGGTTGGTGAAAAGCAGAATTTGGCAGGTTTTTTTGATTTCTCGTGGGCCCAAATTTGAAGATGTGAGTATGCAGGTGATACTAACTGATCTTGCATTGCAAAAATGTTTTTCCCACAGGTAATAGCCATTTGGGGGAAAAGTGTTAATGTAGCTAACAAACCTGTAGTGGAACACTTTTGCACCCACATTATAGAAATTGACAAGTTTATTAATGTGGGAAAACTATTGCCTTTCAGTTGATGTCAAAAATGCTGTGACACTTTATACCAGATGTCTATCGCCTTTCTGAATGTTCTTCCTTAACACATCCCCAAAACACAGAGATTTGGTTATTCACTTTTATTTGCATTTCAGTTATGATTGGTATTTGTCATCTTTGAACAACTGCAATAGGTACTCTTGTGAAAAATTTCCAGGTTATGGTAGTTACCTAACAGATTTGTCTCTATTTTTCACTCTTCTCAACCTCTGAGTTTTTTTTCATAACCTTCTTTTTCTTTCTTTTTAAATCCATGATGCATTCTGTCTCTTCAGTGGTTTTTTTTTTTAATGAACTAAATAAAAGTCGTTATGAGAACTTCAGAATAAATACAAAAGGAAATGCATGCATTTATTTTGGTGCACCCTCTCCTAGAAGTGCAGTGCTGTAAAGAAAAGGCCCTTCTCACTAGTTCCTCTCCCTCTGCACTCACAATGTCCTCTCACCAAGGAATTCCAACACATATATCTTTTCTGCATATACTGTGTTTACAGCAACAAAGAGAAACAAAGAGGAACAAAGCATGACTCACCAACCAATTAGTGGCTGGAATGGCCCGAGGGTATGTCATGGGGCAGTCACTTGCCCAGGAAGCTTCACAGGTAGCCTTTTAGAAGAACTGCTTGGCAGTGCAGACACAAGCCTCCATTTGTTATGGAAAATCTTGATTTTTTTTTTTTTTTTTTTCCTTCCTCAAGTATTATCTTCCTTTACTTGTACCCAGTTAGAGCAGCGTGTTTTCAGCTACCTGTATTTTTTTCCAACAGGCGTTAAAAATAAATCTTGTAAACCTGCTTCTGATTTCTGTGCCAGCAGCTTAAAATCAGTTTGTGCCAGTTAATGTGATAGACTTCCTTCTTCTCTCACTTTTGTCAGTTTTAGGGAAGAAATGCCTGTTTGTCCCATTTTCCTCTCTTACACAGGTATAAGTTTAAAAGAACTATGCTGAGGGAAATGAGGTTGTTAACATAGTTTGAGAAAAACTAAAAGTTTCCTTGCATATGTGCTCTTTCTTTATAAATAGGTGATAGAAGGAGAGGCTGCTGTGGTATTTGAGCTAATGTGTTGTGTTCTGACTGATCAAAACCACTATCTGTACTAGCAAATTATCTAGATTTTTAATCAAGGTAGAAAAAACCCTACAATCTCCTATTAAGAAGAGCATTCGTTGTAGCCAACAGAATTGGATTGTTTTGTAGATATTTTATTATGTACCTAATTCTAACAAATCAAGATGTAGCAACTTTCCTTGTGGATTTCTCTATTTACATGATTGTTTTTTACAACGTGTTTTATTATAGGGACAGTTTGGCACAAAAACGCAAAATAGTTTTAAATACACCTTATTCAGTTGAACTTTTACATATTTCCTTCCTCATAACTTTTTGTTTCAAGGACCTAACTTGAATTTTTTGCTTTTGAAACCAGACTATTTGTGAGTACCTTGGACTCAATAAGAAACCAAAGGAACTTTGTATGTCTCTATTTGTTTACATCTCTGCAATTTGCAAAGTTATGTTAGGTCCTCAAGTCACGCAATAAAAGCTCCCTTTTTTTATCTAGCTGCCTAACCTGAATGTCCTCTAACCATCTTAGTGTTCACTGGTCTGTCCTATGGAAAGGAGAAAACATTAACTAACGTGCATAGAGCTTAGAAGCTCTTATTTTTATTCTTGAAGGAATTCACATAATAGCAAATTCATGTACTCGTCAAAGCTCGCAAGGATGTATAAAGTGATATTTGTGTTGCTAGTTGTCATTGTAGTCTGTGCAGTGGAATTACTGTTCAGGTTACATCAGGACTTACATTACACTGTGTTCCTATAGACATTATCTTCCTTTTCCCAACAAAGATCAGCTGATCCAGTGTGTATGTTCTGTGGGATGCTGTTTGGGGAGTAGCTGCAGATTCTGGCAATTTAAGGTGTTTTTTTAAATTTATGCTTCTGTGTCTTTTTCTTTTTTTTTTTTTTTTTGGTCATTCACGACAATTTTTTTTTTTTTTGCAATTGTCTAAGAAAGTTTTTTTATTTTTTTCTTTATCACTTATGAGAAAATGCTTTCCATTTCCATAATTATCACAGGAAAATGGTACCATCTTTGACAACTAGCAACAATGGAAGAGGTAGGAAGAAGAAGGCTTTCCCTTTGGTGATATAAGTAGACAGGGCACCAAGCAGATATCTCTTTATAAAAAAATATGTAATCTCAAATGAGGTACAGAGATGGTATGAGCCTTCTTCCAAGTGTGTTTGCCTCCTACTCAAAGCATGAGCCCTGACAAGTTTGGTGAATTTGTTAAAAACGTACACATTCTGATTTATATAAACTATTGTTTTGGCGGGCCTTACCTATACAAAGAGAATTTAAAATGATGCAGTGTGCAGCCTACTCAAACCAGAGACCTAGCTCTCTGTCAACATGTGGCAGCTCCCCAGGGGTTAACATAATCGTGGAGTCAAGCACCTCTAGTAAGAGGAAGTCTCATCTGTTTGAATTGCTTATGCTTTATAATAACAGAACCAATACCAACAGGGAAATCTATTTAAACAAGGGAAAACACAGTGGAATCAAAGCCTATTCCTCTTTCCCCAAACCATTTAGTCGCATGTAAATAACTTGAGCAACTTATTCAATATTTCTAGAGTTGTTATTCTTGACAAGGGTCTATACTACATGCCAGATAATAGATTCATTTTAAATGGCATTGTTATTTTCCTTATAATAGCTCTTGGTGACAAAATACTTCCCCCAGCCCTCCTCAGCCTTGCAGAAAGTGATTTGATGCTCCTTAATATAGACAAGTTTGTGTTAGATGTTTTATCCAGCTTCCATTCATTTTTAGAGTACTATCATCCTTTTTAGTCTGTTTTAATAATCATGTGGTCTGCACCTTTAAAACGTGCTTGCATCTGTCTCTTTATATCAGTCTAAAGCCATGTTTCAAGGAATTGTAAAGATGATGTGCTTCATATTCTATCCACTACACTGTCTCATGGGAGAGGAGATTGCATGGAGCATCTTGGTATGCTGGACAAAAGTCAGGCTGCACGGCTTTGCAGTGTGAAAGCCTTGGGGATGAGAACACTGTTGGGCTGTCCCAAAGAAATGTTATCACAACGGCTTAACTTGAATTCCAAATTTCTTGGCAATCCCTGTCATTGCCCAGACAACCAGATGAGTGTCTCAAAAATTACCTGTGGACATTAACATAGCTGAAATTGAATGTAAGTAAATTTAAAATATATAGCGTGTGAAAAATTTGAAAAGCAAGTACAGTAACTGATATAAGAACCTTACACTTGAATGGAAAATAATGCTTGGTATATTCTTGATGCCACCTGTCCTATTTACAACATTCAGACAATGCCTTGGATATTCTACCTAAAACTTACAGCTATTCCCAGAGAGCCTATCTGCTGAAACTGTTAACACCTTAAAGCATTTACAGTTCAGCAAGCATTCCAGAAAAACAAACGCCAACAGGAAATGCAAAAAATGCAGCTTTTCTTTTCCCCAAAACTATAATCTCTCTTGCACAGTGAGGGGAACAGCCTCTCCAGCACCTTCTCTGGATGTGTCACAGTGCCATCTAGTGAGTCTTGCCCTGACAGGGAACAAAAATCCAGCAGATTTCATTCCATTGCTGTTCAATCTGTTCATTATTCCCCTGTTAACTCTTCCCCTATTTGGAAACTTCACTACGGTGTGTTTCTTGTATTCTCCAGGTCCTATCTTTCTTACAAACACTTGTCCATGAGCATTAGATGTGCTTTTTAGGGGTCTAATATAAGGCATGGTTCTAATATAAGTACTATTTTAAAGATGGTTTTGGCTCTTTGTCTTTGAAGAAGAGTGTGTTGGTTTTGCCTTATCTTGGTCAGATTTGCTCTTATATTTATTTTTGAAGTGCAGGGAGATATATTTTTGTCAATAGGCACTGTTTCCCCAAAAGCTATGAAAATGTACACTTTAAACAAGCATCTCTTTTTAAAATATCTTCCTTCCCCAGTTTCAAACTGAGAAAAAAAATTGCTTTAGTGAGATGAGTGATGGGTAAAAATGTCATGAATCCATACAGCACATTATAAGAAAACTTTAAGGTAAAAGGTAATATCAATGCATAGAAACCTACAATCACCAGCAGGTTTATCACAGAGCAGAACAGCTGTCACAAGGAAGATGTTACACATGCATGTTGGGTTCCCTTCAAGAATGTAGCTATTATTAGGCAAAGAGGTAGGAGAAGCATTTGCATGGTCTAGTGCTTCATGTTACTCAATAGGAAAAGAAAAAAAGGTTTTGCTGTAAAACCATGAACTACTGAATGATCATTTTGAAGTTTTCAGTTTACCTCCACATATATTGGATATTTTTCTGAAATCGGAGGGTTGCAGTAAAGATCAGTACTGATCATAAAAAATGATTCTAAGTTTTCTCACTGGATAGCTGGAAGACATACTGGGAAACCCAGAAGTCTTTGGACAAGCTGTTTTTAATTTGGGGTTCTCTCATGTTCTGTTACCTGACAGTGCTGGGATCATTTGAGCAAGTGCACATAGGCAGAATGTTAACTTTATTATAATATGTATTTTCTCAAAAGTCGCTATTTTTCAGGAGTATTTTGGTTTTTCAACATGTATTTCTAACACAGAAAATGTTTCATTAGCTAATAGATCAGTTACTTTTACACTGAAGTTCTGTAGAAGAGTGGTGCCCAGTTTGTGAGAATTATGGAAATAAATATCAGATATTTTATGTTACTTCATGACAGATATTAAAGTAAACAGACACTTCCATTTTTTTTAATGCAAGTGGCTGAAATAGAGGAACAGATGTGCTATTCTTGAGATTGCCACTTAAACCTTAGGAAGCTTGAAACAACAATTTAAAGGTGTTTTTGTGTAGTGACTGTTTGCTAATGAGGGACATAATCAGAGAGTTATAAAGGTCCTACTTATATAGCTATACTGAAATTGAACTAACTGGGAGAATTTTACATTGTTTGAATCTACTGAAAACTGTTCAAAAATTAATGTGTCAAATTTCACAGCAAAGAAATCTTTTCCTATCTATTAAACTCAGCCAAGTGGTATTTAAGAGCCAGCTATGAACTGGATGTGCCTCACTACCAGGTTGCAGAAGTAAGACTGTGGCCCCCTGAAGTTTTCAAATGTTTTTCTTACTTTTCCATGGTGAAATTTCATTGGGTTTTCCCCCACCCCACCCTGCTTTAGAGAATATGTAATTGAGGTTTAACTCCAGGTAACAGTTCACTGCAGTACAGGCCCAGCTGGTCTGTGTGGTTGTTTGTCCAATATCACTGGCATGGATTTCTTGGAGGCTCCTCATTTAATAGCTGGAAAAAGGATTGGAGAAAACCTTCAATAAAATAGCACAGACACACAGTTCATCTAATCTTTAACTTGTGTCAGAGCTAAGGGGACTTGTATCAAAAAGCCTGGGATAAATGACTGCTCTTCTACTTAGCTCCAGGCTTTCCTTTCCTGCACTGAAGTACAGGAGAGACACATTTTAAATTGCTGTTCATTCTGCATTGTCTACAGAGCCTGTGAAAGAGACTATAGTACAAAGGACATACCCTGGACCTATCCCACAGCTTTCACTTAATGTTTATTGACTGCTCTGTTCTACTAGCTCTACCCCTTTTTAGGTGTGATTTTCAGACTAGCCTTAGGATTTGATGGAGTGTAATTATATTTCCTTGGCAGATGCTCTATGGTGTAGTAGGAGCTGGGTGGTTCTCAGGGAGTAAGCTGAGGGCTGCATTGCTTGAGTGAATCTGTCAAAGAAATGTCTCACGTATCCTCAATTCTACCCTAAGGAACAAGTGAGGTTTTTCCATCATCCACTGTAGTCTTACCAGAGCATATATTTGAGGGCTGAAAAAACCCTTAATTGTACAGAGATAACCTGTCTCTTCTCCAGGGCTGTTTGGATATAATAACAGTGCTATGAAAATTTTTCTCACTGTGTCCACTCTGCCTCACCAGATAGACCAACCCTAGTGTAACCTACAGCCATTAAAATAATTTTTTTAATCAAGACGTTTTTACTAACAAAGATACTTATCCCATTGTGTTGCAAACAGCAGATATGTTACTACTTTGATAGAGAAGAGTAAAATTCATTTCTATAGCATCAGGTTTTTTTTATAAAATACACCCTCTGGTGATACGACCTTAAAACAACAGTACTAGAGACAGACAACTAGTAGGGCAGTTTAGTCTTCAGAACTATTGTCATGGTTTTTTGGTTTTGGCTTGGTTTTTTTTTTCTTTTTTTGTGGGGGGAGTTGTTTTTGTTTTTTCTTTTTTTTCTGATTTTTTTTTTTCTCTTTTGTTTTTTCCCCCTGATTTTTGTTCCACTCCTGGCAAAATTTCAGTGACAATTATGTCACAATTATCCAACCATCAACAGAAGCCAGAAAGCGCCTGTCAGCCCATAAGAGCTGTGCTTCAGAAAATAGTGATACCATCACCATTCTATTCACATTCTCTCTACACTGGGAAGCCTAAATTCTGTTGATGACTGTGTGAATTTCGAAGGAGACGTCAGGTTTCTCTGGCAAGTTGGAGTTCAAGTGCATACGTAAACATGTTGAAAGCAATAAAATTGCGTTGGACTTCAACTTCTGTGAATGAGTTGTATGGTCTGGTACTTACTCACTTCAAAAACTTCAGGAATTTAATCACTTATGGTTGTAGGAATACTTCTCCCTCAGTGGATTACTTGATGAAAACACATTAAACTATGTCACAGATACATCTGAAAGACACTCTAGGTAACATATTTAGTTGTTTAAATAGACTGGATTGATATCACATCTTAGTTTATGCAAATTTTTTTTAGATAGGTAAATGGATAGTTGAATTTTTTTAATATTGCATGTAGCAGGTGCCCTACACACTGTTGAATTAAAATTAATTTATTACTGTACTTAGTCACTTGTTTTAATGAACTTTGCTCCTTCTATGCCTGAGTGCTGGAAGATAATTTAATAATTACTCTAATTTTCTCTTGGAAATTCTCAAGTGCTTAGATTTCAAAAGCAAAGGTTGTCACCTTTGAACTTTTATGCATGCAACTAAAAATAGTGAATATCAAATAATCCATCACTGTATTAATCTTTAATTTGTCATCCTTTGAAGTCAAGGGAATAGAAAATACTTATTCTATTTTGAAGGCAAAGAAGAAAAGTATTGAACTCTTTTAAGATTGAGTTTTTTGGGGCATTTGAATTATTAATTAAAAATGGACAAATGGAAACAGCATTAGGCAAAGCTGAGAAATGGAGTTTTTATTACAAACAAAACCCCACAACTAACTGGACTCTGAGAGACAGAATGTGTCAGACTCAGGCACTGTCTTTGGTGATTTTAATGTTCCATATACATGAATAGATCCAAGGAAATTTGTGTTTGAACTTACACTGTGGCTTTGGTTTGCTTGACAATGTTATTTTAGAGTGATCATATAGCCATGCATTTCTTAATGTTATATAGTAGGCCTGGGTTTTGTTGCCTGTGATCAGCCTTTTATGCATTTCAGTGGAACTTCCTAGATTTAATTTGAAATAAGTAAGAGGGAATTTAGGCTGTCAGTCACTCCCAGTATTTGAGAATATTTTTATTCTATGTGCTTAGAGCTACTGGTCATGCTGAAATTCTTGAAGGTGTAAACCCCATCTATAAGTATCAGGGGCATTTCATGGAGATTCAAGGTTTATTTCTATTATTGTCATAACTGGAACAGTTTACTGTTTATTTTCTGGTCCTACTTTCCAATTTGCAAAGTATTTCAGGTTTTGAGTAATCATTTGTAGAATTCTTACAGCATGACATTATGAAAAGAGAGTTACCTTTGTAACACCAGGGTTTGAATTTAACTTTTTTACGGGGAAGATTATGTCTAAAATTCTTTAAACATCTAAAAATAATTTTCTGATTATGAAAGGTCATAGCTTTTGCCCTTGATAGCCTGTCAAAATTTTATTTTGCCTGAATGATATTGCTTTAAGAGATGTGCTCTGTTTTTGTGTGAGAGAGGGAATATCAGTGTTAGTGTTTTCCCATTACAAAATAATTGAAGTTATTTATATGAGGCTTTATTTAAATGGTTAAAGCTTTTTTTGTTTGCTCCACATGCTTGTGGGAAAGCATATTTAAATATTAACAAGAGAAACATACAACTCAATGGTAAGGGGAAAATTTGTGAGCATGAATGATCAGAATTACTTTCAATCAGAAAAACATCTTTATCATGCAGCTAAGAATGGCTGAGAACCAAAGCCTTCTTCAAGATTTATCCAAGTTTAACAGTCAACATGTCATTTACAATAGATTATAGGTAATGGAAATGCAGGACACATAAGAGATACATGTATAGATACCATAGTTATATATATATATAAAAATATTTAAAAAAAAAAAAAATATATATATATATATAAAGTAGTTTTATAGTATTCAGACAACCAAGAAACAGGCTGTTAGATATAATTGACAGGCTGACCTTTCTCCTTTCTTGACCTCGGTTTGCATCTCACTGAACTTGTTATTGAGTATTATAATATCAATACTATTTGAGTTTTACATAGGACAAATTAAGAAAATATTATACAAAAGGGCAAGAATTGTTGGTGAGCTTTGTATGGGAGTTCTCAGTGAAGTGTTATGGTTGAACACAAAAATGCAACTACGCCAACAGCGATGCTGTGATGGGTTGCATCATTTGATTTTTGTATCTCTTCCACCTGAATTCTTGTTTTGCCTCCCTGAATTTGAAGACTGAAGCCAATGAAACCTGGCCTGACAGCTGCTTGTAAAGGAATCTGGGCCATACTTGGCATCTGAAATATGAAAGGGTCCCCTCGGTTTCCCTTGTCACTCCAGGATGCCTGGGAAGAAACTGAAATCCTCCAGATCCCTGGATGACTCTGCTTATAGGGGCCTTTGTGGAACTGAAAATCTCTTCTCTGTCATTCAACATTTTCTGGGCCGTGAAGTTTTACAGTTCTGTGAAGGAGCTAATCCAACTCCCTGCATTGCTCCAGGACCCCCTGAGGCTAGATTAGCTGTTGGGGATGAAATGCTGGGTGTAGACATCTGGAATCTCCTCAGTTATGAGTGCATCCGTGTGGTAGTGATGTATGTCTTGCACCACAGCCTTTCTCTGCTGGCATTTCCTTCCTAGCACAGACAAAATGCAGCAGCTTTTGGACATCTGGAAACTCTCCAGTCTAAGAAATTGTCAGCTGAGCAGGCTCCTGTTCTCCTTGATAGTTTTAAAGATGCTTGGTGTGTCTGGTGTATGTAGTCTGTGGATGCAAGGGATTTTATTCCTGGGAGAATTTTGTTTCTTGCCCCCTCTTGGCATTATAATAATAATAATAATAATAATAATTATTATTATTATTATTATTATTATTATTATTATTTTAAACTCCTGTATTGAGGTTACACACCTATGCTTAGTTCTCTTTATCAAAATATAGTCTTTTCTAATAATACATTTATGTATGTATATATTTCTCTATTTTAAATAAATATAAGCCAAATAAAATTCCAAAGTGCCAAACAAATTAATTCCAATTATATATCTTGATTCTAAAAAAAATAGCAGTTTTCAGATCTCCCTGGAAACAGTAATGGTTAGAATTTGTTTCTTTGTGAGTTCCAGTAGTATGCATTTTCTCTTCATCCTTCAGTTTCAGGTTGATAATTATTAAGGTTAGCCAGTCACCACCATCAACTTTGTATTGGTTTCTTTCTGACAGGAATCCAACCTAGTCTCTGGGGAGTGTGTGAAATTTCTTGTATTGTGCTTGTGCAAGCAGAAGACAGTGACAGTTTTAAAACTTGAAATAGTATTCTGCTTGGTACAAGATAGGAAACAACAACGTAAACCTGCATACTTTGTTTGTAACTTTGGGTCTCATTCCAAATGCACTGGAGAAAATGAAATAAAATTTTTTGCACAGGATTCACAAGAGTGGGAAAATAAATGTTAGACAGAATGGGTACCTGGACACAACTTTTTCGTCATGTACATATTATGTTGAATAGATGATAAACTGATATTTTAGAGGTACATGTTTAGTGGAAAGGAACAAAAAGAAATGGGGTAAATTTGTATGATTATTTCTAATTTTTTTAGGTTATTGCTTCATTTTAATCAAAATAGGAAAGAATCTACATTATTTTCTTGGTGACAGTATGGAGTCTGTTGACCTTTAGATACATTCTGTTAAGATGAATTTCCACAGTTTCAAGAATCCATAGATTCCATGGGGAAAAGTTCTCTCCCATGACCATTTTATCAAGGCAGCTGGGCTTCTGTTCATTCTACTGGTAAAACCATAAGACAGTATCTATTGAAACAGGATGTAGCATCCTGAGCCATCTTAACTTTTTTTTGCACATTAAAATTACTATTGATTCTGAGTCACAGTGATGTGACTCATCCTGGAAGTTGGATATGTCCCCAAGATGTTGCTGCATCAGAGGCTCATATTGAAATCAGTATTAGGGTTGCTTGGTTTCCTGCAGGGGGAGAGCGGGGTGGGCTGTGTAGGTGATGGGAGCAGTGTTGGTTTTGCTATTGCTTTTTGTACTTTTTTTGTTGACACACAGGAAGGGGAAAAGTGAGAGACCAATATTTTCTAGAGAGTATTGTTTTTCTTCAGTGACTTAAATACTTCAGCTGACACTTCAGTTAATAAACTAGATGTTCTCTGGTGTGATACTGTGGTTACTAATGCTCACTTCCTTGTTCCACTCTAGAGAGTCTTGGGTAATTCCTGCTGGGAATAATTACGAATAGTTCTCTGAAAAATTAGCCCAATATTCATCACTGGCAAAAAAGCAAATAGAATATTAGTTATTATTAGCAGAGGAATTTAAAGAAAATCAGGAAGTTAATTTGTGCTGCTGGATAAATCTATTTGTAAAGTTGTGTAATTTTGTACATTTAAATTTTGAATATGTGCAATTTTTCTTGATTAATTTTAAAAAAGAATCTAGTAAAACTAGAAAGTCCTTGGTAGATCAAAAACATGGAATATCTTTCGTATGGATGGTGATGTGAACTATAATGAATTACATTTTTGCATCTTGGAGAAAAGGTAAGAGAGAAAATAGAAGGATATGCAAATATACAAACTGATACACCGAACAAAATTTTTAGCTTGTTAATAAATTTATAGTTAATGGAAGAAATTGATTTTTGCATGACTTATACTTGTAGAACCCATTACTACAAGGTGTTGTAGAGAACAAATATACAATGGGATTAACCAAATTTGTGGACTATGTTTCTGTATTACCTACAAAACCTGATGGTCCAGACGCAGCTTCCAGTTTCCTGAAAGCTTCTAGATTCTTAAAGCATAACAGAGAGGCAATTATTGTAGCCACACTGTGATCTTCAGTTCCTTCAGGAAAGTCCATTGCACTAAGGCAGGCATAGACTTAGTAAATTTGTTCATATATTCTGACAAGAAGATGATATAATGTTCTAAATATTTTTGATTTATAGTATCTGGCAATGTTAATATGCTTCAGAGACTTCTATGCCTGGTTCAAATAGACTGGAAATAGATGCAGAAAAAAAGATATTTTGGGATGTATGTATTTTAGTGTTATTGTATAAAATAGTTAATGTTTCTCTACAATATCTTTCCACTCCTACCTTTTTTTTTTTTAAATAAGGTGTTACTTCGTATTTCTGAATGTTTGCAAGTATTTAGGTAAAATGCTACATCAACACAAAGGGGAATAAAGTGTCAGTCTCTCTATTTCTATTCTCACTATTCATGTTTATTCTATTAGAGGCATCTATGATTTGTTGATACCACTTGAACATTTCATTTCTTGAGGGAAGCATAGTTTTAGAGCTAGAAGCCTCTAGAGTCTGTAAGCAGGCGGCGGAAGGGAGTGGGCTGATATTGAGAAAAGCACTGTTGATTGACATGATATATTGGTTTAGAGTATATTAACTTATCTCACACTTTAAAGAGTCAAAATTAACTCAGAAACATGTTTAGAATCCTAACACCTCAACAGATGGAAAGCTCCCTTCCTTCCTCCCTCTCTAAAATCACCTGGCAAAGAGTGAGCCAAGGCTAAAAAGGTGGTTTAGAGAATTTTAGTTCATTCTGCAAATTATTTTTTTACACTTCTCAGAATAGCGTGCAGCTTTCCTCAAACCAGAATGCATCTTCATAGCTTTCCTTGTTTCCTCATAAGAAAAAATAAAAATCAGGAGTAGAGTTTATTTTAACTGCCGTGCGTACAGTATGTCATGGTCTAGTGCGTCAAGCGCTGCTATTTTGTGTCTGTGCTTCATTCCAACTTTAGACGGACATACATCATAACTGTAAACACCTGCCCCGCGTCATTAAGGATAGCAAAAATATCCCATTGTGGGAGGATCATAAGCTGTGTTTTAGGCAGTTTGTGTGTGATCTCTGACAAGAACATACCGTGCTACATCTTTCTCACTGTCTGTATTCTCCTTTGGATGAGAAATACGCAATCCTGTCTCCGTCCTTGGCCCCGGCGCTCACATGCGTACACGCACATGCACAGTATCCCGGCAGTACTTATAGTAATTTAAAATAATTTTACAATAGTCGTGCTTTTAATAGAAAAATGAAACTAAATTTAAAGCACAACAAGATTAGCTTAAGGCCTTAATATACACAGAGAGTTTAGAGGTCATTTACAATAATTGCGTCGCTGCCATATGTTTAAGGAAGATTAATTAAAGGAAAAAAGCTGGAGTAGTTCTGCTTTCATTAAAAAAAAAAAGAAAAAGATGAGGTTAGTGCTTAAAAAAAGGATAGAAGTTTTCACATAGGGATCCAAACATGAGTAACTTGCAAGCAGTCCTATCATCTGTCAAACCAACTACCACATCAAATTCATAAATAGCAGTGTGTAAAAAGGAAACTAGGGAAGCCAAATTCCACTTTAAAGCCACAGAGAAATAGGAGCTTTTTAACAAAAGCTGAGCAGTCCTAGTTGATATTATTAAAAATCTTCACGTGCTTTGGGTTTAATTTTTGGTTTGTATTAATTTCAAGAACAATTCCCCATCTATTGCAAACATTTGCAAACAGATAAACTGAGGAAAAACTGACTCCTTTTGGTTTTAGGAGAATATGAGCACATGTCATATACTTTAAGGCAGGAACTTAAGTACTCATCTGGCTTGCCTCTGGCCCATGCTTTCCTCTCCTTAAAACTCAAAGAAATGTGCAGTACTTGATTATATTATCATTACAGTTAGTCCACCGGGAAAGAGCTGTCTGTGGAGGAATAATCCAAACACTCCTGGCCCTTTAATTGCCAGACTATTGAATCACTGAAGTTTTAAGTTTTAAAAAATTTAAAATAAAAAAAAAATTAAAAATTTAAAAAATTTTAAAAATAAATAAGAAAATTGACCCACTACGAAATCTATCATTTCAGTTTTTCTGGTTTTTTTTCAGTTGCATGCAGCACTGATGGGCATAAATCCAGCTTGTCCTGGAGCTCCTGTTTCTAGTTGCTCATGAGCTTTTGTGTGATCTTGGTCTTTGTTTCTAACCCACACCTTTTCCTGAACTCAGGACACCTTTTGCTGCTAGAAAAGTCATGGCCCCTACTGTTTTCCATAGAACAACACTGAATCTTTGAGGTAAAATGACATGCATGCTGGAAGAAGTGTATTGGCAGAGCAGATGTGATAATTGGGATACCCAGACTGTCAGCATCTCTGTCTTCCCCTTGCTTCTTTCTAGATGGGCAGTAGTGTTTTTCAGAAGTCTCACCCACAAAGTGATTGTTTCCCCACAAAACACAGAATGCAGTGGTGGGTATTTTCACTTCCCAGATTGCATGGCTCATGCAACATAAGTGTTAAATGGCTTTGTAATGTGGTCAGTGAATAATATGGAAAATAATTTCAAATATAGTAATGTCTTTTTGTAATCTGCTGTACTACTGTCAGCATGCAGCTCTTGGAATTTTGCCATTGGTTATATTAACTCTAGCATGGAACATGGTTTTTTTGCCAGAGATTTCTAGGTACACACTCAAGAAGATGACAGCTTTGGGTAGAGTGTAGGTTTTTTCAGGTTTATTTTGCTTTTAAGTCTTTCTGTGTTTGTGTGTGTGTATGTCTAGAAGTTCTATATAAAAGTTTATATATACATAGATATTAATATATAATGAAACCAAGTTAAAAATCTTTCACCTGAGGTAAAACACTGGCGGATGGACTGTAAGAAAGCAGGACCCATGAGATGCCTTATTTCAGCAATGTACAGGTTGGGTCACCTCTCTTGCTTCCATAAGACGTGCAGTGTTTCCTGTCCAGAAAGCTGACACCTGTCCTCCTGACCTATATGTTACTGATACATTCAAATACTGCAGTGGAGATGAGTTTCTTTCAGGTATTTCAGCTGTTCTGGGACATCTGAAGCAACTGATACGTTTCCATAAAAACAGCTTGTAAGGTATCCATTTTTCTCCAGAATCATCCCCTGAATATTCATGCTACCATCTCCAATTGCAGTTACACCTACAGCTAAACTGAAGATGCTGATAAATCCTTGCTGTATTGATTTACAGGTGAACCAGCAGAACGTGGTGCATGAGAAAAACTGAGACATGTCACAAATAAACATACACTTCTGTTTTCCCTGGAGAAAAAAAAAAATGGAGCCTTAATTCAAATCTGTGACTTGATAATCCTGCCAGTTACGTTTGCTTTTCATAAATAAAGTTCTCTGAGAGAGGACAAAGGAGTTAGTCTCACATATGTGTAGGAAATGAACGCAGACAATTGAGAAAATTCAATGGTAACCAAATCTGCTAGTAAGGACTGCTCTAGCTGTCTATCATGAAGTTATGTATTTGTATCTTTAGAGTCATGATAATAGGATATTCGTTTCATGGGTCAAATGTAAGACTTGATTGTTCTTAAATTATAATCTCTCCAGAGGAAGAAGGAAACCTATAAAACAGGTAGGCCTTCTAAGTCTCAAAAAATATAAAAGAAGATCAAGTCTGACCATTTGACATAGACAGCAGTAATTCTAGAGGATTTGACTTGGCTGATTTTTCAGGGAATTATATACAGGTATCATTCAATGGGGAATTATGTCAAGTGAATTTACACAAGAAAAATCCTTGTTGTTTGAAAAAGAACCTGAGGATTTTCTGAGACCTTTTCAAGTTTATCAGTAAATACCCAAAGGCTTTTTTTTTTTGGCCATTATGTCAAAAGATGATCAGAGACTGATATATAGCAGCAGTTTTCAGCATGTACTTAATATGAAATTATTTTTATAGATCTGTATTGTGATGTTTGTTTGTTTGGGTGGTTTTTATAAACAAGACTGCTTTTGTGGAGAAGAAATTATTTTCTTGCTTTCTCTTACTCTGTTTTAACTTTTTCATAGTCCTGTTTTCTTCTCTAGGTCCTAAAGACAGCTGAGATACTATTCTAGGGCCTAAGCTCCCTCAGTTCTTGTTGAAGCTAACAAGAGATGAGAGCACTTGCATTTTTATAGAACCTGGGTGTGCTTAATGTTCTTTGCTCATCTCCCATTCACTTTATGTTGTGAGTCATGCTCTTAAGAGTATTCTTACAACACCTTTGGTTCCCACTCCAACTCGCCTTTCCAGGCTATCAGTTAAAAACTGGAAGATAAATAAATTTTGGCTTCAGCACTCAGCCAGTAAATCCATAAAGTAAAAAAAAAAAAAAATTGGAAGGCAGCTCTAGGGAGATATTCTCTTTTCTAGATATCTAATCCAATTTTTTCCTTGAGGACTAAAAGCATAGAAGTCCTTTCAAAACAGGTTTTCTTTCTTGCTGTTGTACCCTGTTAAAAGTCTTCTTGAGGGCATGAAGACCTGAGAACTGGAGGTGTCTGTCATATTTGATTCAGTCTGTGATTAGTGTCTTAGAGGATGTGAGGAGTTACAGTAGCAGGCAAAGATTCTCAAAGTCTAATTTTATTTATATATTTTAATATATAGATATCTCTATAAAGCAAAAAAAAAAAAAAAAAAGAGGATGATTATAAAGTGTTAAAAAAGCTTCTAATCAAGCTTTTTGTGCAAACACATAGTCCAGACAGTGAATGGGGCCTACTGGTGGAAGTAGAAATGATAATAGGCTCTTATACTACATCTTGTTGAAGAGTACACTTTATAAGTTATGCTTCACAACACTTTAGCCAAGTTTAAGACAAAATAAATTTACCAAATACAGAAGAATAAAAACAAGCAATCATAGAAGAGAACCTGAAGAACCTGTTAACTTTGCAGCTCAGAGGCAGAATTTACAAAGCAGTAGAGAGTTCAACTGAATGAGTTACCTCTATTGTTAGAAAAAAGGCGGGAAAACTGTGTGCCATATTTACATTAATTGAGATTTATATTAAAAATTTGATGATGAAAGAGATTCCTCCAAAGACATCACACACATGCTGCTAACCTTGTGTTCATATGAGGTTCATGCTCACTTGTTGCAGGATTTTTGTTTCTTTCTAATTTAGTAACTGGTATTTGTATTTATTCCATGTAAACTGGCTACCTGTAAATCCTGAGATGTTAAGCAGAACTAATAAAATTTCAGTATTAAGATTGCTTTCTTAAGGCTATTAAAGTTATGCAGCAAGTACGTTGTTTTTCTATTGGATTATTTTACTTCTTGTACTACATAGCTTAGTGTTTTAACACCAGTCCTCTGAGACAATTGAGCTAAAGCAAATTAATTTAATTTTTGTTTTCCAGTTTATAAAAAGAAGCCAGCAATATAGAAATCCACTGTAAGAATGTCATCTTGCTTCTATTTGCTCTTTTTACATTATGGTAAATTTTTGCATCAAATGGTAGTCACATTTTTTATTGTTTTGTTAAAGTGCTCTCTCTTTATTTTCAGAGTCTGAAAATAAGCATTTAAGGTCTGAGGGCAACCTTGAGCAAGGAGGTAAGAACAATTTTATTCATATTTCATAGTATTTACTGTTACTAATACTGTTCTGCATTTAAAAATTTGAATACTGTATGCATATGAAAAAATCTAACCAAAAACGGAACATTATAATCATAAGTGGATTTTTCAATGCCCGGAGGGAGCCTAAAGTAGGGTGGGAACTTTCACCAGATTGAAGATGAAGAAAAGCAGTCTGAAGCCATTATTGCACTTAAAATGAGTGTATTAATCTCTTGCTCTGCCCAGTCTCAGGTTGTTTTCTGTCTTTGTCAAAGAATTTACTCTTCACTTAGGCTAATTTACTCTTCACTTATGCTTCACTTATGCAACTGAGAAGTGTCCCTTGGTTTGTGAAGTGTTTTATATTAGTCATAAGAGTTAGAAATGGTTTGTCAGTCATTTGTGAAAATTGTTTATCTTGGTTTTTGGTTGCAGTAAAATGAGAAAATAGGAAATTAATTAAGATTAACTCTGAATTATGCTGTGTGTCTTTGGAACTGAAGCTCTGCCTCTTTCCAAGTGAGCTGGCTTGCTGCACTGCCATGGAAAATGCTCTGTTGTGCTGCTCCCCAGGCTCTACAGTGTACTCCCAGCTCTCACCTTTGGTGGGATTGGGAACCTTCTGTGTGCACAATGCCTGCAGCCAGTAGAAGGGCATGCAGCAAGGCGGAACTATGATGCAGAGGATAAAAGGTCAACAGACTTTTTCTTTTAACAAGTAGCTCCTTCAATACAGCAAAGAAAAAACTACATGCCAAGCACAAGTAAGTTTTTCTTGGTTCTGTCTTTCTGGTCGGGTGAGATGGCACTTGGGGAATGTTCTGAGTTGCCGAGTGAAGTAAATCTGTTCTATACTGATTATTCTGGAGGAGTCAAAATCTAGTGCGGGATAATCACCCTCTCCTAAGGTAGTCACATGGAGATTAATTTTAAGGAAACTTTAAAAATCTGTTATTAGTAGTAGTTTTTTAAACCCTGGCTATAAGCGCACTTATAGTTTTTAGTGGATCACGTGGTCTAAAGCAACTGTTTTGGCAGAAGGGAGAAGGCAAAACTGTTTGCAGGGATGCAATTGAATTAATTAATTAATGTGATTGTGGGGATGGGAGAAATGAAAATTCATGTGTTCAGCTTTTAAAGCCATGTATTGTGGAATTGTCTTCAATGTGCAAGTCGTAAAGTCAAGTCCAAGAGTCTGATTAGCTCAGTGTTCTCTGTCTGTCATATGACTTCTGATTTGTGTGTTGGGCTCCAAGTCTCTCCCAGACTCAGCTATCTGTGCACTGCAGGTGTTTATAGAGTGCTGTAAAAGGGGGTTAGTGCCTAACTGGAGCAGTTAGGTTCTTGTAAACTCTGTGCTGTTGCTGCTAAAATACTACCCCTTCTAGAGAGGCCTGGGTTATTTTTCCTCACCCCCAAACCCATTTAATGCCAGGTTTGCAAACGTGTGTGGCTCCCTGTGTAGCTCAATGCCTGAGCCTCGGTGTGATTCCCAGACTAATAACTCTTCTTTAATAACTCTTCCTGTCTCAGTCCTCAGTCTGCAAGTGGTGACAGCCCATCTCTGCTGGAAACTGGCTGTTTACTATTGTCACCTGGCATAGCAGAATCAAGGGTGGGGGTGTTTTTATATTATTGGGTTTTTGCTCTATGAATGAAAGTTTTTCAATGTTGTCAGGGAAGCGAAGCTCAGCATAATTCCTTTTAAAGCTCATTTTAACTCTTAATTTCCTAGTGGTGGTTTGTAATACTAAGCAGGGGGCAGTATAGGCAGCAAGTTTTTTACTCTCACGTATATTTTGATTACTATTTACAACAAATGAGAACTTTGTTTTTCTAATGAAGCAAATGACATTTATTAACTACACCATGGCCAGTTCAAAAAAAATCAGCAAATCTGAACAAAATAAAAATAATTAATCTACAGAGATGATTGTCTTCTGTGAATCATCTAATGCCATCTACCTCAGAATGGTGTTTCAGGAGCTATTAATGAGGATTTTTCACTTTGTGACATGGCACAGTGAGGGCAGATAAGTCCAATTAGTCCTTTTCCCAGTAGACAAGGTATTTTAATTAGTTTTTAAGAAATAGAAAGGGGGTGTCTGGTAAAGAATCATGGGAAAGAGCCCTTGAATTTCTCCCTCTCCTGTACATGCCATACTGTACATACAGATATATAGTGATCTTTCAGAAAACATATATCTATAAGAACCTGATTAAATTTTATTCTAAATTATGAGAAAGGTCTCTATTTACAAATAGAAAAAAAATCTATATTAAAAGAAAAACACAAACTTCATCTTTAAAAACAATTTCCTTTTTAGCAAAAGAATGTATAATTTGGAGAATTTTTTTGTTTTTTAAATTGATACTTTTTTCTGATGCACTTAATTTTTTCTGAAAATTAGTGAATATTGGATAGGAATATTTATTGGATGAAGCAGTGTTTAGTGTTTAAATGTAAAAAAAAGCTTTATTAATGATTTTTTATTTACTGTATTTGGTTTTCTCTGAAGAAAAGATAGTCTCTGAGAAGTTTGTGTTCTGAATGTAATGCCACAGTGCAAGGGGTTGGACTGAAATTTGGTTTTCAAGAGGCCATATCCTCCATCTATTAGCTGCTTGCACTTACTGTCACCTAATCCTCTACTTCCCCCCAGTTTGAGACAGTGGTTTAGGAAACCATCCAGGTAACAAGACCAGTGATTAAATGATATGGTTTAAAGAGATCTTTGAAGTGATGGCTTCGACAAGGTCATTTTTAAGGAAAATATATTTAGTCCAGTGTCTTGCAACCACCCTCCTTTAACAGTGGTGTCAGCTGAACAGAAGGGATAAAAGAATCAGCTCGCCACGGTGGCAAGGGATCCTCAAGCTGGCTTTGCTGCCCAAGTCCAGGTATATGTAACTTTGGACATAAAAAGGTGTGCAAAACTCTGTAGGGGCTGTGACATTCCTGCTAGATTGCACATGCAGCTGTGTGTAAAAGTAAATCCAGAATCAGCTGGTAAGTCATGACCTTGCACTTACTGTTCCAATGTGGGCTTTTCAACTGTTTGCTTTCTGTGCTTTGGTGGAACTGTCCCGCTAGGAAGGAGCCTGAATAGTTTCATTTTCCAAAGCATGTGTTCCATGCAACCTGTGTGTTCCTGCTACCTCTCTTCCCCGTCTCCATTTTGTGTCTGAGCTTTCACCCTCTCCCCAACACTCATCATTTTGGGCTTGTTTAGTTTTCAGTTGTTTTGGAGTTTTGGTGTTTTTTTAGACTAGCTGTTGATCAGCAATCGATGAGATAACTATTTTCCCTAATGTTTCCATGGTTTGCAAATGTTCATATTTTTTGCCAGACTTAACTAAGCTTTACTGGTCCTCAGCACAAGATGATATTGTAGGCACTTGTTTTATTCTTTTCTTCTGTACCTGTTTATATATTAGTTTGAATGTTAACCCCCCACGGCTAGTTGAGGGGCTGTCAATATTCTGTCAGACTCTGAATTAATGCTTTGAGTTGCACTTGTGTTTTTATCTCCTGCAATGAGGATCTGAGCCTAAAAAAAAAAAGTATAGCAAAAAGAGGGAAAATATGATAGGAGGAAGAAAAGGAAAGAGCCAGAATGGAAAAAAAATCAAAAATCGAGAGAGGTGTGATGAAACCAAGGCATAGAGACTTCTCACTATGGATTTTTAAGTATCACTTCAGGAAGAGATTTTGAAAGTTGACTGCCTTACTTTTAGGAACAAAGCATTAATTCTTTTTTTCTTCATTAGAAAGGTTCCCAGCACAGCACTGAAGCTATTGTTAAGTATTCATTTCCCTTATAGTCAATACATAAAGTACCACCTTGCTTGAGGTCTGGATACAGCTAAATTCTGAAACCCTTGTTGAAGCAAGAGGTTCTCCTGACATTTAGAAGTTTGCTTACTTAGAAAGAAAAAAGAGAAAACAAACCAAAATTGCTCAATTTTGTCCCTGTATGTAGTTGTTTCTTCATATAAAAGGGTTACATGGATTTACCCCGGAATGATGCCAACAACAATATATGGAGTAAATGTCGCCCTAAGAGCACATAGATCCAGTTTTTAGTATTGCTCCAAAGAAAGTCCTTGATTCTTCCCTAACTTCAGTTTTAGGTGGGCAGTGTCCTGTTACATCCTTGCTCTCTTCCAGCTTAGGTGGTTATTGCCCATCAATTATTCAAGTGTTTCAGATGCTGCATATTGTGCTTTGATGTAGTCCAGTCTCTGGTTGGCTGAAAGAGCTGTCTTTTTTCCTTTTTTTCTTTTTTGTCTTTCTTGTTTTTCTTTCATCTTTTCTTCTTTATTTTCCTTTTTCCTTTTCCTTTCCTTGTCCTCTTCCTATTCTATAGTACTTTCACACTAAAAACCAAAATCAGTATTTAGGAAACAAAATTAGAAAAATAGTCATAAAATCAATAGATTTAATGTCAGTTTCTACTGATACAGTACCAATGTTCTGTGGTGACAGACTAGTGTTTTTTTCTCTACATGTTTCCTAGTTTGCTCACAAAATACAAAGCCATGAAATGTCTAGACTTTTCTTTGCAAACACATTTTTTGCAGGCAATTTATGCTGCTGTCTGAAGCTCCGCTGCTTGAGCAGGCAGCCTGGTTTTGAGTGGGAAAGTGAAGCATGTAGACAACACTTACCACACTGTGAATGCTAATGAATGATACAGGGAAATTAAGGTTAAAATGAGAAATGCGTGGAGACCTCACAGCAACCTTCCAGTATCTGAAGGGATTCTACAGGGAATCCAGAGAGGGAATTCTTTGTCGGAAAATGTAGTGATAGGAGAAGGAGTGATGGGTACAAAGTAAAAGGGGAAATTTAGGTTAGGTATTAGGAAAAAATTCTTTACTGTACCAGTGGTGAGGCACTGCAACAGCTTGCCCAGGGATGTTGTGGATGCCCCATCCCTGGAAGTGTTCAAGGCCAGGCTGGATAAAGCCTCAGTTAACAGGTCTATCAGGAGGTGTCTCTGCCCATGGCAGCAGGGGTTGGGACTAGGTGATATTTAAGGTCACTTCCAACCCCTCAACATTCTGTAGTTCCCTGGCTCCCTGATTCTGTGACTTAGGCCAGGAAGGATTTTGCAGGAACTTGTGGTAAAATCCTGGTTCTGCTGAGGCAAGTGAAAGCTTTGTTTATCACTCTGCCCCTGCAGTGGGCAGGCTGGCATAGGGCAGTGGGACACAGAGGACAGCTGCTCTCAAGTGACCAGAGTAATATCTCATGCGATTACCATGACTCTCGGCGATAAAACCAAGGCAGCCATTACTCAGGGACTAGCTGGTCATCAGCTTGGTGCTGAGTGATTTCCTTTTCATCACTTGGGGTGGGTTTTTTGTTCCTTCTTCACTTGTTAGAGTCAGTTGACCCACCAAGTTTTTTCTCTGTTTCACTCCTCCAATTTCCTTTCCTCTTCTGGTTGGGGGAAGTGAGCCCGTGAGAGATGTGGGTCTAATTGCTGGCTGGAGCCAACCTCCTACGTGCATGAAGCCTCGAATTTTGCTCCAACTTCAATCTTGCAGAGAAGGGAACTAAAATTAGACCATTTAGAATAAATTTCCTTGAAAGTATTGAAAGCTAGGACCAAAAGATTTTTTCTATACTTGTAGTTTGTATCAAAATCTGGTTTATTTCAAGGTAATGAGGGAACAATCAATTCTTAAGAAAAATTTGCATTCTTTGTAGAACTTCACTGAAGCTTTATGATTTTGGTCTCTTCAACATATATCAAATGTCTAGAAGAGTGAATGCTGGCAGCTCTAACCAGAAAAAAAAAAATCATGATGCAGTCACTATGTCATTCTATCATCATATTTTGGCTTCAAGACATTTTCCATGGTTTGTTCATTTTCAGATCTTGAAATTCCTCCCACACCTCAGAAACATTTTTAGGTGATGCTGCATGCTCAGGATTCATTTCCAGCTTAAGAGAAATGTGCAAGCAAATGCTGAAGTTTTGGCAACAGATATGGAGAGACTTACCATGATAGAAACTTCAGTCTGAAATCAATTTCTTGGAAATGGGATAAATTCAATATGTTTAAATCACATACTTTTTCCAGTAAGAGGAAAAGAGACACTATAGTTGTTGCTATAAAGCCTAGTAGTATGATTCAGAACTAGAAAATGCAGCTCCAGCTCCATGTGATAATCTTATCACCAGCTCAATCAGCTCTATCAGAAGGAATGAGAAAGAACTCTAGGAGTCTCATTTTGTACTTGTTTTTGTGAGAAGACTAGGAAAGGGGGAAGAGGAAACTGGGTTCAAGAAAAAACAGCCTAAGTTTGAGATTTCTGCAATAGTTTTGTAGAACTAAGTGAGACTGGGAAAAGATACCAGCCCAAAATATTACTATTTACTTTAAAGTAGTTGTTTTAAATAGTTTTTACTGAATTCCCTAGCTTATGAACAATGAAATCAGCAGAGGAATATTTGAAGCATTATTTGGAGGACTGTATTCTTCTCTTGGTTCACTCACTGCTATGAGTTGTATACTGATTCACACAATCTCAGCATCTGACTCTCACTTCATTAAGATCACTTGTTCCCCTGGTACTCTACACAGAAACAGAAATAAAGGGAAAAAATAGTCTTCCTGAGTTCATAGGACATCATAAACCACAATATGCATAGGAGAGCACCTGGGATGGTGACTTCTATACCTGCTTTGCTGCCCAGACCTGTTAAATCTGTGCTGATAACTGGAGGCAGGGAGTATCCTGGGAAATAGCCACGGAAGAGAGAAGAGGGAGCAATCCTTTTGGGATTCTTCTCAACTAGCAAAACCTTTCTCACATGGCAATGAATTAAACCTTGTATCCCTAAAGTAAGTCTGGGAGAAAAGACCAGAGAGTTGTGAGCTATTTCCACACCTTCTCTTTTTGCAATGCAGCTGCCTGGAAGCAGAATGTTTAGTCTTTAATGCTAAGTCTGCAGCTGAAAGTTGGAAAGGACTGAGTGCTGGGGTGCAAGTCTAATGGTTTTGATGAATTTCACTCTCCCCTCTCTTACACATGAAGATAAGATTATAATGAAGATTCTGTGTATTTAGAGGTCACTGTAGGCATTTCCCAAGAGGAACAGGAAAAGGAAATATGGTTTTGTGGCATACTTAAGTTGCTAGTCATTTCACTTATTTGGAAGGTTCAACAGAAAGCACATGCACTTTATCTAAACACAGGACTTTAACAATAAGAAAGTTCAGTGTTTAGCTGCTGATTTAGGCTCAGTGCACACAAGAACAACTGCTCCTATATTATATTCTCTCATTTTAAAATTACTCTCTTAACAACAAGAGTCTGAAAGTTATAGAAACCTATTCCAAGACAGTACAAATTTGAAGCAATGAAGAATTAAAAAATGAAGCCAGGAATACTGTTCTCTAGTAAATAGTGAATCATTTACAATCAAATTACAATGAAATTTGGTAATATATTGGCCTAGTTTATATTGAGAGTCAATACAAGTATATAATTTTTTAATGAGAAATTCAGAAATTGAACAAAGTCCAAAACAATGAGGAAATGTTCAAGTACTACAGAGGCTATTCAGAAAACTTTACTAGCATAAAAACATTTTTTTTTAAAATTTTAGTTTGGCAGAAGGGAGAACTCTTCACTTTCCTCTTGCATGCTTATGACATTCAGGTTTGCTCTTAAATTTGCTTCATAGATTCTTCCAAAGGCACTACATCTCAGGATTTTTTTTTCTCTGGAAAAAAATATAAGATTATATGTACTATCACAAAAGAACAATTTTGGTACAATCCATTTGGGGGATATTGTTGCAGTGATGATCAAGTGGCTTGAACCCCTTGGGTTTGACCAACCCACCAGAAATCTGATATTTCTTCCTCCTCCACTATTCAATATTCCTGCTGCCTCTTCTCTTGATCCTAAAAACCATGTCTCATATACATTTCCTAGACCTCAGTATAACATTATTTTTCACAAATGTGAAAAGTGGTCTTGTTCACTTTGTAAAATTGTGCAAAAAATAACAATATTAGAATTGTTCTCCTAGGTGGGTAAACTGATGATTTTGAACACCTAGTGTGTAATGCAAGTACCCAAAATACAAACTAGTCACTATTTACTGCCTGGCCAGAGAGGCTAAAGGGTGCTTTACCTTTCTATCACAAATATGAAATGAGTTGCCTAAAGTTCTCATGCCAGAAAGGTGTCACTATTTCAACAGAACCAACTATCACAGAATAGCAGAATATTCTGATTTGGAATGGACTCACAAGGACCATCAAAGTCCAGCTCCTGGCCTGGTGCAGGACACCTCAAGAATCCCATTGTGTGCCTGAGTGTTGCCAAATACTTCTTGAACTCACACAGCCCTGGTGCTGTGACCACTGCCCTGAGGAGCTGTTCCAGTGCTCAACCACCCTCTGGGTGAAGAACCTTTTTCCTGATATCCAACCCAAACCTCCCCTGACTCAGTTTCAGGCCATTCCCTCAGTCCTGTCACTGTCACCAGAGAGATCAGTGTCTGCCTCTCCTCTTCCCCTAATGAGGAAGTTGTAGACTGTGATGAGGTCTGACCTCAGCCTTCTCCAGGCTCAACAGATCAAGTAAGCTCAGCTGCTCCTCACAAGGCTGCTCTTCGAGGCTCTTCCTCTAGGTCCATCCTCACTGCCCTCCTTTGGACACTCTCTAATAGTTTTATAACTTTTTATACTGTGGCACCCAAACTGCCCCCAGCACTGGAGGTGAGGCTGCCCCAGCTCAGAGCAGAGCAGGACAATCCCCTTGTTTGCCCAGCTGTCCATGCTGTGCCTGATGTCCCCAGGACAGGGATGTCCCTCCTGGCTACCAGGGCACTGCTGGATCATGATCAGCTTGCCATTGACCAGGACCCCCAGGTCACTTTTCCTGGCACAGCTTTCCAGTACCTCATTCCCCAGACTGTCTGTACATCCAGGGCTGCCCCATCCCAGGAACAGAATCCAGCACTTGCCCTTGCTAAACTTCATATGGTTGGTGATTGTCCACCTCTTTAATACATTGAGGCCTCTCTGCAGGGCTCCTCTGCCTTCAAGGGAATCAACAGCTCCTCCCAGTTTTGGATCATCTGCAAACTCAATATCCCTTCCAATCCTATATCCAAGTTTTTTTTATGAAGATGTTGAAGAGCATGGGTCCTACTATGGAGACCCACCAGTTACAGGTCACCAATCTGATGCCACCTCAGTCACTGTCACCCTTTGTACCCAACCTGTGAGCCAGTTGCTCACCCATTGCATGATGTGTTTATTCAGCTGAATCACGGACATTTTATCCAAAAGGATATTGTGTGAGTATCAAAAGCCTTACTGAAATCCAGAAAGATTATGTTAACATTGTGCAGGCCTTTTTCCTGTTGAAAACTTATGGTTTCATTTCCACAGAATCACATTTTTTAAGTCTCCGAAGAGTTCTGAACATATTTGATATGCACCAGAAAATTGAGTTCAGTGTTCAGGTTTGGCTACATTTTCTCAGAAATTCAGACAAAAGGACTAATACTATCACTGTTATGAAGGACCACTTAGAAAGCCTAAATTCAGTTTCCTCATTGCTCTGGGATAATACACGCATGACATTTATTTTTTATTTTTCCCTTTCCCTCAGAGTGTTTTTACTAGCAGGCAGCTGATTTACCCCAGTTGTGTAACTCTGCATCTTTGTGTAGAACCTGTGCTATTTGCTGAACTCAGTATGAGAATTATGGGTCAAAGATGAACATAACTAGAAGAAAGCTTAATCTTGGAGACCAAGTATCCTTTTTTTTTTATTTTTCTGCAGTATGGTTCCTCAGTGTTAGTGGCTATGTTTCTATGTGCTTGTATGTGCTTTCTATGTTTCTATGTACAGCCTAGCGAAAGGTGACAGAAGGGTTGTGTGGTGACAGAAGGGCTGGAAGGGACCTGCACTGAGACATCCCTAGAAGGACCCAGGGAGACTCCTTACCCTTTCCCTGGTGTTCAGCTTGTACCTGAGGGCAAACAGAGTGGTGTAGTTGAGTAAACCAAGCTGTGACTTCCTAGGTCAGAATCCATAGCCGGTAAAAGCAGATTAAGGTAATTCAAGAGTGCTGGAAGTGGGGAGGTTTGTCACCACCATGGAGTAATGGTGAAGAAGGGAGGGAAAAGTTGTGTTTTCTAGTAAAAGAAAAATAATGTTGAATTAAAAGTGCAGTGGAAATGTAATGAGAAAATTATGTTCACAGATTCTAGATTTTTTAAAACAAATGCACAAAATTCAGTGCTGGAGGGCATATCATTAATTAATACTCTAAAATTACCTTCACAGTTTGTATATTACATTAGTCTTTCTTTTGATGTTTGGACATCATTAGATTCAAGATCATAAAATTATTACCTCAACTTTCATAGTTACAATAGGCTCTCTGGAAGTCCTGTGCTCGCAAACTAAAGATATTAAAAGTTAAAATATATTGGTTTTTATTACAAGCTAATCCTAAATTTTCTGCGACTGGTAATTTCACAACAATGTTATTTTCTGGTTGGTTTTAATTTTATCATTGTAATCTTAGGGAGAAAACTACATACATTTTGTCAGAAACCCTGATCTAACTTATAGGTTGGCTTTTTTGCTTTCACTCAGGAGGGTTTTTGCTTTTGATCTTAGCTGGACTATGAATTGCTTGAGTCTTTGCATACAAAACTATCTCCTTGTCACTGTCTCATAGAAATTGAACAGCATGCATAATTTTTGAGGGGCCTCACTCTAATCTCACATAAAATCATGGTAAGTAATTTGTGATTCAATGAGTTTCTCCACTGTCATGCATAGAAAAAGAAAGCCCATGGAGTACCTAGATAGTCACCTGTCAAGCTGAATAGCTTTGTTTCACACTTGACCCCTTCCTTTTCTTCTGTTTAATTCCTTTGTTTCTCTTCAAAATTTTAAATAATTTGTTTTTAAAAGAGAAGTAACTCTCTTTCTTACTGTGTACAATAAGTAGTAAAATCCTTTTCTGGCCTAGTACAGTGACAAGAAGAATAGGAAATCATTGGTTAATGACATTAAAAAAAAATATACTATCAGTCAATGAATTATTTCATTTGGTTTATGAAATCCAGGTAAAAGCAATCCCTAGTCCTACCTTATTGTGTTGGAGAACAGCTTTCTTTTTCCTTTCTGAGACACTTGTACATGCATAGAAGCAGCTATGTGGAAAACATATTCTTTAAAATGGCTGAATGTGAGCTCTGCAGAAGAAGAAAATAAAATCAAGAAACACAAAATCACTTTTGCTGCTGCTAAGGTCTTTATGAAATATTGTGCACAGAGATTATTAAACTGATGTGAATAGCAGGTAGAGCCTTGGGGTCATTCTAACTGACCAAGGACAGCTTTCATATTAGAGGTTTTAAAATATGAACTTCATTAATGTTTGCCTACAGACACCATGGATGCTAATGGGCAAGCTAGGGGAGGATAAATATTCTTGTCTTTGGTTACAATCTAATGGGTTCATTTCTTTCAAGGCGCCAACATGGCAACACACAGTCATAGTGTGGTGACTGGAACAGAATCCTCACGTGACTGTTAGTACTGGAATAAGAATTATGATCTAATAATTTTAAATCCTAGTTTTTTTTAAAGGTTTGAATTAGATTTAGTCATTAGATTAGTGTTGTGCATTGTAATCCACTGCCTCTGTTCAGTTTGGGGTTGATACTCAACCATCTTGAGGTCTTTAAGATAAATTGAAGTTGCAGGAGAGTTCAGCATCAAACTGTCATTTTGCTGCAGAATCAGGGTGTTCCCTTAAGAATTGATAGGAACACAGTAAGAAACTTGTGCATATTATGCTGTCAGTGCTGCTCAAAACACTCTGGAGAGGGTAGCATGGCTCTGTGCTGCTATTGGGCTGGTGTTTCACTGGTTTGTTTCTTTTACCGTGGTGAGAAACACTTTTTATTCTCTTATTTGGAGCATATGTAAGAAACCATGTGTCTTCTAGATGTGGATAGAAGCTGAGGATTTCAGGCAGATCACAGTCCTAAGAATATGGAAAGGGAGACTCTCTTTCCAGACTGTCAGGCAGAGAGCTGAGCCAAAGAGGTTTCAATCTCAGCATCTGCTTCGTTTTGGGAAAAAAAAAAAAGGGTGCAGAAGATTATGTGGACAAATCTTCAGACTTTCTTTTGCCTTGTCTTTTAGTTTACATGACAATGAAAGGCTCTGTGAAGTTGTTTTGATTTTGGTAGACTGTGAGCCATATAAATTATTTGTTTTCTGTTCTGCTTAGCACAAGAGGTTCTAATGCTCCTGTGTGTGAGGAGGAGAGGTCATGTTTGCTCCTTGAAGTCATTGGTGAAGAATAACAGACTGGAGAAGCTAAAAAGAGTAGAAGAAGAATGGAGGGTACCAGAACTATATAATTTATATAATTGTCTATATATTTTAGATGAAAAGCAGCTAGTATGCAGTTGAACTTTTCTTCCCCATGGAAAAACATAGGTCTATGATAAGTGAAGACCTGAAACTATTCAAAGAAGTTCATGTAGTCAAAATATCTCTAAACTCCATCTTTGGCTTCTATTAGCCATTGGGGACAATGAGGGTTTCTTGTCACTCTCCTGTGATTCAGTCAGTCCAACTGACTTGCCCAGTCAGCCTCTCCACAGGAGTGGTTGCTGTGGACATGTCTGCCTCCCAGCCACACAGAGAGGAAAGGAGAGATTCCCCATCATGACATTAGGGCTGAAACCAAATGACAATGAAAGGATCAGCTTCAGCAATTCAGCTGGGGATGCACTTGAAGTCATTTAGGTAGAACTCTCTGGTATGTTAAAGCATAACATCCAAAACTTTGGTTCCTGGTCCTGTCATGAAATCTCAGCTAAACTGGTGCCGACAGCTTTCCTGACATATGAAATGGTTAACATATTCAGTTGAATTTACTTGGGAAATTGTGGAAGGTTGTCAAATCCTGGCTTCTCTTCACAAGTTAAATTCTAAATAAATACATGCTGAATAAGTTAAGATGCATCACTAAAGTTGTGGTATTTTAATACTAGCTTTTTTTAGTCAAAACTTATGAAGTCTTAAGAAACAAAACTCATAACTGAATAACACTATGGCTAAAATGTCATTGTATTTACTAATGTTTTCATTTTTTAAAACTCTGATAGGATCTTTTTGCTTTTTAGAAACACTCTGGAGAAAAGGGAAAGAACAAATTAGACTAAACAAAAGTTGAGAAAAGAGAATATATTTAACATTGTGTATTGGTTAAAATAACAGGAAAAAATAATAACTAAGAATGTTCTGAATTGAAAACTAGCTCTGAGTCTCATTAAAATCTTAACTGCTTTAGGCTTTCCCTTCTCTCACCTGCCACCCACTGATGACCTATGAGTCACCAACTATTCCAGCTACATCAGAAACCTTTATTAAATTATTTTAAACCTTAAAGCCCTTGTGATAAGAAAAAAACAACACATCATCTTTTATATTTTGAATGATAAGGTTATCTGTAGATAACAGAAATCACATTTTCATTTCTGCATCTATATGTATTTATGTATGAACTACTAAAGTGTGCATAATTGTATAGTTTTAGAGCTCATTAATACAGTAAATTATGAAGATTGATGATATTTTAGCTCATTACAATTCACTGTTCTTAAATCAACCCTTTCAGAAAATAACTAGAGGACTTTCAGATTTGCTCAGAGTATCAGCCTCTTGGCAGCAAACAATGTTCGTCAGGAAATACGTTTCTTCCTTTTTTTTAATGCTGGTTAATACAACTCAAATAGGCTGTTGATTTAAAAGTATTTTTATTCAATAACAATGAATAAGAGTAAAGGCACTGCTTCATCATTGTTTTTCTCTGTTAACAAGAGCTTGGCTGTAGTCATTGCCCAGATGCTTCTCAACCATTATAAGTGCAAGTAACTACCTGCTATTTGTCTCACCAAGACACAGAAAATACCTCTGTGAATAACTGCAAGGTCGTTGGAACCTTAAGTCTCTTGTTGACTTGATGCAACAACTCAGGAAGGCAGCTGGAGCTGAGTGTGTTAAATTGTAGGTGAGGTTCCTAACCATGATGCTATCCAAAAACTGAGAGATGGATGCATCGTAATGCTGCTCAGTTCCTGCTGAGTGCCCTGAGGAGCAGCCATTGGGAGTAGCTGCCTCCAGATCTGCAGATGTAGATTCTGTACTGGGAAAGGGTCACTGCTAGTTACAGCTCAGCTGAGGGGTAAGTCCACACCCTCTCCTCATGCACTTTTCACATGTACTCTTCATGACAGGGCTTTTCTAGTGGATGACTTAGATGCTTCCTCATTTGTCATTTCAGATATCATTTATTTTGTCTCCAGAGTACTGTTCAGGCAGGGTTTCTGACCAACTCTTCTTTGCTACCTTCCTCTAGAGTATGGACTAGCACAAGTTCAAGTCAAAATAATTTCCGTAAATTCACAGGGCGAAGGAGCATGGCCAACAAAGGGCCTGATATGTTACATCAAATATTCAAAATATCAGTAGCAAAGTGGCTGATGCTTTGCAGTGTGTGCAAATGGAGTGATGTGAGGATGAGAAATACATAGGGGTTCAGGCTTTTCTATGGTGAAGCACTTGTTTAAGTTCAAGTGTATGAATAAACTTTCAGAAATTATAATATATGCTTGAAGTTGCATTTAAGCGTGTGACTAATAACTCTCAAAAGTTAGGACATGAATCCTGTCTGAATGTCTTCATCAATAGGTAAGATGATTGTTTAGGTATGGTCATTTTTTGAATATGTTTCTATAACTTTTAAAAAATAGATCTATGTCTCTGATATGACTCAGATGATGGAAAGAGCAGTTGAGAAGTTCAGTGCCAGAATATAACCTTTCGGCTCTGTGAACTAAAAAGCACTGATATACCAGTATGACTTCTTCCTCTCGCATTGTCTGACATGAATTCTGTCACGCTATGTACTCCTAAATTTTTCTTTTATCTTTTTCTTTCTTTCTTTCTTTTATGTATATAATTAAGTGGAAACAAAATGATTCAGCCTTGCCTTCAAGACAAACTTTACTTACAAAAAATCTTCTCTCTGGTCAGCTGTAAGGGTGATTTCAGTGTGTTGATTGAGAAGGAATCAAGTCCACCCACTGTGACATTTTTATTCTTCTGTTCTTCTTTTCCAACATATTTTCCTCTCCTCTTCACACAGTTATGTACCTCCTTGTTATTTCTTAGTTCTGTTTGTTATAGCTTCCATTTATACTCTGTCCTGGTTTTATTTCCCATTAATGCATAGAGACATTTTGCAATTTCTCTGTCTTTTTTTTTTTTTTTCCCTCTCCACTTGACTGGTCTTCTCCTAGCTTTTTGGAGATGTTAAAGTGTATCTCCTCCATATCTAGAAATCCTCAAAAGTTTCATTCTCATTTCTGGGTTTGTTAGTCTCTGCTTCAAACCTATTTTGCATCATGTCTGCCTGTTTTGCTAAAAGCTAAAAATCTCAAAATGTGTCTGTCATCATAACATTCCTCAATCTTAGCACTAGCTGGTTCAAAAAAGCTTCATTAAAAAAAAACCATAGAATTGCCTCATCTTTAAAGCTACAGACATTTCTACAGAAAAGAAGCTGCAGATTGGAATGAGATGGTCTTAAAGGTCTTTTCCCACCCAAACTGTCCTATGAGCCTATAATTTTATATGCCTATATCAGAAAACTATCTTTAAAGGGAATGATTAAATATCTGCTTGAACAACCTATGTGAAAACAAAATAGATTTCACTGCAGATCTACAATTATAATTAATTAGAACACAGTGAATAATGGCTGCATCCTTCTGCTGAACCATGGGCCTCTCTTTCCTCGAGGTAGATCACCAAAACACATTGCATTTAAATATTAATTATTTGCAAAGGTTAATAAAATAATTTATGGAGCCTGTTATGCAGATTGAAGAACTTTTGGTCCTTTTCTAAACTTGTAATAATGTAGATCATCTCAGCTGCTGACCTTCAAAAGACCATATCTGATGTCATCGAGTGCTACTGAAATGACTGCCTGCTCATTATGTTTGTAACACACTGATTTTTTTAATCCTTGCACCTAAGCAGATTACATTGTTGTCTAGTAGATACTGTCCTTTCATTTTTATCAGCACCTTGTAAAACACTGTTAGGTTAGAAACATATTTTACAGGTTTTCTGGAAGCCTACTATAACTTCTTATGAAGTAATAGAGGGGATCAAAAAAGAAAAAATCCACTGGATTTCTTCAGCAGAAAGTATAGAGGAAGGAAGGAAGGGGTATTGCTCTTCCCACAGAACTATGAAGCTGAATTACTGGAAAAAAGCAACCTGCCACTGTTTTCTTTTCACTGTGCTCTTGTTTTTGTTTGTTTGCTTGCTTGTTTTTAACAAAGTCTTTTTTTTTTCTCTGTGGCTGAAAAAGTTAATGGTCTTCAATTTTCTCTCTCCTATTCTTGTGGTCGAATGCTCCACAAAATCAGAGAAACTCCTATGTTTCTCAGTTCAAAATCTATCTCAGCTGCCTAAGAGCAACCGTTTGGCTTTTGCTGTGTTTTCAGGACTCTCTAATTTAAATCTTATTCAGTAATGGTCTTTTATATAGGCTGACCTTATTCCAGTTAAAATAACTCAAGTCTTAATAAACATAATTGGAGGTGGGAGGAAGTCCTGGAATAATTTTGGCCTAGTATAATGTGCTTTGTAAATAGCACATTATACATGTTGGAATTATCTGTACCCCGATTTAGGTATAAAAATAACAAAACAAATGGGTTTATAGTGATAAATCTGTCTTGTGCTGTCAAACTAGCTGTACTTGTCTGTCTTCCAAGCAAAAAAAAAAAAACCCTTGAAAAGCAACATGTCTTTTAAAATAACAAGGAGAAAACAGTACAGTAGTTAAATACATGCCATCTATCTGAAGGAGACAAGTGATACAATATTTCCTTAACTATAGTAAAATGAAACTAGAGACAACCCACAGACATGGGCAGTTGGTGAGTGGGTAGCACTCCAGTACAGTCATGCCTGAGGAATAATTGCATTGTAATTGGTATTTTTTTGCTTTTGCTCTCACTCTATCCAGCTTCCAGCAAGTGGGTACTCTTCTGCCCCCACACACTCCTCTTATCTGCATGGAGTGGGGGAGTGCAGACAACCGAGAGAATTTCTAAATTGCTCCGAAGAAAATCAAACTTTTCTCTTTTTAATTGGAAGACATACCTGTTTTGTTGTTGTAAAGCTGGACTGTCCCAGTGTGAAGCCTTCAGGAGCTCTCCAAAATGTACAGGGTTGCACCAAGTTCTCTGTAGTCTTCTTCAAGTTACTTTTAACCCACAGTAATTGCCTCCTTACCTCTCAGCAACTTTGTGCCAAACGACAGTGAAAATAGATGGTCTTGCACTGTGAGTAAGCAAACAGTCTCTAGTCCTTCTTATATGTATATTGGAGGATTTTGGTTCCAAAACAGATTACATTTTTTTCTGAAAACATCCTACTCACCAGCCTCTAGGGTCATGTTCCCAATCTCACTTACTGTTACACAGCTGGAAAGAAGAGTCCTGTGGAACACATTTGACCTTTATGTGGAAAAACTTGTCATGGTGGCCAGGGAACACTGTAAAATGTACAGGTTTGAATCTCTCTTGAAGTCTTCAACACCCCATAAAAGCAATTTTTTCACCCACAGATCTCTTTGTTCTACTCTCACGTCAATGAATCTGACTGGCAGATATTTTGCAGGGGAAGATTCTGTGGGAAACTCTGTGTTCTTTTGGCTTTATTATTAAACTGTGTATTCTGGCTGCTCTTCAAGACTCTGAGAACACAACTTAGATCAAATGTTAGTTATCCTAAAGTTGTGGATGTTGCTGTTGTGAATTCAGATTGGATTTAGTTTTGCTCACCTCTCCAAATTTGAAACTGAATCTATGTACAACACCATGTACCTTTGATAGTAAGTCAGATTTAACTCTTTTTCTGTTTGTAACACAGCCAGCTGTGTTCACTTTGAGGTGCAGACTAGTTTACCAAAATTTAATTATTCACCCGTGCTTTCTGTATAAGAGGTGCTTTCCCCTACACCTGTGCAGAAAATGGGAGTGGCAGTCAGGGCCATCTGTTGAGCACTGCTGTTTTCATGTGTGCCTGCCAATATTTTATGGGATCAGAGTTTGCAATGCACACATTAATTAAAGCACTACAAAAAAGTCAATACTGTAGACTGACGCTAATCAGGTGAAATGTCAGCTTCTTTTGAATGAAACAATGCAGTTAGGCTTGCAATTGCAGAGATTGTAGGACTAGAGAAAAATACAGAGCCTGCTGCAGAAAAATATAGCCAGTAGTAAGTTACTTACTTACTTTAGTGCAGTAGTAAGCATTAGAGGTGTTAAGAGTAGTGTTGCCCCCAAGGCATATACATGCAGTAAAGTGTCTTTTAGTGAAAGCTGGCTATAGTGTGAAGAGCATCACAGAATGCAGACAGAACTGCTATTTTTGGTTTTCTCTGTGCAAAATGGAATCCTAGTGAAATACACTTGGGGGCACCTAGAAATTTAGGAAAAAATACATGTATTTTATATATATCTGTTTATATATATAGATAGATATGTATATATATATGTATTTATATACATGTATATCTATCTCCAATGAAGCTGATCACCCAAATGTAAAACTGCAGCAAAAGTGGTGCAAAATTGCGTCTTGAATATTTCTCTAAACCAGTGTGACAGTGGTTGAAGAAATGGAAAAGAAGGCAAATCCATGGGAAAAAATGTTAATAGATTGAAGACCTTATGAAACATGTTATATTTTATTACAATCCATGTTTTCTAGGAAAGATCGTAGTAACAAAAATGTCCACAGCCATTGTGATACAATACATGAACACAACCTTTCCTAGCAACTGAGCTGTTACTGATGTAGATACTGGTTAAAAATTCAGTGTCTACATATTTATGAAGAAAATAAAATCCCAAATATATTCTTCCCTTCCAACACTTCAGAAGATAAATACAGAGTTGATGGAAAACTTAAGACAGAAAATAAATCAGGTTTTTTTTAAGCAGTTTTAATTGACAACAGATAATGTTTGCTGCTGGGAATATTATTTGAGAAAGGGTTGAGTATAGAAGAAATTAAGTTGTATCTTGAAAACTGATGAGATATTAAAAGCCACACTTTCTTTAATTAATAAATAGAGGGTGAAGCATATTTCAGCTTCTGTGAAGTAGAGAAGTAAAAATATCCATAGTGTGAATAAAAAGCATCTTATCTCTTCCAGACTGGGCATGATCACTGGGTTACTGGATTTCTATCTGATTATTTCCGTTAGATTTCTCTGAAGTTTTCAATGCTGCCAAATCCTGATCTTGTTGCTGTCAGGAGCACAATGAGGTCAGTACTATAGAGCTATATGCCTACACATCTTATCCATGCAAGTTTGTCCCATTGTTAGGAAAGCTCACACTTTATCTCAAGATCTCGTGATAGTAGGAGACTTCATAGCTCTATCCAGTTTGTAAATATTTTGCAGGAAAATCACTGCTGCTACCAACAAAAACTCTTCACTTGTGCTACTGTGATTAACTATTCTTATTTCTATCCAAATCTGAAATAGTTATCATGAATTGAATTTGGTTACATAAGCTAAATTTGAATAATTTTGTTGAAGTTCTGTGATAATTTTTTCTTATTTTCAAATTAACAGCAATAATTTTCAAATTTTAAAATATTTGGGTTATCATTTTAAAGTACTGGTCATACCGTAATGCTGTCTGGTAAACAACCAAAATGTTAAATGGCAAAGCTTTAAATGCTAATTTTGAAAAATAATTGCTGTCTCCTGTTATCCTGTGTGGCAGCAAAGAAGTGTGTGTATGCTAAGTATGCCAGTTCAGCCTTACATATGAAAATATCAAAGTTCTGTCATGCTATATTATGCTTTCAAAGTTGTGGTAGACACAGCAGTAGCAAGCTCTACTGTACAGAAAACGTTGAATAAATATATTTTTACAGTTTTATTCTGACAACCATTTTTAATCTTCAAGAAAGAGTAACAGAAAAAGGAGTATAAAACTTAATATTTAAATGTTAGTATTTGTTTTAGTTCTACGTAAATAGGAAATATATGTCAAACACTTGCCTAAATCTGTGCTCTTCTATTGAATCTTCAGACACCTGAAGAGCAATCTTGCTCATTAAAGTGCTCAGCTTTCAGTTACAATCAGCGATACTGCAATGTGATCCAAAACAAATGTTTTAATAATGACCTGTTTTAATCCTGGCCTCTATTAAAAACAGTGTGGCCAGCAGGACCAGGGCAGTGATTGTCCCCCTTGTCACTTGGCACTGGTGAGGCCCTACCTTGAGTCCTGTGTCCAGTTCTGGTCCCCTCAACTCAAGAAAGCTATTGAGGTGCTGGAGCAGGTCCAAAGAAGGATAACAAAGCTGGTGAAGGGTCTAAAAAGTAAGTTGTGTGAAGAGAGGTTGAGGGAGCTGGGGGTGTTCAGCCTGGAGAAAAGGAGGTTTAGGAGGGACCCCAGTGTTCTCTGCAACTCCCTGAAAGGAGGTTGTAGCCAAGTGGGGATCAACCTCTTCTCCCAGGCATGAGACACAGGATGAGAGGAAATGTCCTCCATCTGTGCCAGAGAAGGTTCAGGTTGGATATCAGGAGGAATTTCTTCACTGAAAAGACAGTTAAGCATTGGGACAGGCTGCCCAGGGAAGTGGTGGAGTCACCACCCATGGAAGCATTCAAGAAATGACTGCATGTGGCACTTAATGCTGTGGTTCAGTTGTCGTGGTGTTTGGTCCAAGGTTGGAGTCGATGATTTTTGAGGTCTTTTCCAACCTTAATGATTCTATCATTCTAATTTTCTTTTTTTTTTTTTTTTTTATTCTCTAGAAAGATAGGGACAAGCTTTGATTGAAAAAGAAAGAAAGAGAGAGAGAGAGAGAAAGAAAAAAAGAAACAAAGAAAGAGAGAGAGAAAAAGAGTTATTATACTGCCTTTAAACAACCTTGAGCACTGATTGGATTTGGAAAGTACAGAACAAAAAAACCCAATAAAACTCTAAGTGCCTGAACCCACATATCGGTCACAAGTGAAAATGTTTACAGAACTCTTGGTCTGACAAAGACATGCAGTACTGTGTGGGATAACATGTAAAGATATCTCCCTGAAGGCAATAGTACTTCTTAGAAAATGAGTTTTGAAAGCTTTATATTATAAACTCAACATTTCATTTCCATAATAGGCACAGCAGAGGACAGATTTGCTTCCGCCCCCCCAGCAGCGTTCCCAAAAGTTGTTCCCATGATGACAATCCAGCTAGGACTATCTTCACATAATTAGATGCTCCTGCTTTGTCTCCATAGGATCTTAGTTTTTTACAGCCTTCCTGCCAACAGACAGCTTCAGTGGATGCTAGAACTTTTTGATTCATGAGTGTCAGTCAGCCTGATAACCAGGTTAGTCACTCTGGTTACTTGCACAATGGTTTAGGACTTGTAACCACGCCAATCAAACTTGCAGTTTGATTTAATATTCTGCTCACACAAATATAAGTGTGTGTCTCCAGCCACACTGTGGTTAGTAATTAGGATTACCTTGGACCTTTTCTCAGTAGCTGCATTTCCCATGAGTGAAGAGCTGTACATTATGTGAACATATATGGCTCAACAAGGGAGAAAGTGCTTCTTCATGGAGTATTATCTTCCCCCACACAGTGTTTGTCTCTTTTTTTGTCCCTCTTAGTCCAGACAGAAATGATATACCCCATGTGCAAAGCAGAGGAAAACTTTAAATAAGTGTCCAGGGAAAAGATGGTTTTCTCTGCTGGTAACTTGCATTTCTGTGGTGTGGCCAAACTGGTAACGGAGAGAGGCCCCAGAGAATTCTGAAGCACTTTCAGGGAGGTAGGTATTGCTGACACCTGGGTGTGGTGTGAAGGCCTTTTTGTATAGACCATAGAATAACATGGTGAAATATTTGTTTCAGATCTGCTCCTGTCTAGATTGCAGCAGTCTCCAAGACTTGTCATTCCCATTTCATGTACCATTTCCCAAGGGAGTGTTCTGATACTTGGCCATGGGAAAGGACTTTCAAGCAGGTCTTTCTGCTGGAGTGTTCAACTATATCCTCAAGTGCTTCTGCTGTGAGGCAACACACAGACCATGAATTTGGCCAGCAGGCTGTTATTGCAGGTACTCTGGTAAGGCTTGGTAAACACAATTAGTTGAGTTGAAAAATCTTTTCAGGGGCATCAAAGGAGAAGTTTCAAAGACTTACAGCACCTTTACCTAGAGCTTGAACTAAATGTCACAGATCTTTCAGGCTGGGAATTGAAGTACAGGGAAGAACTTTGACTCATTATGCAGGTGGAGTACTTTGAGATATTTCACAATAGAAAGATCAGCTTGATTCTTCTTGACAGTTTAACAATTGAGTGATGCCTTTTGTTTTAAATAGAAGTTCAGAAATCCCCAAGCTTTACGTGGATTAACTTCAGCAAAATATTTCCGAAGCAATTACAAATTATTATCCTGCATGATCATGTATCTACTAATTCTTTAGTTAATTTGCTAATTGTCTGTTCTTTAAACAACTACTGCTGTCATAGTCACTAGCTGTCACAAGACAAGAAAGGGTTTAATTTTACAGCATTAGATAGCAATCTGGAGGAATATTCACAGAGGTACAGATTTTCTCTTCTGTGTAAAGAAGTTAAAGATATCATAATTAAGCATTTTCTAAGCACTACTGACAAGAAAAGCAGCTGGCTGGTATGAATGAAGTATTTTGTGTATAGACATTCTGATTTTCATTTTAATATAACAATTTCCTGTTCTACTTAGCTGCTGAGAAACTAACACTTGCAAGACTACAGGTACGTGTTGATGGTGTGCTCTGAAATACAGATTTCTAATTTTTTTTAGATTGTTACTCAAAAAATGTAGAAAATGAGCAATTACAGTAAAAAGTTTGAATAGACTGACTCCACACAGATTATTCATACAGTAAAGTATGTCATGTACTAATCACTAAAATGGACCACCGAGACAGTAACAAGAAAGAGAAGCTGGGAATATTTTAGAAAATTATTAATTTACAGGCAACAGTTACATAGAAAAGGGTGAAGAAAATACAGAATTCTATTTGAATAACTTAGAAAAAGATGATAAAGTGTGGTGGCTAAGGCTCAGATTCAAGCAAGATTTCTTAAAACAAAATCAAGTAACTTTGCATGTCAAATCTCTTAAAATAGTTGTCATTAAGATTGCTAAATAAACCAGTGGCCTGCTACTTCTCAAACCAGCCAAATCATTACCGGATTTAAACCAAAAAACAAATAATGCCTGATAAATTTGCAGGTATTTCTAGCAAAAATGACAACAATAAAGAAGCAGTAAAGGTGAAAAAGGACAACTATAAATATATGAAGACATTCAGAGACAAAAACCTAAACTAAAAGAAAAGTCTCAACTTTCATTGAGAGCTGAGACCATCAAGTGTTTATATAGATGGTCCTATACAATTTTCAATATTTCAAATAAAAGATGGTCATACTGTAGTGATTACCTGACAATACTAGTTTTTTCTGTTGAATGTATTCCTCTCCTTCACTATAGACAATGTCATCAAGAGAAAATAAGTTCTCTAAGAAGCTGCACTGGGGGAAGAGCTGAGGCAGGAAGGGTTGCTTTCAGAAGTGGTTCTGCTATTTAAAGGTCATTGTCATGTCCTGCCTCTAGCAAAAATGGAAGCTGCTTATCCCATCTAACCTTCTCTCTACCTCTCTACCTTTATGGTGAAGGGCCCTTACTGAGTGGATACCCAAAGTTCCGCAGTAGGTAAGCAGGTTGCCCAATTTCCTCACTCAGGGCCTCTCCATTCTCCAGCCTAGGGAAAAGAAGTACCTGGTGGATATCTTGTGAGTAATAACCATTGTGGTAATAGGTATATGGGAAGATATTTCTTCAGCTGTCTGCATTAATTATTTATTAGTAGTCTCATCAGGATGAGCATCAGCTCTGAGGCTGGATGTGTGGGATAACCTCATTGTCTGTCTTTGGCCAGGAAATGCAACTGGATGGTAATTGACAATGAAATAGCATAACCTGCAGCTCCCCAGAACTGACACCACCCTGTCACATCTCATCATTATTCAAGTGTGAAACAGCTGCCCCTCTCCATCTACCTCAGGTTTTCAGCCGGAGAAATTGCTGAAATACATCTTCCTTTAAGCTTACAAGGCTTTTTAAAACATGCATAAGGCTTGAACATGGACTGTTACTCAATGATTTTTATAGGCACCTTCACAACCAATTTCAAGCTGCTCTGATGAGACATATCAAACATCTGCCTTTACACAGCAGCTCAGGTCTTTGTACAGTCTTAAAAGTGGAGTTTATTGCATCTCTTTTTTGATAGTGTGAATGTTTTGCACAACCCTCATAGCTCTCATTTCTCTTAGATGCATTTCATTCTTAAAAACTAAGCTTAACAAACAAATATTTTACATTTACCTATATGGAACAAACAGTTTAGCAGGAAGGTAAATTGCTAGTTTAAGTTGTTTGAAAGCAGTAAAAAAGACACAATCAATTTGGTCTAAAATAGAGGTGAACACTGAGGTTAGAGTTTCTCAGTGGAGTCAGTAGGAGTTATTGCTTAATAAAATGAGTTTCTTGAGTAAAACAGTTGGTGCTAATGATCCAGAGTTTATGATGTACCCTGTTGAGGGTGGTAGATATACTCCAGATGAGTTCTATGCTGGTTCTGTAGCTAAAACACCACTAGAAGCTGGTGTGCATCTTCTGGTTTTGTTCTACTCTGCACACCCTCATGTTGCTCTGATATGTGAATCACGTTGGTTACATGGGCTCAACTGAAATGATTCACTTCACACAAAAAAGCTCCCTGGTCACATCTACATTAGTGTTGTAGTTTGATTTGTGGTTCTGCATATGATGGAGGGATGCCCACTAAGCCTCAATAATCAGTGCATTCCATCCATTGGATGGGTGGGAAGATGCTGCTAAGGTAGCTTTTCCACTGTTTGCACAACTGCTGTGCATCTCAGGCTGCTATGAGATGTCAGACCACCAAGAAAAAGGATGATCTGAATATGCCAGTTGACTTCCTTCAGGTGTATTGGAAAAATTGTTGTGGGACAGTGTTCTTAAAATCCCCTGAGCGTGATCCCTCAAGTTGGAATTTAGAAGGTAGAGGAGAAGTCCCAACTTTGAAAAAGTTGCCACCAGGAGACAGAACATCTTTTGTTTTACTTTGTAGGTACTGTTTTTGTGGAACAGAAATATTCCCCATCAACTGTGTATTTGTTTGGTTTTGTTTCCTTGTTTGTTGCATCAATAAAATCTGCACCTGTTTGTTTTGGCACCAGGAGCATTTAGTTGTCTGGCCTGTAAAAACATTTCCCACCTGCCTTGCTTATCTCTCCTCCAGTGATAAATACCCACTTCTCTTGTTGTGGGTAATTATTGGACCAGTTAATACAGGAGAGTCAAATCCTTATGGGCATCTGCAAACACTTCTTTTTTCAACATGTGCTTTTGTATCAAAAATCATGAGAAAGGTTTTTTTTATTTAAGATACATGGGGAGGAGGAAAATGCATTTCTAGATGATGTGCTGTTACGATGAGCAGGCATTAATAATTGACATTCGTGGTGAGACAGAAGGCAGTACAGACTCTGAGGGATTGTGATGATATCATGGTAACCATGAGAGCAAAGCCCGAGTGGTCTGTGATGACGGCAGATATGTGCATTGCTTTATACAAGCTGTTCCTCTGTTGGGTAGTTTATATTTGATGGAAATCCGTTTATTAAACTCATACGTAAAATATCTACACGCACCCCTGAAAGTTTGCTGGGGACAGGATTGGGTCAGCTCAGTTGCACAAACATGGGGAGAAAGAGCAGCAACTAACAAGCATCACCCCAGCGAAATGGAGCAGAATTTCCATCCTTGTGTTACAAGGGGAATAGCTGTGCTGCGAGGGAGGAACCTGCAGACGGGTGAGCCTGTTTTCCAGAACCAGTAGGTGAGATTTTCATCCTGCCTGCCCAGGATGCAGCCTGCTTTATGAGCTATTATAGATAACTCCTGTGAATTGTTTTAGCCGCAATTTCCTTTGGTAACCTCAGCCCGTCCCAAATGTAGTGCAAAGATATATCTCCTCTGTAATTACTGGCATGCATCTCCTCGCCCTTGTGTAAGTTAAAAAGAGCATGATCATACAGAGAGCTGCTTGTATTCCTCACACCCTCACAAACCAGTGTGCAGCAACTCCTGAGAAAAGGATTGTTTCCTCAGATAATTTTTTTAACTTGACAATTAATAAACTTTCCAAAATAAAAATAGTATTTTTATTCTGATCATTTAGCAACTCAGTTAATTAGCTTGGTGATAACCACCCCAAAGGGCAGCATTTTGGTTCAAGTCCCACCTTTCCAGAATGGTGAAATTGAGCAGGTTTGGAGCTGAGTCTGGTATAGGACAGTAAACCTCCAACCCACTTCTTGCTGAAGTGTTAGTATCTCAGTTTTCTGCTGCCTTTCTTTTTCCATGAGGGAAGAATGCATGCTGGCAATGGTACAGGGCATCATACAGAGCTGCTGCTTTTTCCAGCATGTTTAACTAAGGCCTTTTTGTACATTCCTAATTTTCACTGCTGCTCAGGTGTTCTGTTTAACTGCATGAGCTGGTAAAGAAACTGACTTCTGACTTTAGAGAATCAGTCTGATGTGAGGATTTCTTCATTGGCAGAGAGCTCTCTGGCTTCACACCACCAGTGTGACAAGGGACCAGCCATCCTTGGGTACTACTGTGCAGTAGTTATAAATACGTGTGCCTGGGAAAATAAATATGTAGCATGAAGTAGCAGAGATTTTGACTTGTAATGTGTTCTTGGTCTCTGTTCTGGTACACAACCCTGCTGCATAAACCTCTGTTTTGGGTAGTGCTTGTTTGGCAGTTGTATCGCTTCAGGCTAAGCATGAGCAGGGTTGTCATATCTTGCTTGTCTTATCCTTTGCATAGAGGATGACAAAATCCTGAAAAATTTTAGACATAAGATTAATAGTCTCATCCCCAGCCTTTTAAGACAGGGGCTGGGCCATCAAGAGCTGCTACTAATTGAATATTTTTGTTTATTTCTTCTTCTGCCTGAATATATTGCTTAGGTAGTTTTAAAAGTCTTTTCCTTAGCTGATAGCTTAGTTTTATAGAAATGCACTCACATAACTTTAGAATGCATACATCTCTAAATTCAAATAAGCATGTGCTAACATGCTTAGAGAAAAAAGAATGTTGGTTGGAAAAAAAGAAAATCTCTTATTTGGAGTTTTACTTATCACTGTCATGTAAGGTAATGAATAAGAGTGCATCTAGGTAGTTGAATTAATACATGATCATCTTAGTATACAAGAAACTCTGTGATAGGATGGAAGTGGAATTGATGTGTTTTTCATCATTTCTCACTGTCCGGAGGGATGGGTAAGGATCACTGCCTGAGTTCCTCTGTTTTTACCCGTACAATTTCTGTAGCCTAGTTATCTGAATTCCCTCTTAGGCTTTTCCTGTTTTCATCTATATTAGTATTATTTCCACATAACGTAAAATATTTTACAAAAAAGATTTTTAAAAATGGGTTAAAAAAAATAAAAATAGTGAAAATGTACCTAATATGTTTTTCTCCCCCTTCCCCTGACACTCAACATTCTGTGTAAAGGCAAAATATTTGAGTGACTTGGGGGGGAAGAGGAAGCAATGTGAGAGGAAATTTTGAACTCCATCTTTATGAATGACAGACACACTTCAGGTAAACACAAACTTTTCTGGTGTCTGTCTGGAGAACCTGTGGAGCTTATTGACCTTTTTCACTTGTGCTTACTCCTCAGACATTCATTGCCACAAGGTGGGTTAAAAGACAAGTTTCTACAGAGTCTGAGAATCAGTCTTCAAAGTAAAATAATTTACGTTGTATTTTCACCCTGCTTATTACCCCAGGGTTGAAGAGCTATTAGGTGTGGGATTTATCTACCAAAATTAACCTGTTTTGTTTCTAGCAACATTCAGATTTAACGCAGAAGAAAGTACTCCTCCATTTCAAATTTCTGTTTTGTGCCAGCCCAAACAGAAATTACTACAGGCTTAAAAGGCCAAAGTGAAATGCAAAAACTAGCATTAATTTTCCCATTAAAAAAGTAGGAAACATATAATACTGGTGCAAACGCTGTATTTCCTCTTTTAGAACATGAGGTGCAAGGAAACACCAAGTTTGTAGTCCAAAAAATGAGATCTCTTCAAAGTAAACTAAATAAAATGGCTCTTTCTGTTTGGTTTGTATAGAAACCCTTTGTTGACAGCTGAGTACTTGTATTTGAATAGCACAATTAACAATTATTTGCTCATTTATGACACATTATTACATGTGTTTCAGCAGGAGTGGCAGGTCAGCCTGTTCTTTCTATGATGTCCGCAGTTCATTCCTGTCCTGTGTAGTTATTTTCCACAGGCTTATTTCCAGTGAGTTCCCTGGTGCAGTTTACATGACTTCATAAGTAGTTGCTTGAGAGCAATGTGGTGGGTGAGAAGTGGAGAAGAGAAAGGGTCTGTTTGGAAGGATGGTGCTGAACTCAGAGGAATGTCTGTGGAACTAGGATTTCAAAACTCCTTGCTAGCCTGGGCTTGCTGCTTCCTACCCAAGTCTCACAATGTGTCCAAGTGAAAAGGTTTGTCTTGGAATTCAGCTCAGGTGTTTTGCTACTCATAAGCTCTCTGTTCTCTGTTTGACAGTCTGAATTCAATATTGATTTCTCATCCCACCTGGTTTTGCAGGAGTTTTAAGGCTTCCTTTTCAGATTTAGATGGTTGCACTGATTTGTTTTGCTTTACATGAAACATTTTAGACCATGCTTTAATCCATTTCTGTGTATTGATTTTCTTGTCTGATGTTTCAGGTGTAACAAGAAAGTTGTTTTAGTTTCTCAAGAAAGTTATTTTGGTTTCAAGAATATCACTTAAATATTTTTCCATTAGTTTTAATAATACATTGGGGCCAACTACATATTTTTCCAGCTTGTTTGAAATAGTAATGATATACTTTTGTATACATATACTGTGTGTATTCAAAGAGATTTTACCCACCCACACCAGATATGAATACATTTTATTTCCCTATTTTACACTGATGATTAAATTAGAATAATAGAATCATAGAATATCCTGAGCTGGAAGAAGTCCCCAAGGATCACTGATGTCCAGCTCCTGACCCTGCACAGGACCACTCCAAGAATCACACCATGTACATGACAGCAGTGTACAAAATTATTTTACTAACATTTTGGAATTATTTATGGGTAGCAGATTTACATATTTAATACTAAAATTAAATTTTAAATGGGAATTATCAATTGAGGCTATGAATCTCCATTTTTTTACTGAGCAGGCAATGTAGCAGAATTCTTAATGTGAGATATTTTCACAAATTGCACTGTACTAGCTGAAGATGGAGTAGAAATTTGACTGATGGTGACAGACATCTCTGCATTGGTACTGAGGGGGAATACACACCAGCGAATTATAGCACAGACTCAATTTCCCTGACTTCTCAGGATAGCCAGTGGAGAAAGAGGAACTTTTCCAAGAGACAAGTTTAGAGCAGGAGCATAGCATAGCTGATCTTATTTGTGCCCTGAAGGATCATGTGTAGAATCCTGCTCAGCCTTTAATCATCTGTATAACCTAAGGTTGTATAAGATCCAATGTTATAGCAGCTAATCCTTCCACATGTTAATTAGATAAGTATTATGATACCAAATGACAATATTAATTTTAACTTTACATTGAGTAAATAGTTGCAATGTTGGTGGGTTTTATAAAAATTTCTGTTATAAAATTGTATGAAAGCACATTATTATTTTCAGTAAACATACATAAAGACAATAAGATTAGCAGCTGAATAGTTAAGCTTCCTTTTAGGCAGATTTCTTAGAGATTAATAAAGGGTCAGTGAAGGAAGGATATATCTCATTATTCAGTATTTAATAGGTGCCATTACTTTCTAACCCTGATTAATAAAACTATGCTTCTTGGTTCAGGCATGCACACCACACACACATCTCATTTTGTAGAAAAGTAGTCTGAAAGATTTATTGCATCTTGCCTTTGAGCTTTAAAAGGAAAAGGTTAACAAAATGCAATAACTCTGAGTCAAGGCATTTCATGTTGTAAAATACATGAAGCCTCATGAAAGTATCACAAGTCCCAGCACTAACAGGGAAAATATTTCTGATGGTTTCTTCTTAAATCCCTGCAAATGTTGGCTTTTAGTTTCCTTTGGTCAAATCAGAATACTATGTATTCTTGTTAGGACAATTTTTTTTTACCAAGGATTATATATTTCACTTTCTTGGCTCATCTTACTGCATCCTGAGGCATTCCCAGCTTTGTTCTCAGTGCAGTTATCAGATCCACATGTCATCAAAGGAATACACAGGTTTTGGGTGCTTGTTTAATATGCCCCTTTTAGTTTCACTTTCTCAGTTTACTGAACAGCTGCACAGAAAAAAACCTGAAAGCAACCCAGTTGTGTTTAAAACATACAGTCACATAAATAATATGCCTGTTAAAACGTTAACAACTAAGTTATTAATTTAATTAAGGCAAATACAATCTTATGGCACATTACACTGTTTATCACTGTCCACAACCTAAAAATTATGTTGAAAGATGTACACTGGAATGAAGCTATCTGCTAAAAAGATAATTAAATAAGCAAAGCAAGCTGCAGCACTGTGGTATTGTCTAACATCTAATCAACATTCAGGAAGACTGAGGCTGCTCTGGAATGCACACACTTTTCAGCAGCACTGCTGGTTTAATTAAGCTGCATTAGGTTGCACCTCCAGCTGCTAATTCCTCCCGTTCCCTTTCAGTGTGCTGGGGCAGCTAGTTGTGCAGCTGAGAAGCTCAGCCAACCCAAACCTATTATTTTCTCTGCTGGACACCTGTCAATGAGATCAGTACCCTGGTTTGGTTCACAGTGTGGATGAGTAAACACATATGCCAGGAGAAATGAAGAGATAATAAAATGGCAGGAAGGAGAGGCCAAGATGCTTTAACTGGTCAAAGGCTGTTGAAAGTTTTAGAGACAGTAGAGAAACCTTTCACACCTTCCCATGCCAGTAAAGGTCAAGTGATCCATACTTTCCTTTATCTGTATATCAAGAACTCTTTAATATCTAAATAAATAAATATTTAAATGTATACCAAAGATTATGAAGGAGTGGACTAAACAGCACAGTCTGTCCTGGCTTAGGAATGGCATTCTCCATGCCTCTCTGGAATGGCCACAGCATTCTTCTTTGAAATATTCTGCCACTTTATCAGGGTCTTGTAGCTGTTCAGGGGTGAACTTCCAAACCACTGGAGCAAAATAATCCTTCAAAAGCTGACCCATTTTCTCCCATATTCCTTGCCACTCATGTATATCCACTCTCAGGGCAGATCTCTGAATAATCTCCCTAGAAATCTCTTTCCTGGCTCTAAACATGGTGTGGACCCCATTGAGCAGACCTGGCAGACTTAGCAACAAGAATATGCTTTTCTTAATTTCCAAAGGGAATTCAAAGGTCTCAGAATCTGTTGTAACAGGCCTGAAGGAGGAAAATGGGGTGAAAGGCTGGGGAAAATCAGCTTCCCTGTTCCCTCCACAGGGAATGCATATGATTATTAATGGATTCCCAAAGGTACTGTCTAAGGCTACCAGGACACAGGTATAGCAAATAACAAAGCATTCTTTCTGAAGAGCTGAGCTAACTTTTCCAGTTCACACACTGTTCTATCTACCATGCACGTGTATCTAGAGGTTTGTTCTTTACATATTGCATCGTTTTTTTCCTATAAATATGTTGCAGATGTCCTTTCTCATCAAAAAAAAAAAAAAGGGGAGAAGGTGAAAAAGTCTGTTATCTCTGTTCTCTGAGTGACGTTCAAGGCAAATAAAGGCCAAGAATGGAAGGTCATTCTTTCTCTTGTTTATCCAATTCTATGCATAAGGACAGGATTTTGAGAGCCACACTAGATGTTCACTGTTAACGTTATAAAAGATGATTTTTTTTTTTCTTTTATTCTTGAGTATTTCTGTGACATGCCAGAGATTCTCTTTTTACATCAGTTGAGTGAGTTATGCTGGCATTTTAGTCCTGCTTACAGATTGTATTAGCGCATGAGTGTCATAGTGCTTTTTCAGCATCCTTGTTTAATACAGCCTTCCTACCTGCATACTCTGATATAATTCTTTCTTCTTTTAAGCCAGAAAGCCAGTTTTAGAGGCTTTTGTTTCTAGGCAGTTGTTCCTGACCCCATGCTGCAGTTCTGCTTGTGCCAACACTCCCACACATGGAGTTGCCTGGGTTAGAAAAAATCTTGCAGGTTTTTTCAGGTTTTTTAAAATTATTTAAAAATTTTCCCATGAAATTTATTATGTTTATTTATGTTATTTAAAAATTTAATTGAATGAATCTACAGCATATTTCCATAAATGCTTTCAATTGCCACAATTCAGGTGACCATAAACATCATCACAAGGGCAGGAAGCAGGAGGGTATTTTGTGAGATAGTTTATGATTGATAGGATACTTTTAATGAAGTTGTATTTCTTCTTGAGGATATTAAAATTTAAAACCATGTCACAAAAGTCAGAAATAAAAGATTTTTAGTCATGGGTCCTCTTTTTCAGAATCACACTTTTTGGACATATACTTAATGATTTTATTCCTTTATTTTTGTGTGCAGAAGTGGAACACCTGTTCAGGTTCACTTCTTCTCTCTATTCATTTTTTAAAATCTTTTAATAATGTTTGTTATCTGGGAAAATTTGTTTTTCTGCTCTCAGAATGGCCTGGGTCATAATTTCCAATGCACTGTTTGCTCTTTCTACAGATTGTGAATTTAGTAGCTGTAATATTAATAATAACAAAATCCCTGCAGATATGAAATATAAAACAGAGGATTGAAAAGTAGTTCCATCACCCAAAAATTGTTTCGTATGAATAACACATGCCTGAAATAACTCTCTTAAACGAAATTCAATTTAATTAACTAATATTTAAATTCTCCAAGACTGCCACACTTGTGGACTTTGGATCTGGTCCTTTGCTGTTGGCCTCTTGGGGCTGGGGGGGTTCTGATACACCATATTTGTTCTTGTGGATATGCTGCTTATTCAGTTGTCTGGGCTGTAGAGCTCCACAGCTTAGAGTTGTCAGATAACTACATTTTCCACTTCTGTGTCTGCTGCTCAGGGTAAGAGAGGGGGATGGACCTTCTAGTATTGGTGATTTTCTCTCTTGGTGACCAATCCCTCCTCTTCTCCAAAAAATGTCCACATTTTTCCTGATTCATTTTGCTTTGTGTGGGATGGCTAGTTGTATAACCTTGAAGGCAGCAGCTCTTTACACTTTGAAATCAGGACCAGCTGCTTTTAAGTTTTATTTTCATAGACACAAAATAGCTTGCTTTAATATTTTCAGTAACGTTTTCTCAAAATTTATTTCCACATCAGTACACTCTCTTCACACCCTCAATAATTCCTCTCCCTTTTCTCTGGTACTTAAAATAACTAGTTATTTCTTTAGCTTCCATCTCTACCTTTTGGGAGTGTGACAGGTTTTCCTCTCGTTAATTCACTTTCTATTATTTAATATCAGCCATTTTTATTTTCAGTAACATGTCTTATTAATACACTCATGTCTTAGCTTTCCTAATCATCACTGATCATTTTTATTTCAGAGTTTGACATTTTCTCTCTAATGTCTTTTAATTTAGCATAATCTAATTTTTTTTTTAAAAATCCATCAGTTTCCCAGTAACCTGTTTTCCTGCCTTTCAACTTTTCCTGTATAATGAAATTCCACTAACTGTATGGTTCAGCTATTGATTCCTCATTTATGAACTGTAGAGACTTTGAGAAGATGGACAGCTTTTGTGTAACGTATGTTCTAGAACCAGCTCTTTGGTTAGATTGAAGATAAACAGGAATTTAAAAATCGGTCAGAATTTAAATGAAGTGGAAACCTAAATCCATATGCTAGGCAAAGAACCTAATTTGTTTTGCCTTAATTCTGCCATTCCATGTGCCCTTGTTTGTGTATATATATATAGTGACTGTCCAGATTTTTTGATAGCATGAACGCAAAATGAGTGCAACACAAATAATTTTTCTCAATTTCAGTAACTGTTTCTTCCCTACTTGATTATATGACATCAGTTACTACCTTCCGTAGTTTGTATCTGTCTGCACAAATGAGAAGACAAGATGTTTTGCTTCAGATATGAGAAATTTTTATGAAAAACAGTTCCATTATTCCAACACTTACTAACTTAGAAACAGATAATTTTCAATATAAGATTTTAAAGTATGGTCTCATTTATGGCAGTTAAATTTTTGTAAATTTGACAAATCCCTTGGATATCCACTATTCTTATGGGAAACATGGTTTCACACATGTTCAATACTACGCTTTTAATTTTACTGATAAACTCTGAAATTCATGTCAACTCACAACCTTACATACTCTTTGACTTAAAAAATATTCTCCTTCCATCTCTTCCTCTGTCCACACTGGTAGAAACAGGGCAAAATCAGGCTTCTGAGATTACTTTTTTCTCTCCTTTTTCAAGTGAAATGCAAAGGTTTAAAAATCACTAAAGAAAACATGAAGCCCCATATTATTTCCATGAGTAAGAATTCTACAGATGGAGCTTGACATAAGGGTGATTCAGTGGTGTGGGTTAAAGAGAAATTTCTCCAAACCCTTTCACACAACTAGGAATATCTCTCATCTAGTGTTTTTCTGAGACTTGGAAAGAAAAATACCGGTTTTGTTCCTCTATATTGTATTTTGAGTAATTATGCATTCCAGGGACTTTCCTCTGGAAAATCGCTTCACTGTCCTCACTGGGCATTGCATCAGACCTCACTGGCAAAAGTCTTAGGCTGGAAGTATAAATACACCTGGCTTTGCTAACTTGAGTGGAATTTCTCAGCTGAAGTGGTTTGATTGTGTTTTGATGAGATTCTAAAGCTCTGTACATGCATGTACATAAACAAATGGATCGATATTAATGCTTAAAAATTACTCATAGAGCAAATTCTTGTCAAACGCTATAGTAGTCTGTATAAGAAAGAACTGTTCCTCATGAACCAAAATCACATATATTTTCTAATTTTGCAAAACTGCTGTTGCATTTTCCTTATTTTTAACAAAACCAAAATCAAGGATTCAGTAGCCAAATCAAAATTGAGATCAGTGAGTGCTTTTTAGCTTAATGAAAGAATGAGGTAGGCCTGGAGTTCTGTGGCTGTTTATTTTTCAGAGTCCAGTTTCAAATAGTGCAATGTGTCTTCAGTTCTACTCTAATGAGATGTGAGGGTACATGTTCAGCTTCTTGTTGATCTGAAAAGGGTACAAAAGAAATGCAGAAACCTGGTGCTTTCATTGAAACCATGGGAAATCAAGGGTCCTCAGAATCTTTGTAAAATGTGTGTTAAGTGCCTCAGGCTGATGAGAAAAATTGGAGTCCCCTAAATGGAACATGAGTTCCTTTCACATAGTGCAAAATCTCCATCAAAATTACTCTGGTTTATGGTATTGGAATAAATAGAAACCAAAAATTAAACTAAACCAAAAAAGTAGTACCAAAATGGATAACCCAAATCTTCTGACTCGTTACCTCCTTCAACCCAAACTGCACATATCCTTCAGCTGATACTAAAATACTTGGCATTATTCTATTGTTATGAATGTCACTGTTCTCTACAATTTGCTTAAGATTAGATTTTTTTGGGTATTATAATTGGCAATTTGGCAGAGCATAAAGTATGAGATAATGAATTGAAAGCACAGTCTGTGCTTGCAAATTCAAACCATTTACATATGAACTATCTGCAGTTTCTTCAGAAAATTTGTATTCTGAGTATCAGGTACTGACCTCACTTGCAACTCCATTACCCCATATTCAGCATGATGAGTAACATTTTCTGATAGTTTCCCCTGTGTAAAGAATTATCTCATATTTTTAGCATGTGACTCGAACACAGCCTTAAAGTAGCTGTTGCTCTGCAATTTTTTCTGCACTGATGAATGTGAGAAAGTATAGACAAACACTCTCCTTTACTTCCTTGTCTCACCTTTGTATATTCCACACTACTGAAGATATTTTCTAAAAAGTTCAAGATTTTTGTTTTGGCCCCTGTGGAGGACTGCTGGAGCATGCTGTACCTGGTTTACAGGTACACTCACTGGAAAGTTGCCTTGTGTGCAGCTATTCTGATTTTGTGATTATAGTGAGCAATATAAAAGCCTAAAAGACATCAAGTCAAATGAGCAGGGAGCTGGGGAAGGGTCTGGAGCACAAGCCTAATGAGGAACAGTTGAGAGAACTCAAGGAGTTCAGCCTGGACAAAAGGAGACTCAGGAGGGACCTTATGGCTCTCTACAGCTCCCTGAAAGGAGGCTGTAGCCAGGTGGAACTTTGCCTCATCTCCCAGGGAAATGGCCTCAGGTGTTGCCAGGGGAGGTTTAGATTGGATATGAGGGAAATTTTCTTCACAGAAAGACTGGTCAAGAATTGGAACAGGCTGCCCATGGGAGTGGTTGAGTCACCATCCATGGGGATATTTAAAGGCTGTGTAGCTATGGCACTTAGGGGCATGATTTCGTGCTGGGTTTTTGACTGCATGATGATCTTTAATGTCTTTTTCAACCTAATGATTCTGTGATTCTGTGGATATGTTCCTTGTATGAAAAAAGAGAACTCTTCCTTCTCTTGATTGATAAGGGAAACTTTGGCTATGCCTTGTAGTCTAGCTTCTAACTTTTTATATGATATTATGTATTGTCTACATATACCGCAGAAGTCAAACCTAAAAGAAACGTGAGTAGACTTTATACTTTAATTAATCAAATACCTCTGAATTGTTCCTCATTCACTTTTGAAGTGATCAAGAAGTCCTAGCTTCAAGTTTGTCTCCACAGCAGCAAATGAAAGCATTTCTGTGTGATCCCTGTGCCCTGTCCCCCAGGGCTGCCAGCAGCCCTGCCATGCACTCTGTTATGTACATTGCTAAAGCTTTTTTGGTGTCCCAACACTGGGATTAAAATTTGGATGATTATAAACCTCTTCTTAATTTCCAGAGCAGGAATCAAAACTCTGCTTCAATAGTTGTGGCATCTTTTTGTTTTACAAAATCTCTGTTAAAATATTTTTACTTTTACACTCCCAGTTAAAGGGATGGCCAATGTTAATAATAAGAGTTAATTGCTCTTGGAAATGAATTTCATTTTTGATAGGCCAGTTTTATAACTGAAATAAAAAGGGGTTCTAACTAGCCACATCTTTATAGGCTGATGGGATAATTTGGTAGGAAGATAGGACATATTATCTGCTCTAAAAATCCACAGAAGATATCCAAAAGAATATTACAGTCCATGCCACTTCTTTTTAGCTAGTTATTTTTGTAAAAATTATATAAAAAATTAAAATCCGTTTTCTGAAGCAAAAATCTGAAGTGAAATTTCCTATACAAAATCTGAATTTCATATAATTTAAATGTCTTTGAGAATCAGGGATCAAATTTTAAAGGGCAAAGTCACAACAGTGCCTAAATATTTTTAGAATTTGGATTCAGATGTTTCAAATACTTTGTCTGGTAATGCCATGATGGATGATAGCACTGCAGGATTTGTTTCATGTTTTTTAATATTCCTCTCCCCACACAGACATGTAGCACCATCTAGGCATTTATATGTATTAAAACATGTATTTTTTAAAATGAACCAATACTGTGATTTAGAAATTTATTAATTTAGATTATTTGGAATCTCCTTAAAAAGTATTATACAAATGTACATAAAACTCTCCTTAGTAATTTACAAAATACTGTCACAATGAAAAATACATTTTTGTTTGTTTTGCAGTTTAATATGTTTAGCAGTGTCAATTACTGTTGTAATAACAGTAAATTATTTTAGTTCACTGATGAAAAGTAACCAAAAGAAAATGCCAAACTCTTTTGACAGGAAGTTTACATACTACTATAAATACAAAAAAACCAGTTTGTTTTCTTGCCTTTTCTTTGTTTAAAAAACCTTACACACATTCATTTAGTTTTAAAACTAAGTTTTATAAATCCCATGGTTGGATTAGTGATGTATATAGCTGAGTTGATTAACTTGCTAAATGCATATAAGCTTAACCATAAAAAAAATTAATGACAGGAAAATTTGTGACACAGTGTTCAGATACTTATTTGCAGAAGTGCATTCAAATCGGATTCAATAATGACACTGAGGTAAAAGAAGTGCAGGTCATACCTTAGCAGTAAAAGCAAGTGCAAACATCAAGTATTCAACATGCAGAGAAACAGAAAATGTTGTGTGTTTTTGATAGATGATGACTAAGAGAGGGTATGGTAATGGTATACAGAACAATGAAGGGCACAGAGATTCACAACTTCTATTCAACCCATTTTTAAACTCAAGCTGAAGGACTCATGTCATATGACTAGAATTTTAAGGTAGGAAAAATATATCTTAACTAACAAGCCTTCTAAAGGCTTGTATAGAGGTTAAACAGCCTCTCTATTGGGGGTTAACACAGATCATGAACTTCATGACAACCAAAAATTTCCAGCTCCTTAGTGGATAATGAGATCCACTGTTTTTTGTATTTGACTGTAGAAGAGGTTTGGGACTGCTCTGCAAAAGCAAACTGATTCACAGAAGGCTAAGAACCAAACTTGTTATGAGCTAGCAGCAATTCACTAACTCACTGGGTAAAGTAAAATACTGGTAAATATTCTTGTATCATGGTATTGTCTAAGAGTGATGTATTAATAAAGCAGCCTGCTTAACCATTCTACTATAGCTGGCTCCACATTAATTTCCCATGTAAACAAATCTTGGAATTCCTAGAGAGAAAACAACTATAAAGACAATATAAATATTTTATAGTGTGGGATTTACATTTATCATATATTGGTGAGTATAACAATTATGAGTGTGTGCTTGGCAGATGATAAACTGGGTACAGCTTGGTGACATTTATGTTACTCAGGCTGGCCTTGTCCAAGACGCATAAACATTGATAGGCCACTGCTCTTTTCCTGGTGTTACTGCACCTATACAGCTGCTCTGGCTCTTCCAGTCCTTCTCAAGGTGTGGCATTACTCTGGAGTTGCTCCTCGTGGATTTTCTGGAATTGTTAACCTGTAGCTTAGATTCTATTCTACTAGTGCTGTACTCCACTATTTCAAGGAAGTGTGAGTTCCTGCAAAACAGTGTTGAACTTGTTATGCACAAATATGTTTTCATTCTGAGGGCAAGACAGGCTACATGTCTGATCAGGTCAAACGAGTGGAATAGAGGCAATTTCCCTATATGGATTGCAAGTGTCAAGAACAGCAATGCATTTGGCAATCTCTGTTCATTAAAGGTTTGAGGGTGGTCCCTTTAAACGTATGATGATTTTGCTTTCCAATTTACTAGAAAGAGGAAACTTGTGCTGACAGGGAGGCAATGTTATGGGGGTGGAAAATAGGCACTATCCAATCAGTGAAGCTGGAGGTGGGAGGAACAGCTGCTTCTTAAGCAATGACACATAAGTAATATTAGTCCCATTGGTTTACTTGCATTGTAAACTTAAACAACAAACATCTGTTTTCCATGTTGTCTTCCTAATGGCCTTGACATTTCCAGCATAACCAAACCTTCCTATATTTTCTCATGATAAAATAGTAAACATGTTATTAGTATTAAAAAACACCCAAACCCCAAAACCACCACCACCAAAACCCAAAAATCACACAGAAATTGCATCCAAACCTGAAACCTAGATCCACAAGGAAAACACAGTTTTTATCAGTTGGTATCACAGTTTTCTATATATTTTATTATATGCAGAGATGCAGCGTGGGGGAAAAGGTAGGTTAAGATTTTGGGGTTTTTTTTCTCCTTTTCTCCTGTCTTAATGTATGTTTGCTACGAACACATACCTGTGATCTATGAGACATACTTAACTTTTAGATAAATTCTGTTTCCCATGTAAAAATAACTGGTGAATCACTGTTCAGATCTCAAGCATATTTTTAAATTCTGTTGCGTTTTCCTTTCTCTCTTTTGTACATCTACAAAAACAATCCATTTTTAGGTCTTGTATACTTGGGGTATGAAATAGTGCTTTGATAAAGGGTGAGGGAATTTTCATTAGTCCATATGCTATATGAGAGGACTGAATGAATTGCAGAAAAACAAAATAAAAGTCCTACAGGGCAAAGACTTGTTTTATAGAGAAATTCAATGTTCTGAAAAATGGTGTTTGTTTCTACCTGTAAACAGATGGGTCCCTAGAAATGCATGAGACAGGTAAGAAGGTAAGTGGAAAAGGTAAGCAGGTGGGATAGTCTTGCAAATATGGTTATGTTTTTGTCTTTCAGAAAAACATACCTAAAATCATAGATTCATTTATGTTCAGTGGAATTTATCCACAGTGTAGGAAATAATTTTTGAAGGATAGTTACAAATGCAGAAATGTAGACAGAAATAACTGTTTCAGGATGCTGTAAATGGCGTTATATTCATGTATTTCAAGGTGTGGTATGTATTAAAGGTGGAATTCAGGTGTAAATGCATTTTAATAATTAAATAAAAAATTTAAACTAATATTTGTACCTCAATGTACATATGTAATTAACTGTATCTGTGGAGTTGTATAAACCCCTAGGATGTGGAGGTTCACAATTAGCAATATGACCCGACCCCTCAAACTCTAATAATGGATTAACAAGACACTTAGAAGACATTTCATTATTTTAAATGTCAAATTAGCATGTACTAATTGTCAAGGATGTATTAAAATATTTTGAAAACAAATGATTTTATATTGTCAAAAAATATCCACAAATATACAGTATTCCACAAATGTGCTGATTGGAAAAATACAAAAATATAGTTGAAATATTTTTACATATATTCTGAAAAAATAGCTTTGTGTTTGATCATAAAATGTGCCTCAATTTCATTTAAAAGGAGTAAAAAATATTTAGCATCTAGAAAAAAAATTCAGAATGAAATCTTTGCATGCCATAATATTTGTTTTCCAAGAAGGCTGTACAGTCTTGCATGCAAAAATGGGTAATTCCAGCTAGTTTCAGTCTACCTACCTAGCAGTTATTTTTACAAATCTACAATAGATTTTACTTTTAAAATTCTCTTTCTGCAGTATCAGAATAAAATACTTTTTCTTACTTCCTGCTTCCATGACAAATGTTAAGGGTCATACCAGAGTAACAGGCAAATCTTGCCTCAGACCTTCAAGCCATTCCCAGTGACAGATATTCTCATAGATCCTTTTCTTTCTTTTTTGTATTTTTTTTTTAAGGCTTTGCTCCTAACTATAGATTCAGTTAATGGAATGTGCATCCCATCCTAGCCAGTGTAGTCCAAACTGACATTTTAGCTTGACTGACTCATAAAAGTAGATATTAAGGTAAGATCCTGAATTATGAACTGAAACTGCAGGGAAAACAGCAAACATTGTGTTCTACAGGCTACACTGTAAGAAAATAACCTGAAACAGAACAGACAAAGTTAAATTCCCATAATAAAATTTGTGAGTTCTTTTCTCAGTGTCTTGTGTCAGATTAGAAGACTCAAGCATAGAGATACATAGGAACTATGATTAAGTTCTCCAGTCTTTCTTCTCAGTGATGAAATCTGTGATGAAAGGCTATATTTTTAAATTGTAGCATCATTCTTGTGGTTTAATTTTGATTTGTATTAAATTTGAAAAGAGGCCATCAAAATTAAATGCAGTAATGCACTAATCCCACAAGATGCTACATCATTGACCCTAATCAGTTGTGTTCATATTATGAATGTCAAAATTAAACTAAATACCTTAGCAAAGCATCACTTTGTGAGTCATGATAACCCCAGAAATGTTATGCATACATATCCATGCCTTGGAAAGACATCTGCATGCACAAGGTGAATAGTTGTAGCTCCTTCATACACCCGCTTGCATCTATCACTGGTAAAATGCAAGTTTTTTAAACAGCCGTGGGAGCTTTTGGTAGAAAACTGGCCCAAAGAGAAAAATGTTGAAATGGAGTCATCTGACTCCACTGGAAAAACTCCAATTAACACAGGGGCTTGCAATCTGTCAGCAACCTCTGTTCTGCATTGTTTTTCCCATACATATTCCTCCATGCTAAATGCTTAAAATTGAGAAATTTATGTGAACAATAAACTAATCTGCTCAAAACTTATACATAGTTTGGCTGATGACATTTAATTCAGTAGAATTGGAACTGATTTGCAACATGCCGATTTTTTGTGTTTCAGTCCCCACTTATTTTCTGTTTATTAGATTCTGTAGTATCTGTTTCTATGCTTTCTTTGGGCCTGATTCAAAGCTGTTGCTCTTAACACTGTAATATTTTCTTGGAGCTAGACATTTTGTCACAGTGTATGGTAAGGATATAAATGAGAAATAAAAATTTCTGAATTGAGCTATGTCCTATTTTTGTTTCAGATCCTGTTACACGTGGGTTATCTAAACTGCTAATGATGGTCTGGAGCAGCCTCAAGCACTGGATCCCTGATCATTCACTCAGCTCCTTGGTTTGCTGTGGATCATTCAAAAGCTGGTATTGGAGTGCTCCCAAAAAAGCAGGATGAATCGAATCAGTGCATCAATTTTAGCTTCCTCTACCTACACAGTCTTTTTAAAAAAACAATCTCAGAGTTTTTAGTACCCTCAAATGCCCCCTCATGCCAGCCCCTCAGTTCTGTCACCTCAGTTTTGTGCTATATAATCAATTTCTCTGGGAGGCTGCCATGGAGTCATGGCATTATCACAGATGCTTTGAAATTGTAGAACTGTGCAATAATAATAACAATAATGATAATCATCATAATAAATAATAGTACTGTCTTAGGGCAACAGAGCACCACTGGGGGATCAGAAGATGGTGAAATCCAAAGCCAATCTACCTAAATGTGGGCAATCTACCACAAAAGAGGCTATCTTTACGTGGTGCAGATGCTTGCCCATCTACTCAACTTGGCGTTGGATTTGTTTAGGTATTTGAAATTGGTACTGTTGAGAATGTGAGAAAAAAATATTCAAGACTGGTCTTCTGCTCTACCTAAGTGATTTTGCATGGGAGTAAGTAATTCAGAAATTTTATTTTGGTCTCATTCTTAGTTAAGAACAATATTTTGTTTTTACTTTAGAGAAAAATAAATGGCTATCCTAAGCTCTTAGGAAGAAAAAGAAGGTCTTTTTTCTGTAATGAAAGGTGTGATAGGAGCCAGTGATGTTATCTTCGTGCCAGGCCAGTCAAATGACAGGAAGTATTACATAAAGATTGCATGAAGATTTTCCTTTTCAGGATTTAAAAGTCGTATGTGACATATTATTTTTGGTGACGTTGACTTAAGAAAAACATGAAATTGCAGATTTTAGGGAGAAAGAGAATTTGGTGGTTTGTCTAGATTTTCTGTCTTCATTGCAATACAAGAATCAAATTGGTGAAGAGCAAAGGATTGGCTATAAAATCTAAAATCTCTTTGCATATAGTTGAAAAATTTTCTTTTAAGTAACTTGAATGCATGGACAAGAGTAATTTGAGACTCTTGCTTGGATCACTGAAGCTGTAGGTTGGACATTTTGGAACCTCACTCTGCTCATTTCTGTGCCTAAGTTGAACCATCACTTCCCTGCGTACTCACTCTTGCGAACAGTGACTCTTCCCATTCAACTCAAAATGTGTGGAAGGGACTTCATCATTTTACACAGCTGCTCTGCTGTGGTTCTTAAAATATAAAAGTTATTAATAGGGGATGCATGTCAGTCAATCTCCAAAGACTGGGAGATAATGAAAAAGATGAAAATAAACAGTCAGGTGACATCAGCAGTGATTTGGACTCCTGTGTGTAAAAAATCTTTGAGGAGCAGGGCTGAAAAAAAGTAAAATTTAGGGAACTCAGTGGTACATCTGTAAAACTCAGTTTCCTTGGATCTTAGTCTCTCCTTGGTCTTCAGGTTTTAAGAACTTTTCAATCTGCAAGTTCTACAATAGAAAAAAAACCAAAAAACCAAACAAACCCACCATAAATAACTAAATATATGAGCTCTCCAGAAGAACACATAGGACATTTTTGTGTGGCAACTAATGCAATCCTACCTAGGTTTTACCTACTAAAACTCAAATAAACCCACACAGTAAACTGCAATCCTTACTCTAAATCAGTTACAGAAAAACAGTAGCAGAAGGGACACAAACAAGTCAGGTGCTTCACCCTTTTGTGCTGAGGAGTGATCCATCCTGTTGCTCCTCAAGCTCTATTTGTACAGTTGCTGTTTAAATGTACTTCAAATCTTGCTATTTTTCTTACTGAGGATTTTCTGCAGGGCCTCACGACTAAACCACAGAATTTGTCCATTGTTTTATCCTTGGATAATGCATGCATTTCCAAGCAGACAACTTAACCACCTTCATTATATAATGCCAAACAATCAGACAATGAAAGCTAAGGCTGTTGTCAAATTGCATTTACAATTGACATTCTGTGAGACATAAGAAGTTACTACATATATCTTCAGTGCATGTGGGAGTCATGACATTAAAAATGACATAAAACTTATTATGCAGACAGAAAATAAACATTTTTCTTCCCTTAAAGAATTTGAGATTGATGGATAATTACTTTGCTTGCCAAGGAGAGACTTCCACAATCAGTATAAATCATAAGGTCATTAAATTGGTAGGGCAATGAGAAATAAATCAATGCCCTGAAGATGACTTGTAATTGCTTGTTGCAGGATACATGGCTGGATGATATTTTGTAAAGACCATACTGTGCATCTATTTAATTGTGTTGGATGTGTTTGCGAGTCTATAACAGAGCTTTCTGAATAAGTCAAAGACCACCCACATATGAACCGAATGACTTACGTGTCTGTGGGACACTCAGGAAAATCTGCACTTATTGCTCCAACTCAATTTTGTCAGGAATTCAGGCTGCCTTATAAAAGGAGAGAAAAAGAAACAAAAGTTTGATGCAGCTCATTTTGTGTACTACGGACTCTGACGATAGGGAGACAAAAGTGAAATGCAGTCATAGCGACAGCAATACTATTTTGGAATGTTCTGCATGTACATACTTCATAATTGGATTCAAATGACCAGAAAGTGACACTTCTCCCACAGGCAGCCAGCTCTTTCTTGTACCATACCTAATAAATAATTTGGAATCAAAATTGCAAGAAATAAAGACTTTGCAGTTCATGACCTTTTAATGCTGTGGGTTTATAAATAATATATTCATCAAAATCAACTTAATTAACATGTGCAGAAAGGCAGTAAATAACTATTCTAAAATTGAAATAAATTGTGGTACAGGATTATCAAAGGGCTTCACATTCTGGAGAATTGCCTCCAGCCTGTTCCGCAACCTGGGCAAAATAAATATGCATGTCTAAAACACATTTATGGTATTGTTTTCCCTGTAGATTCTGGACTTTGTTGTTTTCAGTTAATATTTATATGTCAGGACTAACTCCACTAAAACTGATAGGATCATTCCAGATTTATATCAGGGTCATTTTCTTTAACATACCATTTACCAGCGAAGTAAAATGTTCTGTTAAATATTGTTGCTCATTCAACATGCTTAGTTTCAAGCAAATGTATTTGTTTAGTATGGATGACAATGATAAAGTACTTATAGGACATTAGGGCTTAATCAGTGTCTAATTCCTATTGTGTTCTGAGCTGTACAAATATGGAAGTCATGTCCCTTACCTCCACATGTCTTAAGATTACAAATGAAACTAAAAGCTTGCCATAGTAAAAACAAATGAGACAAAAAAGGAGTATAATTAATATTTTTTTCATTATGTATTGTAGCAGAGGTTTTGGATTTTGTCTATTTGTTTGTTTTTTATTAGCTGGTGGGCAACATACTAGAAAATGGAAACAGTAGGAATGGCCAGATCAGTTACTGCAAAAATCCTGGAAAGACATAAGAAGTGAGAACTACATATTTGACCAGTAAGTGACTGAGAAGACCAGAGCAAGTCTGAAATTATTGTTTAATCTGAATCCTACTATTTAATTGTTTGTTAGCTGAGAATAAGCAGACACAAAAGTGTTTGAGACTTTTCAGAGTGCATATTGAAGCAGTTCACTATCTGCAGATTTCCATGGCTACTATCCAAGCATGTATTTCAAAGAGCAGTGAATACGATAGCATTAAAAATTCCAAACATTGCTCTTGATTAAAAATTTGTGTCTTACCCCAGTCTTTATAAGGAGCCAAAACAAAAACTATGTCACAACTCCAAAGCATACAGGCCATTCAAAATTGAGATTCATCATTCTCAAGAATGCTGATCTTTCAGAAAAAAAATAAGATGAGTAAAGTAGAAATTTTATATTACTTGTTTTTCTAGTGGTTGGATTCATTGATTATGTTTAATGTTAAGGCTTTTATGTCAAATAAGTCAGAAAACAGTATAGTTCCCAGTCTGTTACTCAACTGTCTTGAGGACTTTGTGGCTATCTCTATTTGCCTAAATTTTGTTCAGTTAGCCTTTGGAAAAAAAATCCAAACGTTTTGAATTATGTGATAACATAAGCAATTAGAAAATACACTTCAGTTTCAAATATAATCAGTTTTAGTATGGATACTTCACAAGTGCAGACTTCTAGTAAAATTAATTAGCTGAATGTAATAGAATGATATTACTTTTATTGCTTGATTATATTCTACTTTCACCTTCATCCTGTCTCAAGCCTTTTCTGAATCCTGAATATTTCTTTATTTTTTCTGATATATTTAAACAATTGTCCTTTTCTCCTTTTCTGCTATCCATGGGCAAGAATGAGAGAAGGAGTCCATGGTTTTCTACAAAGATGAAGTTGTTATGTTTCTGCAGTGGTTTCTTAGAGAAGAGGTTGGGCCAGATTTTCAGGTGCAACAGTTCAATGCTGTTCCATCAAATGTGGTTCTTTTAATGCAAGCAAACAAAATATGCAGTCAGGAAGACAATACACATGAGGCCTACTGAGTCATCTGAACTTTGAACCTCGTTGAATGCCTAAAAATAAATAATGAAAAAAAAGAGATTTAAAGATATCAGTGCTTCAGCTGGCTAAACTAGAGTCAGAGTATCTTCTCTGCTCTTCTGTTGCCACATCTCAATACAGAGAAGGGTTAAAAGCGTAGTGGAACCTTTTCCAAATAATGACCTTGAGTAGCTTTCTTGGACTTGAGCTCTTTCTAAGAAGTTGATATCATACCAGTACTGTGGATAATACTCTTTTTCCAGCACCAGCAGATCACATTTTCATTTCCACCTGCACTGTCTGAATACAAAAGAGGAAGACCAGAGGGAATTGAGTTGCCACAGATTGGCAGTTGTACCTAATTTTCATGGTGATGTGGTCTGTGCTTCACATGTTAGATGAAGAGGACCTGCTCCTCCTGTTAGGCACCTGAACCTGGATGCTTATGTGTAAAGGGTACAGAATATTAGATAACACTTCTGAGTCTCTATGACTAAATGCCTTTGATAACAAATCAGACATGTAGGCAGGAAAGTAGACTAAAAGATCTTTGTTTCTCTTTTCTACAGTTCCATGATAGCCCCATGCCTTTTTTTTTTTCATTTTCCACTTCAAGAATGACTTGGTAAAGAAATTGAAAACATAGCAGATGCAATTTCAGTATTACCTGGAGAAAAAGATAGAAAGAGGGAAGCCAAAGCCATCTCCTATTTTATTTTGGGAATTAAAGTTGAGGATATGAGGTGTTTTCCCTTGGCCAGGGAGGCGGAGGGAAAGAAGGAGTAATGCCAGCTGCTCTGTTACTCATGAAAGCAAGATCTCACTAATTCGATGTTCTTCTCCACCTACATACAGAGAATAATCATCTCCTAAAAATATTTATATATCCATACTGATTTCAAATAGAACACATGCTTCCAAAAATGTAATAAAGAGATGTATGTTCCAATAATGAAGGTTATAAAATATTTAAATACTTCCTCCGCTTCTTTCAAGAGGAAATGCCAAATAGCTAAGAGGAAGGAGATTCCAACTTCTCTTGTTTTTAGTGTGAAGTTCTCATTCCCCTTTGATTTATCACTCTCTTCTCCCAGAATAAAAACCTATTACTATTTTGTGATGCATATCCTGATCCAAACTTCATACATATGCATTGCCATATGTTTCACACTTCATATGCTTTCCTTAGTTTCATTTCAGGTTCAACATCAACACTCTTTACCCATCATGCTTATTTCATAAAATGAACATACTTTGTTCATTTCACACATCTTCCTATGTTTGCAGAGTGGAATAGAGAAAGAAGTTGAATTGACTATATATCTTCTGGGGAAGAAGAAAATCCAGCTCATATCTAGCCCCTTCTATGTCATTCTTACTCACCACTTACTTGAAAAGTATAGCATAAAGTATTTACTGACTATATGAATCCAATATAAGCTCTATTGCTTGTGCAGGAGTAGAAATTCAGTGAAATTAAGTATTTTTTTTTGGTAAAGCCTCAAGATAAGAAATTGTGAGCAGCTTTGGGTATCTCTAGGCAGCATTACACAATTGAATTTTAGATTTCCTGTCACTTAGTGGAATACCTCGCTTGGTTTAATGCTCATGTTTCCTTGGGGACAGGCAGGGATCCCTGAGTAGGGATTCTTAGGACCAACTTGCTGGCACAACCTAGAGTGAAGGTGCAGCTTGCTGCATGCAGGCTTTAGCTCTGGATGCTCAAGACAAGGCACCTGGACGTGAGTTGTAGACTCCAAAGAGTGTATCATGGTTTGCCAGACAATGTAGTCCCAGCAAAATGAAAATAATCCTGTTTCCTGCTGAGCAAATGGCAAGGAAGATAGTACAGAAAAGAAAGGTTGTTCTCAGCTCTAAACCACCTAAGAAACTGCTAAGGAACTCACTGTGGCAGAGTTTTCATGTTTAAAACACTCTTCTAAGATAATGCTGTGGGTAGGTAAAAGAACTTCTACCTGGGGCACATAACAGAGGGTGCCCTGAAATGTTACATTTTTTTCCTGCAAGTCTTGTTGAAGTCTGAGATTTTTTTTCTTTTTTCTTTTTTTTTTGGGGGGTGGGGTGGTGTGAGGGAAAGACATGCTGTCATTTTCCTGCCAGGTAGGCAAGTAAGGAATTTTTGTTGGTTTGTTTTTCTTTTTTTTCCTCCAGTGGGAATGAGATTATATAGCAGACTTTTTCCTGAACGCCACTTTCTTTGAATGCCATAATTTTATAATTACACCATGTTAATTTACTTGAAACAGGTGTTGCAAAATAGCAATTCTTATAATGTTTAAATTTTAGAGTCTGCACTTAGAATGAGCAAGAGAATCAGAAATTGGAGTTGTAAATACCAACAATTCTGGATTTATAATAGCATTAGGCATTCCACCACTGTATTTAGGATCTTACATGGGAATACAGTATGCATTTATGGACAGTGGCCCTTTTGATTTATTTTCTACTTACCAATTCAGTTGTGGCTCTGGATGCATTTATGTTGTGGATAGAATGTGTGGCCAGCAGGACTGCAAAAGCGATTGTCCCCCTGCACTTGGCACTGGTGACATCTCACCTCGAGTTTGCAGGAGAGATGGAGCAAGTCCAGAGAAGGGCAAGAGAGCTGGGGAAGGGTCCAGAGGGTAAGACTTACGAGGAGCAGCTGAGGGAGCTCTGGTGAAGAGCCTGGAGAAGAGGAGGCTCAGGGCAGACCTTCATGTTCTCTACTGCTGCCTGAGAGGAAGTTGCAGCGCGATGGGGTTTGACCTCTTCTGCCAGACAGCCAGAGACAGGACAAGAGGACACAGGCTCAAGCTGCACCAGGAGGCTCAGGCTGGACATTACAAGGAATTTTTTCACAGAAAGAGTTGCTAAACACTGCAATGGGCTGCTCAGGAAGGCAGTGGAGTCACCATCCCTGGAGGTGTTCAGGAAAAGAATGGATGTGGCATTTAATACCATGGTCTAGTTTGTGTGGTAGTGGTCAGCCAAAAGTTGGACTTGATGATCTCAGAGGTCTTTTCCAACCTAAATGATTCTATGATTTGGTGATTCTGTTACACATGGGTGACCTGAATTTTGGACCTATTTAGGTGTTGAAGAACAAATTTGCATTTTTTTGAGATGCATCTAGTTATTAATGTAATGATTTTAGATTACTCATAATGCAGTCCATGTTCTCCCATACAGGGTGGCTAACCAAAAATTTACTTGGATATTAATTCTGTTCAGCTGGTACATGAGAAAAAGCAGACCTGTTAGTGTGGGGTACACAAAATTAGATATATTAATTTATTATCTCTACTGGCCCTATTCAAACTTACTTCATTTTTTTACTCTGTTTTGCACTGTTTTTTCAGCAAGTGTGAAAATGAGGTATACTATAAAACAAATAATAATTTTGTGATTTGAGTGCTCATCTGGAAAGTGGCATACCTGAGTTCATCTCTCTTCTCCAAATCATGCAATGTACAAGCAGAATTTGGGGAAAGAAATAAGAAGAAAGTTCTATATTGGCTAAGGGTACATCTGCCTCAGGAGGATTCTGTTCCTACGTCACTATCTTGAGCACTCAGGGCAACAAACCCCAGGGTACAGGTGTGAGGCATTGCTTTAAAATGCTGCAATATCAACCTTTGTCAGGGGATGCACCTCACTTGACCTCTACCCTTTCAGAACCCCAAATATCAGAGGAAACAACCATTCATTTGATATTTATACAGATAAGAATACAACTTTATTCTCATTTGACATTTAAATACAGTTACATTATGGTTTTTCAGATAAATGTCAAATGAAAGGTTTCCAAATCTGACATTTTTTAATAGTATGCCTAAAAATGTTGCAATCAAATGAAGGACGGTGATTCATGCGGCACTTAGCATGGTCTGCCTGTCTTCTACACACAAATTGAAGGCTAATTCCAGAGAAACATAGATCAGTATGGTAGCCTTTAACCAAAAAGGAGAACAAGAGAGTTCTCGGTGGAATTAGTCATGCTGAAGTGAAAAACCTCCCTAATTTTCAGGCAATAGAAAGTCTAAGTCTTACTATCAAAGAGGTAAATAGCTATTCTAACTCTAGTCAGTCTCCAAGACTCTCTAACTAGGTTATTCTAGTCATTGCAAACATGAAGGCTTGAACATTTAATTAAGGATTTGCTTGTTTGTAGATGCTTGACATTATAGAGGATTTTGACTCAGCAGAGTGATACCACAACACACCAAAATCATAATACATGAGCGAATTGTACTTCATACAACACAGGAAATGCACTAGACAGTTGAACCACAGTGCAAGTGGTTTGAGACTTGTATATACTTTCCCACCTGAGTGTGCTAACCCACACTCTTGATTAACTGAGACAGAAACATTCACACAACCAGTTGACTCAGCTGAAACAAGGCCACCCCCTGGTTCCCTGAGTGCTGAGCTATCAGTCCACAAGCTGCTATGGTCAGTCACTCCCTCCATTTCTCCCTGAGTTTCATGAGCATATCACCTCCCTCCATATCCCCTGAGCCTTCTCCCACTGTAGAGGTTCATTGATCAATCATAAACTGGCCACAGACTTGTCCAGTACTTTCCTAGAACTGAAAGAATGGGAATAACATAAGAAAAAAAGGATAATGGCAAATCAAAACCATCCTGACTCCTAAGGTAAGCAAATAAACCACCACCTTTTAGAGGTTTTAACATCTTACCTAACAGAGTGAATTCAATTTTCTCTTCCAAAAAAGTTCACTTGAGATCAAATGGAGAGTTGTTCTTGAGTTGGACAAGAAAAAGAAGATTATCTGTCATTGATATTACTTCAGAAGAAGAATTTGTCAAAGATATATTTGATTTCTGACAACATTTCTTCAATGCTCTTGAAATCCACTGTTGACATTACACTGTCTGTATAAGACCTTGAAAGGATGTGAGTAAATACTGACAAGTTTGTGGATTTACCAATAAGTTGCTTTGCAATGTATTTCACAGTGATACAACCCCTTTAAAAAAAGATTCAGTGAGATTTTATCGCCTTAGAGAATATTCCTTTACACTGTTACTGGACAAAGGGACCTAACTGCACATTTTTTCAGACATGTACATTTATTTGCAACACTCAAATTTACTGACGAATAAGTAATAGATTTAAAAATTTCTATTTTGCAGACACAGTTACTCCTGCTGTTACTATAAGTTACTGGCCAGCAAGATGTCACCATTGATTTTTTGATTTATATAGATCTCTAATAAGCGACCATTAATGAAAATACACAATAATCTATGAACATTTTATATTTTATGTATAATCTGCAGTGAATTATGCTCAAGAAATCAGAGGGCTCTAGTACATTTCAACTATGTAGGAGGGTTTAAGAAGTACCTTTACACTCTTAGGTAAACTACAAAGATTTGAGGCACAGCACCATGGCATTAACTGCAGACTTCCCAAGGAAGGGAGCAAATTACCTCTTGTTCTCCTCCTTTGGCTCTGTTCTCTACACAGTCTTCGGGAGGCACTGAAGAAATTTGTTCCTAGTGTAGAGTCTTATCAGTAAATATCATTAACATAACAACCCCTTGGAGCAAAGAGTTAGGAAAGAGAACAAAGGAAAAACAAGCTATGAAAGACAACAAAGGAAAAACAATCAAGAATGCCTCTGGAACAGACAATGAATGCATAGTCAGAATAAGAGAGAGAAAAGGACATGTGAATATGCAGATGCAGAAATATTTCTTTTTTTGTCAATTACCTTCAGCTCATACTCCTATATGAAGCTGTATAGAATACCCTCAAGTAAAATTTGTCATGGACAGTAGTTTGACATGGACAATCACAGCAAAAGACCTTCTCCACTTCAGCTGTGTCTCTTTGTTCCACCTCTTTTTTTACTAGTAACAATATTGTTTGTAATAACAATTTTACTTACTTGTAACAATGGAACTTCTATGCAATTTTTTTTATAAACTTTAGTCATAAGATGCACTTGATATTGTGTGCTCTACATGTGTCTTTTCAACAGCAATGTGTATTTCCTTGCAAGTTATTGAAGTTCTGTACTGATACTACATTACAGTATTGTTGTTATCAACCATATTCATCATACGGAAAAGGCTCAATCCTTCAAACCCTGTTACATATAGATAACTGTGCACAGTTGAAGTTGGTTTGTTCCCAGTTTTCATTTGAAGCAAGTACTGACCTTTAGGATTATATGCCCACCCTCGTGCCCCAGAAGAGAAAACTGAAATCAGAATTAAACTGTTTGTGAAATAAGAATTTACTTTGAAAAAAAAATCCTTAGGACTTATAAAGAAGCACTTCTGTTTTAAATCGTGAGTTTTGATGATGACTCACATAACTCCTTGAGATAGGCAAAATTCCTATGCTGGCATTTGTATTTTGTTCATGGCAAGGAGTTTTACCCATCAAGAATTTTTAATCCTATTGGGTGATCTTCGCAGCATGGCAGATGTGAGCAAGCATAATGTTTAAAGGCAGAAAGAAAATCTGTATGGTGAGGACCCTTCAGCATTTTGATGTATGTGCAGATGAAGAATAGCTAGGTAGACAGGAGAACCAGAAAAATGGTAGAATGTGGAATTATGAAGCTCAGTAACTCCACATTTGCCAGCTGGTACTTCTTGGATTTCTTTTTTCTTGGAGTTGTGGATGAGAAGGGAGGCAAACAAAACTTAAACCCATTCCTTCATGTTATTTACCCCAAAATATATGAAAGACTGTCTTAACATTGAAGACTAATCAACAGGACAGAAATCTGTCACCATTCCAGTACAAAAATTCCCAGCGTGGTCTCTGATCAGTATGGCACCCCAAAAAATCGCCAAAACCAGATATGCCAAAATATAATTTTTCTTAATTTTAGATGTAGAGTTCTAAACTAGATAGAAAGGTTTGACTGAGGTTTATCAGTCACTGGAATTTTATGGAAAAGACAAAATTTGAACTTAAGTCTAGATCAGAATTAGTTATTGGACTGCTGCTTAATTCGCAGAGCATCTGTAGGACAACCCTAAGGACACAATTACAAAATTGAAACTTCACTAAAACTGCTAGCACTGATCCTCCTTACAAACAGGACAGTGTACTAGATGAAATGTGTATTGCTGAACAAGGTATTTAATTCTTTGTCCTTAAGTGCATGGAATTTTTATGCATTTTTAGTGATTTTTTTTTCATTCTGTGGTCACAAAAAACCCCCCAAAAACCAGCCAAAACCAAACCAAACCAAACCAAACCAAGCAAAAAACTGGAAAAAAAAAAACCCCAAACACAAACCAAACCAAACCAACCAACCAGCCAACCAAAAAAAACCCCCAAAAAAACCCCACACCCAAATATCCCTTATATGTCATTAAAAAAATATTTCCTTGAATTTATTCATTACCTATCCCTATACAAAGAAACATCTTAACTGGATTCCAACAAATGAGTCTTCAAAAATGTCTACTTTTAATGAGTTTGAAAGAGAATGTTCAAAATCCACTGCAAAACATCCCTTTCAAAGATCAGATGGAGCAGAAAGAAAAGAATGGCCACTGCCACACTTGGAATTTTATTGCATGTCTGGACCAGGTTTGCCATCTCACCATGAAAATGAAATTCACATCTGCTTGAGGTTTTTTTAGCAGTTTACAATCCCCACTACTGAAATTCGAAACAGGTGCCAGTTAAATGAAAAGGCAATGTAAAAGGCCCCTACACAATATGTTTTCCATATGATGAGGGAAGCATAAGAAAGAGTAGAAAAAGGTTATTTCAAGTCATACAGTCACAGAATCAAAGAGCCCAAGCAAAAAAAAAGAAAAAAAAGCATGTAAGATAAAATCTGTAACGTGATTACACCCTTACACATTAAAACCTGAAAAAGGACCATCCAATTCCTTTCTCCTGAAAAGCTCCAAAAAGGCAGGTTGGGTAGGAGACAATCTGCATAACATGTTCATTTTAAGGCTATGCTGGAATAATAAAACTTTTTTTTTTTTTTTAATGCTCAGAAAGAGCCAGTTTTATAGCCATAATTATAAGGAAAATGGTACTGTCAAAGCAGAAATAACAACTAATAGAGCATTTGGTATTCCTTTGCTTTCCAATGAATTCTTTGCATTCATAGAGCTTGAGAGTCACAGTCTGGCTTCAAATGGCTTCAAAACTACAGGAATAATTTTGTGAAACCTCAACATATGAACCTGATGTTTTACATTCTTTCAAGGCCTTGCATATATATCTCCTTTATATATATCTCATATATATGTATGTATATCTCCATTTTTTCAAGGTCTTCTATTCAGAAGATAGCAGTCAACAGTCTAAATTTAGGAATATAAGAGAAGTCATAATATAGAGCTAAATAAATGAAGACAGATTTAAAAGTACTTGGAAATTATAAGGTGATGAAATACTATACCTTTTTAAGTATAATGATGTAAATCTTTAGAAAATGTAAAAATTAAAGTCATAACTCTCTTTAACCTCAGAGAAATAAGAATCACATAATTTCTTGAGACTTCCAAACTATTAAAGTTTTCTTATTTTACAATAAAAAATTATTAATTTGCCACATGGAAATTGCACTCAGTTGTAATAGATGTTGACTCCTAATTGCCCATTGCAAGAGAACATTGGAAGTTAATTTTTTGTCATATTGCAATCTAAATACTGTATTTCTATATTAATTTTGATAAATATTTAAAAATTTATGTAAATTAATTTATAAATAAAAATTATTTAAAATTTATTAAATAAATTTTAAAATTTATTTTAAAAAAAGATGGAAGAAGACCATATTTATTTTTTCTTATTATTTTAAATTGTATTATACTATTAATATTTCTGGTTTGTGTCCAAGAATGTTAGGCAGCATACTGTTTTAAATAAATACTGAAGCAATTAAAATTGTTTTATCAAAGAAACTCCTAGCTCCATTAAATTAACCTAAACTTGAAAGAACCTCCTATTCTCCTCTATAAATGAAGACTTTAAAGTGCTCAGGAACCTTCCAGTGATAAAAAGCTTTTATGTGATACTCATATGTTTGAAACCAAACAGTGTTGACTTTGATTTTTAACAATCCAGGTAAATTTTGTTTTCATTATAGAAGTTGAAAGGATGAGGAACACATTTTGCTTCAGAAATCTTCTGATACTTCTTTATGCTCTTTCTAGTAGAAATACAGAATTGTCAGATATTCTTGTAGAGCACAGGTAGAATGTTTCATTTGGACAAATCAAACAACATTTTTTTCTTGAGCTTTGAAAACTTTTCCTTCCTTGAGCTTTGAAAACTTTTTCCTGTTTATGGTCTCTTATTAGACTCTTGACTTTTTCACAAACATGGTCCAAACCCTACATATTCAGGTGTAGTCAAGTGCCTACAATTTTCATATGCCAGAGACTGGGAGCGGTGCTGACTCATTTATTTAAGGATATTACAATAGCTGGTGACTGGGACATGCTCTTGACAGTGGGAGTCTTTGATTTTTATCCTTCCTTTTGTACTTTCTCCAACAAATCTACGTCTATGCAGCATGCATATACAATCACCAATATGCAATACAGTCAAAAGTTATTTCCTTTCATATTTGCTGGAATACAATGGGCATCTTGTGATTTTTGATCTTTGTGAGTTTAAGGACTTTTTGCAGTTGGTGTGAGCACATAAAGAATGGTTTAGGCATGGGCATTTAATTCTCATTGATGTCCTCGGCATGTAAGCCCTCTACCAAATTTGCCCTAAATACCTAGATGATGTGCTTAAAGTTTGATTTTAACAGGGCTGGGAGATAGGGCAGAGGAAAACAAACAGAGATTTATTCCAGTGGCCGGGTCAGGAAGCATCAGGGGCAGGGCAGACTGTGTACCAAGATATTTCCTGATAAAACAAAAAACTATTTTATTCAAGCCAAAATATATGATGCTAAGAAGAGGAGTGGCTTCTTGCCAAGCCAAGTATAAAGAGGCACTGCTCCTGAATTTAAGGAGCAGCAGTAGATGGGATAAGAACTGAAATTACTTTTCCTCTGCTAATTTAACAAATATTTGGGATAGATCTTTCTCAGAGCAAAAGGGTTTACTGGAAGAACACAGAACTCAGTGTTTTAGAATAATTACTTTTTTCCCTACTCTGCCCACGTGCTTGATGCTATTTCAGCATAAAGGAAGGTATAGCTCGTGTTCAAGTCTGTAATTTTTGGTTAGCAGAGTTGTGAATCTTGTGATCAGCAGTAGCAGTCCTGGAACTGCCCAAATGAGAGTTTTTATCACTTATTAAACATTCTTAATTGTCTAGTTGTCTGTCTGCAAACAGTACCATAACATAGGACTGAATCTGAAAATAAGAGATCATAGGTTTGCTTAAGGCATTTGGCTGCAAACAGCAATACTATACTCTAAAATCTGCTTTCTATTACATTTTATTGTGCTTCACCTTTTAGCATATGGATTTTGCTGACAACTTAAGGAACATATAATTACATTTTTAGGCATAGGTATCTTCATCGATGATTGAATATTCTGAAATTAAGGTGGTCTCAAAGATTTTGACAAAATCTAATGCATGTTAAATTTGTGGAATGTATAAAATCAAAATATTCTTTACCTGAAATACCTTACTAATCACAGTGTGTAAAAATTTTCACTTTATGAATGAAAATTTAGCAGTAGTTTTTTATTTTAAGTCCATCTAAATTAGCATATTAAAAAAAAAATACTTGGGTGAAATTTTGACTTCTTTAACTGCATATTGTTTTGATGCCATTTGTGAAAGAATGTAAACTTTTGAGAAGACATCTGCAAACCATGAATCTTGTAAAATTGCTGCACCATTTCGCTTGCTGATACAGAATCATGAAAGAATAGCACACCAGAAAAATCACATCCCTCCTATAAAGAACCAAATACACTTTTAAGTCATTGTGGGAAAGTTTGCATTTCAGTTTACTACTGTTCAGCCTCAATACAGGATTGACTTTTTGTTAAAGTTTTGCATTAATCTTGATCATCACATTCAATCTCTTCCTCATGCTCTCTTCCACTACTCTATATTATTTTGGTTTTTCTTCCAAAAGAACTTTAACAGTAAAATGAATGTTTTCAGTATCTGAAATATAATAAAATAATAGGAATTTCCTGAGCAGAGCCCCTCTTTGGTCACTTCTGGGGAAGACTAGGAGAAAGTTGCATAATTCAGTGTGGTGCATACGACAAGCCAAAAGATATGGGGCAAAAAAGTCAAATTTATTTAAGTGCATACATTTGGAGAAATTCCCACCTCCAAGACTGGCATATTAGAACGAGTTCTACTTGCACAATGGGGAATAAAAGCCACAAGGTAGTGATTTCTGGGTCTTAATTTTTAGTATATTATGCGTTTTTTTTCTTTGGTTGAAGCTTTTTTTAATTTACTGCATATATACTGAAATATGTGTGTACTATCTAATATGCTGTTTCTCTCAAAACAGTAATTTAAGATGAATCTCATTAAACCCTTTCTTTCTGAGCAGATAAACAAAGCGCTAATGTATTTTTAATGAGGGAAGGTGATCTCTTGCTGTGAAAATGTGCCCAGACCTGTAAAAACACCATTTTCTTTCTACCCAATGAGGATAATGATGAGTTTTTATCAATGCATCATTGTCCTATTTGCTGCTAAGGCTGACCTAGTGAGCTACATATAAGAGCTAGGGACTCCTCTGCCAATAAAATATTCATTATTGCCCTTCTAAAATTGAATTGTTTCATTGTTTGAATTGCTATAAAGCCATTATCATAAATTTCCACAATCTTGTTTGAATGACAGATTTCAGTTTTGTCGTTTCTTTCTTTTTTTTTTTTTTTTGCTATTGCTGCTGGTCCCATTCAAAGTGATGCCCATCAGAACTGGGGGACATTTTTAAAGGGTTTACTGTGCTCTGAATAATTTCTCATGGTTGGAATAAAATCTGACTCCTCCTTTCTGATAAAACTTCATTTTGTCATGTTGAAGGAGCTTCTTAGGAAATAGAGAACCTCTCACTTAGAAATTTTACTACTGAAAAAAAAAAAAAATCCTTGTTTTTGAGGGAAGCATGGAAAGGATTGAAAAAGAGAGTGAAGGGTGTTTCTCAGAAGCACAGCAAGACAGTACTTTTTAGAAAATAAACTGAGAAAAAAGAATGAAAAAGCATGTGAAATGCAACTTCTGAAATACAGAAATTTCCCCATCATTGATTCAAAACAAAACAAAACAAAACAAAATGACAGGAAGTAAATTTTACTCTTTATCCAAACCCTTCAGAACCTAACACTTAACACAAAGCACTCTGGGTACCTTGGGAAATTTCTGTTATCTTTGGATATTTGACAATTCAGATTGTATTAAAATAAGACAATGATAAAAACATGCATGATTTTATGTATGTTTATGTTACGTTGAGGTATTTCAATTTTTCTCCCTGAATTATTAACTAAATTGCTTTCTGACATTTGCACATTACTATTACAATGATTATTAACATTTTGGTTTTGTTTTTGTTTGCTTTTTACATTTTAGTCATGGTAAACATATTGCAAATTTATTTTATAATTTATTTTATAATTTATTTTATAATTTTTCTGTGGAAACTATATTGTCTTTTACACTAAATAAATTCTATTTGTTTTATTGTCTTCCTAATTTTTAATTTATGATAAGAATTGGATTATTACTTCTACCTAAATTTAGTAAAGCCCAAAAGTACAGAGCTATCTAATTTTATTTAAGGCATTGGAGAATTTCAAATTTATGTAAAATCTCTGCTTTTGGGTACAGGCATAATGTAAGCAGAAACTTTCAAGGAAAAGGCATACTTTTACCAATAGGCATTTGAATTAATATCTAAATTGATTTATATGTTGCATACAAATAAATAGGTCTGAGAGAACACTGGAAACTATTTTCCTTTCATTTCCTATTTGAAGAAAAACTGCTTCCATAAAATAATTATTGACTCCAGACTGAACTTCAATAAATAGCAAGAGTATTGTGTGAATTATTGGCACTTAGCTTTTGCCACTTGGGACTTCTTGTGGAAACATACATATTTAAAAATATCTAAGGCAAATTTATTTTATCATCAATAATAACAAACACTGATCTCTGTGTGCAGATTCTAGGCAAAGACAAGAGAACTTTTTTTGGAGCATTTAATTCCAATGAACAGACATTAGTTTTGAAGAAAATTGAGCAGTGCCATCTTTTGTTGGAAGAGACTAACTGCAGCTCTCAAATGTAGAATGTTTGGATCAGTTTTGACTTGTGCACAGCAAATTTCTGTCAGTTTTGTTTCTCACTAATAGGACAGACCTTTTGCTTACTAAACACAAGAAATAATTTTTTTCTGTATTTGGTAAACATTTTCAGAGGGAGAAGACTTCAAGAATGAACACTGTTATGAAAAACAATCAGGACCTACCATTAAACTAGACAAATATACTTTTATAAATGAGAATATTCAGGTCAAATCCATAAGAATAGTGGATTTATGGTTTTTTTATAATAAAGACAATGCATTCGAGTTCAGTTTGTTACTGTAGCTGATATTTTCAAGAAAGGGAAAGAAAAGTGCCTACCTGTAACATGGACTGCTGCTGAATCACACGTTCTTTCTCAGAAGAGAGATCAAGTCGAGGGTGGTCAGAAGGTCTTTGCTTCCCGTTGTGTAGCTTAGGGAGGAAAGAGTGAAATGAAAAATAGAGGTAATGGAGATGAAAATGCAGAAAACTTTTCACCTCTGATTTTACTCATTGTGCATGACTGTAACTTAGCAAGGACTGGTGCTTTTTGAGAAAAGGAGTTTTCACAAAAAAGCTTTGTGGAATTTCACAGTGCCTTTTAAAATTGGGAGTTCAGTTTTTTCAGAATGGCTACCAATTCTTCATTTTGGTAAGTGTAAAAACATGCATGATCCATACTGATTCTTTTTTGTCTATTTTTCAAATTTTTTACTATTTTCAACACTTCTTTGAGTTCTTTCTGTAACTTTTGTCACTCTTTTGCTGAAGATGAACAGTAGATTACCCACAGACCTCTGCAGTTTGATGTCAGCACCTAAGTAGGAGTCAAAAAGAAGGATAAAAAAGAGTTGTGTGTTTACCTAGTTTATTAAATGGACTCATAAAACATATACTGCACAGCACCTGTTCTTCCTTCCCACTGTCCAGTAGATCCCCACGAGGATAACAAGATGATGGAAAATGCTTATGGGACAGAGAAAGGAGTGAATATTCCAGAATATGGAAAAACCCTCCTTAGTATGAGCGCTAGGCTTAAACCATCTTTTCACCTGAATATCTCTATTTACAATAATTTTTCTTTAGCTGCCACCAGTTGTCATAAACTACAGAAGGAAGAATGAAACTTGACTCTCTCTGCATTTGTGGCTGTCAAAACTTCAGTATATTCTCCATGCAGATGCTACCTGAGAGTCAACACTGGACATATCTGAAATGAGAGTCACTACAGTCTTACTCTATCCAAGCCCCAGATGATCTAAGTTTAGTGGACAGTTTTCTCTTTTCTTTTCTTTTCTTTTCTTTTCTTTTCTTTTCTTTTCTTTTCTTTTCTTTTCTTTTCTTTTCTTTTCTTTTCTTTTCTTTTCTTTTCTCTTTTCTTTTTTCTTTTCTTTTCTTTTCCTTTCTTTTCTTTTCTTTTCTTTTCTTTTCTTTTCTTTTCTTTTCTTTTCTTTTCTTTTCTTTTCTTTTCTTTTCTTTTCTTTTCCTATCTCTCTTTCTCTCTCTCTCTCTGGGAATATCCAAATGTTCACTATATACAAATGTATCACTTTACAAACAAAATTGTTTCATAAACCACTATCAATACTTTAACATAAAATGTCTTTTCCCTTGGTGTTTCTAAATTTAGTTTCTAACTTACAGTTCTTGACCAACATTGGTGAATTTGATTTATTTAGTTCTTTAGAAATGGGCCACTTCCTTCAAAAAGAATAGAATCCAAAAATTATTTTGCTTTATTTATGTTCACAGATATAGGAAATTATCCATCATGTACAAGACAAATAACAAGCCCTATAAGACATAAGGCCCCAAATTTAGCTATATTGCAGTAGCTTGTATGAAGGATCTTTGGAAAATGCATTATTTTCCACATAGCTCACCTTGTAAAAATAAAATAAAGTGGAAAAGAAGTCCACTTGGGGTTAAAATAAGGATGGTGATACCCTTCCTGCTAAAGCAAGTGATGGTGGGCACTGCCCTATTTCCATTGGTGACTCTCAAATCAGTTTTTCATGCAACAAAATTTACATTACGATTTCTAGCTGTAATTTGTTAAAGCTTTGCATGGTAAAATCTTAAACTAAGGGCATGACATGGGGCATTTTCTCTTTTTTATTTTAATAATAAACCCCATGATTTTTGGAACTGGATATGATAAACTATTTCTGAGCAATGCACCACCCCCCCCCAATAACAACAGATATATAAAAAAGCAATAAAATCAATCCAAAAAAAGGTAGTAAAAATCTCACGTTCAGTAATTCTAATGCATTTCCTTTCAAGACTGGAATTTTCAGACCATTCCTGCATACACTGCAGCATGGCAGTAAGGCAGCCAGGAAGGAAAGTTACTACACTTGAGAAGCTGAGCATATCCTGGTGTGCTTCTTGATCACTCATGATCTTGCACTTTGCCCACTGAGTTCTGTTTCCCAAGTAATTAGGTGGTATCTACTTACATGCAGTAGACTAACCTCTGTCTCACGCATCCATGCCTCATTTCCTCATTTAATGCTCTTTTCAGTCTTGTTATTTATTTTCTTTAATATTACACTTCCAGCTCTATAGCCAGATGAGTCACACTCATTGCCATCCACAACAGCACTCTCCAAGGTCTGTGAAACAATAAAGTAATTTATAAAAGCTTTTCCACTGAAGTTATACACAGAGAATCTAACCTTTATTTTAGTGGCACTTGAATTATGATGAAGTTCCATTCAGAAAAGATTATTCATATTAAGAATTAGAAGAACATAATGTGTTTTATACCATTAAAAAAAAAGAAAAAAAGAAAAGAACCCACAACACCACGACATAGCAGCATACTGGTGTGAGACACAGAAGCTTACAATCACAAACTCTTCTTCAAGCAGAAAAAGAAAAAAAAAATTAGACTGAAAATTTCAGAGCCTTTCCCTTCCTTGCCATAAAGAAGGGGAGATAAAATTCTCAGAAATTTCTTCATTAAATACAGAATGACTGATTTATTTCAATACAACAGCAGAGCATTTAAAAATATTTTTTCTCTGTATACTGTTCCCTGTTCAGCTATCATTATTCTACCTACAGTTATTGAATTTAGCAATTAGAATTTGGGATAAGAAAGTAATTGCTACTTTTCTGAAAGTGAAAGGGACAGAGACACAAAAAAAAAATTTGTGCATAAAGATATGCAGATTTAAAACAGAGAAGAATCTACTTACCTGTAAGAAAGAGGAACTCCTATACTTTTTCCTTGAAGGAAAGTACAGTTGCATATATTACCATCGTTTCAATTACAGCAATAGAAACATGACCTGTGAAAGTATAGTACATTTGTTCATTTTAACCACAAATTTCACTTCATTGATTATGAAAGGAACATATTGAATGAGGAGATGGAATAATTATTATTAATATTTATGGTAGCTTGCTCCATTGACTTCCACTGGAATTAACACTGGATATCTAAACACTCTATTTCTCATCTGTGCATACATCACTGAAATTGTTCTGTGAAACAAGCAAGGTTTGAGGTGTTGGCCTCCTGTAATAGTTTATACAAATGCTCTGCTGAACACATTTAGTCAAATCTTCAGTGAAGTATAGGTCAGAATGCAGCACTGCCATTTTCACTGTGACAGTGCCATGTCTACAGGCACTGTGGTCTAGCATGGTTATTTCTCCAAACCCATAAAGCATAAGATGAGCTGTCCTGGTTATATTTGCTGACGTGAGAATGAGACAAATGCTTAAAAGCATTCCCACAGCAAGAAAGGTATTTCTTAACTTGCTAGGAAAATAAAAATTACCTAATTTATGCATTCAGAATTCAGAGTCTAAAATTGTGTAGCTCATAAATTCTGTTAACTTGGATTTAAGATGACAAAAAACTTGAACAGACAAATGCTGCTGAAATTGGAAAAAATAATATTTTTTGGCTTGTTTAATTTTGTTTTAAAAACAAACAAACAAATAAATGATTTTACCTTTATGTGGAAGAGGAGCTGGAAATAAAATTGAGGAACTAGACTCCTACACTTCTAATCTGAAGTTTAGAACACATATAAAATAAGAGTATTTTGCCAGAGCAAATGGATGACTAGTCATGGAACACAAGCCCACAAAGAATTACAAACTGGCATTTGTGTCCCTGTGAAGATAATTTCATTCACATTTAAGGAATATTTGTTTCTTCAAAATTAAACAAGTGTAACTTACATTTAAATAAAATAAATTTTCACTACTTTAAGAAAAAGAACCGAAACACACAAAAAGATTAAAGGTATAAAACATCAAAAGTATAATTCTAGTACCATTTCAATACTATTGAAAATCAGAGCATAGCTTTTCATGCTTGCAGAGGATGATGAAGAGGAACACATAATTTATACCACCTTAAAAATCTACTTATCTTATAAATTGTGCAGTGAGAATGATATAATAAAGTTTCAATAATTTTTTTTCCATACCTGCATAATTCTGGAGACCATGGAACATTAGAGGTCTATGTAAATACAACATGCATTTTTCCATCTTTCTCTATAGAAAACAACAAATTTCTGTAATACTCTACAAGAAAGATAATTATCTTTGGCTGAACACTGGCATTGTTAACGGAGTCCTTTACAACAATAGTCTACATTCTGTAATTTTCCCTAGAGCTGAAAACTCCTTCAATTGAGCATGAGTCAGGCAGCACTTTTGGGGATGATGTTGAAGGCTGTAAATGTTGGTTCCCATTCCCACGGAACGCCTCGTGGAGGAAGCTGATGGAGTGTCAGATGCAAACCCCAGCTTGCCGAGGTACCTTCAGCACAGCGATGTTTTCAAAGGCATTGTTAATGTTGCCTTGCTAACTTTGAAGAAAAGCAGATATTTAGGTTGGCAAATAAAACAGGGGTTGCACAAAGCAAATGCATGAACCTGATTATGATCAGAAACTCAGTGATTTAAAAATAGGTCTGGATCCAAGGCTCATTTGCTCATTGTGATCCAAGATAATTTTACATTAAATATTGGTTATTCAAGTTCAAACACCAACCTGTTTACCGGAGAAGCACTAACAATAAACAGATTTATTTCAGCACTCAGATAATCATTCTGCAACCTCTTTTAAGCTTAAAGACATGTACTCAGCTCTTCTTGGAGGAACCTGCACTACTATAACTGCACCCTCTCCTTGGAAGTCTAACCAGGTGATAGGACTCATTATGATAATTTCAGTAATTAAACTCTTACCAGAAGCAGGAGAGAGCACAAGGTGGAAATAAAAAGAATTAAAGAAATCTGAATTCAACACAAATAATTTACTCTATTCTTCAAATATTATTACCCTTCAGGGAAGCTTTCTTCATATTGATGGTGTTATCATTGTTGCTTCTTTCAGTTCAGGTTTCATTATTGGGGTAGATTCTGTCTGAGATTTCTGATGGGTTTGCTAATTTGTGTCAATATTGAATTTAGTAAAAAAAAAACGAAAAAAATTGTGCAATAATATTTTCAAAATTCTTGTCTTTTAAACAAGTATTAAGAATATGTGATTAGATTAGTATTTCCTAGAAAGAAACTTGATATGTGCAATCCTCAGAGAAGGGTGAAGATACAGAGTTGGTTTTTTATAACAAGCATTCTAAGTAATTGTTCTTAAAGGACTGGATACAAAGTTAGGCTTTCCAAAGTTGTGTATGGTTGCATTTGCAAAATCTCTTGACTTGTATATCCTCATGCTTTACATAGTTTTACTAGTCTGAGTTTAATGAATGATGCATGAGGGGTTGTTAGGAAGTTGTGCTGTAGGGTAAGACTATTCTGAGTCATGAAGAGCGCTGAACTGTAGACTCATTAATTTGATTAAAAGCATGGCTTGTTATAGGCCAGCTGGTTATGTAATTTTTAAGTAATACATAGACTGAGATCTCATTAATTTAACTTTTATTTATTTTCATGACTTTTTGATCTAAACTGTTGCATTATTATATTGTTTACATCATCACATTTGCCAGTGGTCATGCATGTGCAACACCTGCATGTTTGCAAAATAATCCTTCTAATACTTACTAGGAATATGGGACAGTTTTCAGCTCTTTGGCAGAGTTTGGAATTATGAATCATTAGGTAGATGCATATATTACATAGCTTTGGTGCTGAGCCCATCTCTGCATCCAGTTTGAAAAATAATTATCTAACCAAAAAGTACTGCTAATAAAGAAGCTTATAACAGAATTTAAACAATAGTTTAAAACAAAGTTCATTTCTCTTTTTTAAAAATTAAATTCAAACAGGATACAGGTAGCAAAGCAATCTACTGAAAAATTAGTTCTGCAACTTCTTTTGTGCATGCACTTCTTTCCCTGGTGGACAAAGTTATTAAGGTCACCGTGATAAGATTATTCTTTCTATGAATTACTCAGTATTACAAACCACGAGGCAATCAGCAATAAGTAAAATATTATTCTGAGTCACCTCAATAGATGTCAAGTCAGTAGGCAGCAAATAGGAGATTACAGCTAAAAAAAATGAAGAAAAAGAAAAAAAAATAATTTTGAAAGAAATTCTACGGCATAAGAAAATAACATTAGCACTGCAAAGTCAACTCAGTTAAAAATTTCAGTTTGTATTATTCTTATATTAACTATTAACACCATTTTTAGAAGGAATATGTAATGATCTGAGTCATATCCAGTCTACTCTCTCTAGCGACTACAGGAAGTTGATCTGTGTCATAAAAGACGCAGAAAACACCCTGGAATATGACTCTGTGTGGAGAGAGCTCTAATGAAAAATTTCCTTCAAGACCTAAAGTTTCTTATTTGTGGAGCCCTTGCTGACAGGCTTGTGTTTGACATGTCTGGAAAGCTTGTAATTACCTGGCTCTCATATATTGTACACCAATTCCACAGAGAACTGCTTCATAACTCAGTTAAAGTTCACTGGGAATATAATACTTACTCATTAGAAAATGTGAATGACAGACAAACTCTTAGCACTGGGGTGGGCTCTAGACTTTTTTGGCAGAATTGCATGTAGTTCTCTCTCACAGAAAAAGGCACCTGTTTTAGACATGGCAAATGCTGTTTCAAAGCTTGACATTTTTTCCAGTCCCTGTAAAGTTGTATCCTGAAGGTAAAATAAAAGAAGAAATTTTCACTCTTTATGTACTTTTTTGAAAAATCCTGAAAGTTTAGAGACAAAAACATTCCACAAATGTTGAAAAGGAAAATATAAAGTTAAAAAATCCCATATTAACCAAGTCCAAAGGAGCTTAAATAGAAAGTAATTATTGCTTGTAAGGTTTTATTCTGAACACTGAACTTAGTTCTGTGAATTCATCTAAAATATGCCACATGGGATGTAACCAAAGGGAAATGAGTTTTCTGGGAAGTGACTATTATGCTAGCTAAGAAGTTATCAGAGCTGTAATCAGAGCTGTTTACTTGGGGTTTTCTTGTGAAATGTGATGAAGTCCTCTTTTAAAACATGGGACATAAATCCCCCATTTGGGTAATCAGCTCCCAAGAGAGAACACCACGTGGAGGAGCCAGTTAATGCGTCTTTCTGGAGCTAGCTGAGGAATTTTAGGCTTTCTAGTACACAGACATATTCTTCTACCTGAGTAATGCCTAACTTACACAAAGAACAAAAGAAAGATCTATCAAAGAATGCACAAGAAATTTGGCAAATGACTCATTAAGGCAAATATTTTACTGAGATGCATCTGAAAAAGGAAATACAGTCATACAGTGACAGAAACATCTAAATCATGGAGCTGAAAATAATTTTGAACAAAAGATGGCAGACAAATTAGCTAGTGTATTTCAACAGAGTGATATAACTTCTTTGTCATGTCTCAGAAGAGGCTGCTGAACCTTCATCCAAATTATCTTGCCCCTTTCTTTGACTCTGTGATGCACCTTTCCTCTATGGTTTCTCTGCATTTCAACAAGATACAATCTTGTCTTTAAATGAGGATGAGTTAAGCAGACAAGGTTTGAAAGATTCATCCTCATGGATCTTTGAGCTGAGAAGCATGCAAAGTCATGCACAAGACTGATCAAGTAATTAGTATTTGAAAAAGTTAGTGGTTTAGAAATATTTTATTAGCTATTTCAATATACCACTACAAAATATTTTAACTGGCAGGATTCTTTCAAAAAACACAGGATTCATCAAGCACAGCATCGTCAGCTGGGCAAGGGAAAGGATTGTCCTGCTCTGCTCTGAGCTGGTGGGGCCAAATCTTGAATACTGGGTGCAGTTTTGGGCACCTCACTATATAAAAGAGCCATTAGAGAGTATCCAAAGAAGGGCCATGAGGACAGTGAAGGGTCTGGAGGGGAAGCCACATGAGGAGTGGCTGAGGGCACTTGGTCTGTTCAGCCTGGAGGAGACTGAGGTCAGACCCATTGTGGTCTTCAACATCCTCACAGGGGGAAAGGAGGGACAGGCACTGATCTCTGCTCTCTGGTGACCAGGGACAGGAGCTGAGGAAATGGCCTGAAACTGAGTCAGGGGAGCTTTAGGCTGGATATCAGGAAAAGGTTCTTCACCCAGAGGGTGGCTGGGCACTGAAACAGCTCCCCAGGGCAGTGCTCACAGCACCAACCTGACAGAGTTCAAGAGGTGTTTGGCCAATGCTCTCAGGCACAGGGTGTGACTCTTGGGCGCCCAGTGCAGGGCCAGGAGTGCACTCGATGATCCTGATGAGTCCCTTCCAACTCAGCATATTCTGAAATTCTGTGAAAACCAAAAATTAAAAAAAAATCACTATGAAAGATTTTTTTTTTCTTTGATGCACATGACAATGTCTCCCTAATACACATAGTTGATTAAGTGTATAAGGATAATCTGGATAATCTTGGCATTATTTATTGCTTTTAATTTAAACAGAATCATGAATTATAAATTCATGGACTATGGAATGGTTTTAGTAGGAGGCCTCTCACCTGTACAGTCATTGTGATTTTGCACCTGTAAAGCATCATGAGTTAAGCAGCATAGTTATGATTAACTGATCAGAGTATACAAGCACTTCTAGCTTACAAGTAGTTCTAACTTTGCTCCAGAGGGCTCAGCTGAGAAAGATACTAAACTCTCTGACAGCAACTGTTTTTGTTCTGGGTTTGTTTTTGCACTAGGCAGATTTTAATGATTATTTTTCCCCATTACTGCTACACTCATAAGGAAACATACAGTCAAATTATTCCAAAAAAGCTATAGAAATTTACCTGTTCACCACTACTTGCAATTGGACTGCATGATTGTTGAAGGTCCTTTCCAACTGGAACTATTCAATTCTATTCTATTCCATTCTGTTCACTAAATAACTTGTGGAGTTGTAGGAAAAAACTGACATATCCATATCTCAAAAGACTACAGTTTTGGCCAGTTTAATTGATACTATAATTGTGGTGTCTAAAAAAGTTTTCCTTATGTGAGGTCCCGCCTTCTAGTAGTACATGAAGCTACCAGCTCCAGGTAAAATGCCTTTGCATTCATTTCCACCACTGAGGATATCCCATGCAACAACATGTAAATTGCCTGTGTGAACAAATTGGATTTTCTGGAAGAACAATACCAAGAACAAGGAAGAGCCTGTGTGGTTTACAGGATATCTAGTAACATAGCATTCCCATAAAATCCAAGTCCTGTTATTGTAAGTGTGCATTTTACCCTTTACTCAAATAGACAAAGACTGTACCCCAGAAAAAGAAACAAACAAACAAAACAAACCCCAAGCCCCTAACAAATGTAAGTTCACAGTTTACAGGTGGCATTTTTGTCATCAAAAGCTGGCATAGTTAGTTAATGAACCAAAAATAATCACTTTTTGCTGTCTGTGTGGCCACTGTGTTTCTCAAAAGAAGCTTGGATGACTTTTTTTTCCCAAAAAGAAGTGGAAATGTGAAGTAGAAATCAAAAAATAGACTTTTCAATTTTTTAAGTTTTTTTTGAAAGTGAAACTTCAAAGTGCTTGTTTGGGAAAAAAAACATTTTAATTCAACTTACTATTTAGTAAAATTAGCATGCCAAGAGAAAAAAAACTGTTCTCAGCTCATTTTGAATGAAAAATGGCATATCTAAGCAAAAAACATCCCAAGATAAAAATCTCACAAATGAAAAGAATGGTGGGAAGACATTTATCTATTTTTGAGACAAAATATTTTGTTGAGCTGGAGGTGGCTGGACTTACTTGGAGGGAAAGGCTTACAAAAGTAAAACTGTCTGGCATCAAAAAGCCATGGCTCAGTATATTTATTTACTTATATTTTATTAATATGAGCTTCTTTGGCAAGGTTACGTTTAGCACAGTTACATACTCCAGGACAAAATGCTATATGAAATACATCTTAGAAGAGATAGAGAATTATTTTTTTAAAGACATGGATGACACAGACTGCCTGAGTTCAAGAAGTGTTTGGACAGTGCTCTCAGGCACATGGTGTGGTTCTTGGGGTGTCCTGTGCATAGCCAGGATTTGATGAACCTGATGGGTCCTTCCAACTCAGCATATTCTGTGATTCTATAATTCCATATAACAAACAAAAGTGTCTGTCTTCACTGCGAGTCTCATCTTCCCAGATGGTGGCAGAATTTGTCTCATGGTCTCTAAGCATAATTCTACCAATAATGTTGACTTTTTACAGAAGATATTAATTAATGAACATTTAGAATTGCAAGAAATAGTTATGTAAAGAAATTACAAAGTAATTAATATTCACTTATTATTAAATGAGGCATACAAACTTTGGGAGTATTATACGTTTTGGACAGCTCATATATATAAAACAAAACTAAGATCACAAAATCATGTAAATCATACAGATATTTGCTATCACTATAGCATTGTTCCTTCCAGAGTATCTCTGATGATCTCAATATTATCAGACTTGACTTTTGGGTGAAAGAAGAACCCTGGGTGAAAGAAGAACCCAAAGACACCAGAGAATTCTTACTTTTTTGGTACATGCAGGGCCTCTATCTAAAGTCTCATACAAAAGGTTTCCATAGAAACCTGAAGGACTCAGCCAACTGGTGCTAAAAGGCTGGACCCTGAGGCCTATACAAACCCCACAAAAATATTTATCTGTTCTATTGGCTCCTGAAGTCACTGATCTCTATCATGCTTCAGCATACATCCTTTATGCACACTATTATACCTTATACTAGCATACTCTGTCTTTGAAAATAAAACATTCTGGTAACTGTTGAAAACTTGGCTTTAACTCAGGTCCTTAACTGATCCCAAAGCTAGTGAATTGAAAATTAACTCTGATCTCCTTTACTATCCATAATATCCTTTACTCCAGATACTATCTCCTAGGACATGTAATATGAGTTTTACCATTTTAAGGAGCCGTTTGTCCTATACATAGTTATGCTTTAAATTGTTACTCACTAAAAGAGCAAGTATTTTTGGTTGCTTCTGAAAGTCATATTTCCATAGTGATGCTGACAGAAATATGCAATACATCATGACAAGTGAAACTTAACTCACTATCATGGATACTGCTCCCAGCTACCATTTTAAACCCAGTCTGGAATATTATATGCGCAAATCTCTTTTTTTCCCTGGACCTTATTTTAATATGTGTTCAGCATAAAGCATTCACTCTTCTTAATTCTAAGCTTGTTCACTGTTTCTGTGTCGGTTTGTTTCAGTTATCTATCTGAGGTTAAAGCAGTGAATGACTCATTTGAGGGTTTGCTCCTAAAGAGCAGCTTGGTGAGGCTGCACTGGGATCATCTTCCCTGCACAAGGAAACACTCTCCTAACACTGCTGCAGCCCTCCAGTAGTCATTGCAGAATGCTTCCACGCTCAACCTCGGTGGAATCTCTTTCCCTCATGCTTGTTTTCATACTCCAGAGCCACCAGGATCATCTTCCTGAAACACTATTTTATATGCATGTTTTTTGGTTGTCATGGCTATGTGGAAATCCAGAGATGTGCATCCATTGGGCCTCCAAACATGAAAACTTTCATGGAGCAGAAGAAAGATGGAAGGCAACTCACCTCTGTCACTTACTTGGGGCAGTGCTAGAAAGGACAAAACACATTTTTCTTGTCTGTTTAGTAGATGATTCTTGCACAAAATCTTTTCTTGGCAATATTCTTAGAACTGCAGATTCCTTCATTCTCCGACTTCTAATAATTAGTTATGGCTCATTTTATGTTAAAAAACATTTCAAGAAGAATTTCAGTTCATATAGGAGTATTTCCTTTCCACTACATGAAGCAAAACCTGCAGGAATGAGAGGACTTCAAAGCTCAACATCAATGCCAAAGTTTAACAAAGAAACATCTCTCCGAGAGACATGGAACATCCATTTCTCTCTGAGTTTGCAGAGGTACAATAATAAGACATACCACAGATACCAATCCAAAAGATTATTCATACCATCCATGAACAACTCTCACAAATGTTATGGAGTTTGGGGCAAGTTTATCTTTATAAAGAATTCATGACATTCCTCCTTTCAATCATCTCAGGTCCACCCACACTGACATTTCACAAACCAAACTTATCCGTAAAACCTCTCAGCACAAGACGTTTTCTACACATTTGTTCAGGTCAGTAGCAAATGTTCTTATTTTCTAGCCTTAAAAAAAACCCCACAACCACCCCCCCCCCAGAAAAAAAAAAAAAAACAAAAAAAAGAACATACTCCCTCATCCTTATAATAATACAAACTACTCAAGGTCAAGATCAAGAAAAAAGATCTTTGTCCTCATCATCTGTCCTCCCCTTAGTTAGCTCAATACCTTATTTCACACAGTGTACAATACATTTCCAATTGGAACTTTGCAACTCTTGCAAGTTCTTTCTCCCAGGGGTAACCCAGATCAAACAGAAACAAAATGACAGATATGGAACATCTTTGTCTATCTCCCATTGCAAAAATAAGGAGCTACCACCACAGAAATAAACTCTAAAAAAATTAAATTATGGACAACAAAACACAGTCTTTGACTATTTTTCATTTAAATTCTCACTGTGTCTTATTTACACCAAGAACTACACCATGAATTCTGTGATTATTGTAAATAACTATTACATTGGACTTTCTTGCTATATCTTGATCAACTACTATGTGGTCTAGACCAGGCTGTGTTCTTTCAACAATGTTAAAAACTGCCAATCAATCCTTTTTCCAAATTCTGAGGCAACAGTTGTGCTTTTCTCATGGATGGACTTCAGTGACATACTTCACTTACCAAAAAATGACAAGAAAGGCAACTGGAGAGTTAGAGTTGCCAAGGAGATACATGTCTCAGCTGAAGACAAACTTCTATCTATGATACTTACTATATTTGATGAGCTACATTCAGTGTTGGAAAACTACTCACAGAAAGTAGTGTGGTACTTATACAAAATCATTAAACATACAAAAAAAAATTCATATTGCTTTTGTCTCTCTCTCCATATATGTATATGTGTACAAATATTCATATATATATATACAGTGTCTATACTCTATATGACTTAGCAGGATGCAATGCTAATTCACATTTACTGGTTCACCAAGACAATTATTTTACAAAATTCTCTAAGTATTAAATGTTATTATTCTCCAATTTACAGATTTTTGTTGTGGAAGTGAAGTCACTTGGGCACAGCTTGCTACTGTTTCATGGCACCTACTGTATTGAAATAAATTTATATTAAAATGAACTATTACCTCTAAACAAAGTAAGGATCCATTACTGCAGTTTCAGAGAAAAGTCCTCATTAGCTTCTGAATTTTATTACTGTACCACTTCAGTGCTGTGCAGACTTACTCATGAAAATTGCTTTCAAAAACCCATGTCAAAGAATGCTGAATAAGGACTTCAGAGCCTTTTAATTAATTTTTAATCTTTGTTCCTGAGTATGGAGCTGATGTCAATAAAATGTCCAGGAGGACTCTATTTTATTTTAAGAAAAAATAGTCAGGTTTATGCCAGTATTTGCTCCCAGGTATGACTGAAATGTTTTATCTTAAACAGCCTGACAATGTCAGCTTCAGGCAACTCATCTCAAGTTTAAAATATCAGCTTTAGGAATGAAGTACAAAAAGCAAGTGGAAAGTCTGGCACTGGAAGCGTCAGCAAAGTTTACCTACCTGTGCCACTACCAGGTCCCTGTGCAGCACTGGATACCCCAAGGCAGGTGTGGGAAATGGTGCTTTGGTGGCCTGGATGCACTTCCTTATGATTTCCACCTCTCCATAAATGTCAGTCATGTCATGTGAATTTCTATTCACGTTTCTGCTTTATTGTATAATCCTGAGTAACCACTGTGATCTGGTTTAGTCACCGTGGTCATGACAGGGCAGGTGCATCTCCTTCCTTAACCTTCTCATAGAAAATCCTGGCCAGTTCTCACAGTAAAGTCCAGGAGACCGGAAAACAGGACTGAAACAATAGAAAAACCTTTATCCAAGATTTTACAGTGCCAGTATGATTTGTACATATTCTTGAAAAGTCCTTGAACACATGTATAATTAAGAACTTAATTAATTCCACAGAAGGAAAAAAAGCTGCTTTGTATGCATCACTGTTTTGAAGGACTACAGCATTTTTCTCAGAACAGTAAGATTTCATAGAATGCTGTTGAAAAGGATGAATTATAATTTTCTGATTACATAGAATAAGAACTACTCCACCCCCGAAAAGTACCCCCTCACAAATTTAAACACAGACTTCGACAAAATGTTTTGGTTTTTTTAAAACTTAAAGTATCTTAAAGATGCAAATAAATTGAGCACATTAGCTCTCAGTCAGAGAAACTAGTTAAATTCAGTTAGAAAATCTAGTCAGAGTTTTTTAATGTATCAATATATGCTCTGAGGAAAGGCTCTTTTATGCATTCAGAAGAGGTATTGCTCATATATCTTTGCTAAATATCAGCACATGTACAACAGACTGCAGAATGACTGGTGCTGCTGAAAAAAGATCTCAAAAAGGGGTCATAAAGAGAACAGGCATCAGATTTGATTTAAGGACAAAATCTCATAAAAATAACATGCCTGTGTACAATATCACTGCAGCAAAGAAGAAGCAGATTATTATAATAAATTAAAATTGAGGTCCCCAGAAAGGAATACTATAAAGACAAATTTGAGACACTAGAAAAAAGAAAGAAAAATCATCTGAAAAGTAACACATACCACCAATATTTTAGACCTTTTTTCTGAATATTCTTCTAGGGGTATTAGTATTTTTTTACTTTGCCTTATGAAGGAACAAATGAGTGAACTGACTAATAATATTTTTTAAAATAAATTTTAAATTTATTAAATTTAGAATTACTTTATTTGCTGAACAGAGGTTAAACAGAAGTTATAATCATATTAGTTTTTCAAACCAATCAAAATAATTGAATTAAATTGAAAATTGATTAATTTATTTAATATAAATCTTATCATTCTGTGGTCAAAATACTCTATCATGAAACTAATATGATCTTTGAAGTTTCCCAAAATTTGATATGTGACAATGGTCTGATCTCCCTAATATTCAAATGAAGGCTTTACTAAAGGCTGAGGTAGACTATAACCAGTATTTCCATCTTAACTGCCTTGGAGAAAGAGTTTAGCAGAACAGGCTTCTGAAGAGGGAAGAACAACTCCAGCAAAGCAGGATTTCCAGGGTGTCTTGCTGCATTACAGTTATCATTCCAGACAGAGGAGCAGCAGATTGAAGGCTGTGACTAAGGACAACAAATTTTAATTGTGGAAAATTAACCTTATCATTTCCTTAAAGTCATCTAGCAAGAGCTCAAATATCATTGGAAAGTATTGCTAATAGAGGTTTTTAAGAAATATTTCAGGGAAATGGGATTGTAGAAGGGGATTATTGAAGGTATGGGCTACAGGAAAAAGAAAAGGAAATAGGTACTCCACAATGCATCTGACTTTTGATACAAGAATGTGGGTGAAATTGAAAGATACTCTTTCACATATGAATACATTCCTCGAATGAGGAAAGAAAAAATAAACCATGAAAGAAGGCAGGAAGTGAAGCTTTTTTGTTCCAAGCTGACAAACATCACACCAACACCCAGAGTAACGAAGTCCCTGGTGACTGTTCTAATTTCTAGGACTGAGCAGATCATAAACATCAAGAATCTTGTCTCATCTTAGGCACTGCTCAAGAAAAAACCCTCACTTGTAGATGGGTACAGCTTCAACAGTAATAAAACTATTTTCTTCATGTGGTTGGGTCCAGCCCAAAAAGCTCTTCCATGTTTTGCTTCTGTGTGCAGCAGCCAAATCCCTTTTATGGGTAACAGTCAAGGTCATGAGCATACTGCTGACCCTGAACAGCCCAACACAGAAACCTTGCCTAAACTTCCTGAACTTTCAATTTTATGGAACTCAAACTAACCATTTACCCAACACACTTTCCACAAAGCATCTACATTTTCACAGAGATAATTTCTGCAATATTAACACTTTCAAAACAAGGTAACATCACATGGGATGGGACATCTCATAAGAAGTCTGAAAGTGAAGTAGATGATACATTAAGCAACCAACATGGAATTTTACGATGAAAATGTATATGGTTTTGCACTTGGTTTCTAGGGAGAATCAGACCCTTAATTTTTTACCAGAAAACATTAATATCTGTTCAGATACAGATATAATATCTATTTGTACAAAAGTTCCTGAATATGGTGAAATACCATGATCAAGACATTCCTCCTCAAGCAAAGACTCTATACTTTGTTTTAGGGAGTAAAAATAATTTTGACTGACAGCAGAGGATGTAATTATATATGCCACCTTAAGTGTCAGTGTTTGCAAAAGCAGACCTTTTATTTGTTAAATATCCACTGATGTTATCTTTAGTGTCTCTGAAAATAAGAAGGAAATCTGTATCATACCAGCACTGGTTGAATTTTAAACGTGAGATTTTCAAAAGATAAGGTCTTACCTGGAATATTCTGGGCATTTATCCATCATTAATAAGACAAGCTTTAACAGAGCAAGGAAAGAGAAGAATTGATAGAATAATTAAAGGGGAAATTAGCTCAAAATGGCTTAGTTTTCCAAACAGAATAAAAACTTTGGGAAGAGGGAGAAGCCAAGGAAACAAATAAATTTGTTCCCTAGAAACAGACCAGAGAAAAGAAAGCAGTCAGGAAAAAGGCTATGTGAAAGGTCGATGTGTCAACAGGACAAATATGCATGAGTTGTCCATAAATAAGTTTAAAGGAAGGCTGCTAGGCGTCAAAAGAGTAAGGATCTGGAAAAGATCCTTAGTGGGAACAAAAATACTTTTTTTAACGTGGGGTTTCATTAACTTTATGGGGGCAGATGATGCAAGCATTTACAATAAGAAGGATGTGAATTTGATGGTCCAGATCTTTTATCTGTGTTCCAGTTCTGGCCCTGGCTCCATCTTCTGTGGGTTATCTTTGTTTAGGTGAGAATTTGGTGTCCACCACAAAGGTATTTCATGGTACCAAAGCTTGAGTTTAAATAAACAAATGTCAAGCTAAGACAAATGTGATTCAGGGAAGAATTAGCTTCTCCAATTTCAGATGGACAAGAGGTCATCGATTTTCATAATTTCCAGTCACTTGGGAAGTGAAAGTGGTAAGAATAAATAGAGAGTGAAATTTCCTTTTATGTCTGATTCATTTTAGCTATATTTTCACCTCCCATCAAGAAAGAACATAGCAGGGAAGATCCCCAGACATCAGTTCCCTGAGTTATGGAATCCGAGTTCAATTTCTTGTAGAATCCTCTATGTCCAAGGACAGGATGGAGATTACTTCTATCTCTGGAAATGTCAAATATGAGATCACAATATCAAAAATTTCTTACATAAGGCATACCCTACTGCTATCTGCCCAGGATGACTTCAAGCAATTTATTATCTCCAGTTTCATCTAAATTTATTTTGAAAACATTACGATGATGGGGAAGTAAGCAAACTAGGTGAAGCACATTCAAACCTACCAAAATAAAATGTTTCCAGAAACAGCTAGAACAGAATCTTTTCATATACGATAGAAATAGGAGGCTAAGAAACAAATCCCTCAGCTGCTCTATGCATAAATCAATGTACTTTCCCAACATTTCCTCTTCAGTTCCATTCAGCTTTACTTCCTGATCAACAAACACAGATTTGGCCATAAGAAAATATTTTAGGGCAAAAAACTGAAGCCAAGGTGGGGCCAACAAACTTTGTGTAGAAGATTGCTACTGCAGAGCTACATCCCTGCTTACACAACAGCAGTGATCATTTGTTTGTAAAGGCTCATGATTCAGACCCTGAAAAGATCAGCAGCCTTTTTCATACACCAAGATGAGAAACATTTTCAATGCAAAGAGAAGCCAGTGCAGTGAAGAGCACTGAACAAGAGGAAAAATAAGGTGTGTTGTTCTACAGCTCTGATGAGGCAAGTGTGATCTCTTCAGTTTTCTTGTTTGGTTGGTGGTTTGTTTTTTTTTGTAATACTAGGAGATGTGTAGGGGGGAACTGTGTCCTGCCTGCAAAGTACAGTTTACATCTTTACAGTGGAGTTACTAAATTAATTAAAATTGGAGCAAACCTGAGTTAGACATCTATAATAGTAAATGATAAATATAATGGGACTTAAAAGATAAGAATAACTAGAAGGAGGGAAAAACCTCAAACAACCAGAGACCAATAGTTCATTTTAGAATTGATAAAATATTCCAAACACAAATAAAGAGTTCAATATATTTCAACAGAATGCTTAGCCATAGCTCTTCCCCAACTCACCAGCTAAATATTTTGCACTACATCAAAGTTTGGGAAAATTGCTGTGGACTGAAAATGGAAAGAGACCTTGCTGCATTATTTCTAGGCCTGTCTTAGGATTCAGAGAATTTTAATAACTTGGCTAAATCTTATTTCTATTAATATAATTCTACCATCTATAACCAAATGGAAAGGATATTTCCCAAAGGACATAGATACCCAAAAGATTATAATCAAATCTACATTTCCATAACAAATACCTAGATAATAAAATTTTCTCTATTTTTAATGTTGTGTAGTGCTATACAAACACGTACAAGTGTAGGTGGCTTGCTTTGGTTTTGGGATACAGAACTGAACTTTGCAATATGAAAAAGATTTTATGAGTTCAATTTCACCTTTAATTTGAGCGCTTTGTACTTGACCAGAAGAGGTGGTTAACCATTTAATAATATTTTTCATACCTTAATGTTCAAAATGCACTGGCTTCTGCTTTTAAATTTTCTTTTATTACAATGAAAGTGACTTAAAATTAAGTGTGGGAGGCATAAAAAAATTCCACCCTACCCAATGTCAAGAAGAATATCAAATTATTGATCTGTAGACAGGAGGAAATTAAATATGGGATTCCCTTCTCATTTAAAAGAAAATAACTGCCACAACTCTGCAAATGTTCAAAGAAGAAATAGATTAAAAATTTTGGCATGAAATCAACTACTGTCTTGAATGTATCTACTGCAGGTGTTTTATTTATAAAACACCACAAGCACAAGGATTTGTCAGAAGTGTATGGACTTAACTTTCTTTGTTGATCTTAACTTTTGTGCATACACAGTCACAGAGACACTTCGTAGCTGTGACAGCCAAAATTATTACTCTATCTGTGAAAAGAGAATAGTTTTCATTGACAAATAATTTTAATATATTTTGCTTTGGGAAGTTTCTTCTTGGATTTCCTGAAAATATCTCTGCATTTTATTAGGAATGTGTTTAATAGGCAGACAAAAATCAATCAATGCTTTCTCCACAGAGAGTTAAAAATAGTTTTGTTCAACACTGACACACGAATGGTATTAATCTGACATAATTTATCACCATTAAATATTCATGAAGTGTCAATTCAAACTTGTCATTTCAGTGTAAACTATTTATATCTGTGTAATTGCATTTTTGCCTTCATACAGTGCCATTCCACGTACAGCTTGGTCTACAAAGAATACAAAGAATGAGTTTAAAAGCCAAGTGCCTTATAGGTGTCAGTAACAAGAAATTAAGAGGTAGAGACTTGAGGCATAATCATAAAGAGTAGTTTTAGCTTAGCACAGCTATTTTCAGTACTCTCCAGTCTCTGCCAGAAAGCAGGACTCTTTCCTCTTATTGACAACAAAAGGAACCAGAGATGACCATGCTTTAGCTGAAGTTTTCCTTTATAATATTTACTGTCCCTGTATAATTTAGGCAAGTGGCAACAGTTCCATGCACATGGACCAGGCTGCAAGAGCATGAGTTCAGAGATTCAGTCCTTTACTGAAGCAAATCTATGCTCTAGGACCTATATAAAATTCTGGTTTTGTAGCCAGCACACATTTCCATTCAGTTTTCAGTTACTGGATATATACACTCTAAGTTGTGTATTTCTTGATAATTTGAGAGAAAAAAGTCTTAAAAGGATTGTAGATATTCAGACAACAAAAGCTTGAACATAGGATCTTAAAAACATGGAATAACCCTTTTTGGAAGGGATGTTGGCAGTTCATCTAGTCCAGACTTCTGCTCAGAGCAGGGTCAGCCATATGATCAGACACAGATGCTCCAGATTTGAACCACTCATGTCTTGAAAAATCTCTAAAGATGGAGAACATACAACCCTTTTGGGCTACCTGTTCTACTATTCCAATAGTATAAGGTGAAAAAGGCAGTCCCTGAACCAAAGCTTGAATATGTCATGTTTCAAATTATACCTATTTATATCTATATATAAAGATATATATATATCTTCTTTCATGCTCAACTATATAAATATATGATTAGGATACTGTTTTCCAACACTGACACTGTATTCATACTGAAGTTAAATAGTTCCAGTGAAAGTACAAAAGATATGCTTTTCCATGGCATATTTTGCAAAATGGAGACTTTTGCAAGTAGTTTCGTTAGCAGTTCATTTAATAAAACCAATGGAAAAATTAACCAACCCATTTTCCTCTGTTGACTCTTTCCACTTCCACCTCTCTGGCCTTACAACCTTCTCACTGAAAGAAGAAAAATCAAGTGAGGAGTGAGGAAAAATTAGAAATAAAAGTAAATAAAAATATCTCAAAAGTTTAGAATTTCCATTTGAAAAATTAAAACAACTTCAGAATATCTGTTAAATCTTAATTGTTTTTCAATTTGAATATAGCTCAAATTTTTTACAATTTTTAAACTTACATAGGAGAAAAAGCTTTAAGTTCTAGCCTACTGCATGTAGCCTTCCTTAGTCAAGAAATTTATTGCATCTACAGAATTGCTTGGAACTCTTAGAACTTTTACTTATTCTTTTGACCCAGTGTATTGGAAAAAGAACCTCTTGTACCCACCTTGATTACTGGCTAAGAAAATCCAAACGCTAAGAAACTCACAAAATATTAGAAATAACTTGAATTTAAGACACAGCATCAATGTAGATTCTGTTAACTATGACAGATATTTGGACATAAAATTTCGTTAGTTGAACAGATTTATCATGGAATAATTTCTATGCAAAGGCCAACATTTTCAAATGTCAGTACCCAAAAATCCATCTCCAGGCACACAATTAAAAAAGACATAATTTTCAACTGTACATCTGTGTAATTTTAACAATTCTATGAAAATCTCATGAGTTCCAAAAAAGTTTATCTTTATATTGCATGTATATCTAATGTCAAGATTTTGAGAGGCTTTAGGTTTTGAGGGGAAAAATTCCAAGAAAATACTCCTTCAGATAAATTCCCTGCTTGACCGTAGAGATTAAATAAATTTCAGCTATCTTCATACCAGATTACATCCTTCTGTTCTTCACAAGTGAGGAGACAATAAATGGTTGAGAATTATTGAGAAATAAATATTTTAAAGAGATAGAGAGTTCAGTTTTGTGGGTGGTGACTAACACATTAGGGATAGTATACTTAGCATATACAAAAAAATGTTTCAAACCATCTTTTCTTAGACTAATTGCAAAGGGTTTTAAGAATCCTATTCTTCCTTATTTCTATAGAAAGTAGATATTCCTGTTTTTCTATTTTGTTTCCATCCATGTGAATCCATTGAAGAATATCACCCAGACAACTGGAAGCAGTGCTTTCAATTTTTATATTAAACTCTTTTTCTTATAGTCAATGATGTTTTGGACAGCAACATTAGAGCACATTTCAGCAGACGTGTGCAAGTCCCCAGTTTTACAAAAGGGAAGTTGAGATATTAAATGTACATCACAAATTCAGAAGTAAGCAGCTGGCTGACAAATCTTTCCTCTGATGATTCTTGTCTTGTTAGCTTTTTTGTAAGTCTCCCAAGAGTTTCTTTAGCTGCACCATGTGATATTTCACTACTGCTGTTTTCTGCTTTTGCAGCAAAACCTTCTATTTCATCGTAAACAAATAGTGTTAACACTTGTGATGCTTAATGTTTTGTCAGTTTGCTCAGCAAGTGTGAAGAAAATGCAAACACTTTCAAGCCTTTTTTCGTGCTGTCAGACTGCACTAAGTTGAGGAGATCTCCCAAATGGATGGTATTGTATGCTGCATTTAGATCATTTGCTAGAATATGAAGAGTTGACGCTCACGCAATTCATAAATAGGCAATACCTGGTTTTTAAAACCTCTTTTTTTTCTACCTAGAACAAACAAACATTTTTCTTCAAAAAAGCTTATAGGTTGTGGACATTTTTTTTATCTTTGACAGGCTTGCTTCCCAGAATGGCTTGCCTTACTTTCTTTTTTTGAATGGCTTCCTAGATATTCCTATGCATCATTTCTATACACATGTTTTATATTATATTTTGATATGCAAATCTGCACATTATCTACCCAATTAGATATGCTTTTCAAAACCTTCATTTTTCATAAATATTTTGTATCTGTCATCACTTCATATAATTAGTCCTTTATCATGGGGGGAATGAAAAACTATATGTGAATGACATGCTTTGCAAAAGATGGGTTTTCTTTTTTCTTCCATTGTTTCTATTCAAACATCACTCTTAAAAAATAAAGGTGGTTTTAGCACATAAACTATTAATAACAGATATGTTATCCAATTGCATTAACTTATACTGCCTTTAACAAACGTGGGTTTGGAAAGCCTTGGGAAAAGCTCATATACCCAATTTGTACCATGCACAGTGACACAATTTTAGGGGTTGAAGGGCTCAAAGAATTAATCCAGAAGTTTACTGTCCCCTTGATTTCCAAAGATGTTTGAGGTGCATTGACACATTGAAAACATAAAGTTCAGTGTATTTCACAGATATCTAGTGCATTTTGACAAGGCCTGTGATGTTCATGCTGGCCTCTAGCTGCTAATCTAGACGGTTATGTGCTTCCATAGATCCTAATCTCCAAACCCCATGCAGCTGTCTCAGATACTCCATTGCATCTCAAATGCCAAGAGTTGATTCTTTTTAAGCAACTGAATTAAGCCAGTAATACTGATCTGGTACAGCTATGATCTTCTAATTAATTTAAAGCTATAAATGAGATGCAAGGTACCATGTTACTCTATTTGGTATGAGCGACAAAAGAAATTCTCATTCTTTGGGCTGTCCATCTGTGAACAGCTGAGTGTAGTATTTGAGCCTTGGGGGGTTGTATGTGTGGTGGTGGTGGTGGTTTGGTTTTTTTTTTTTTTTTTTTGAAGTTTGTTTCTTTGGGCACTTTGAAATTTAGAGGCTTGATTTTGATACCCTTCTTCGTTTCCTGTACTTTTATACTGTTGGGTTAGTCTGTTAAGCCAAGGAGGTCACTGAAAAGGTTTTACAAGAGAAGCAACCAAAAAAGTGAATGCTCTGGTAAACTTAATTTCTTGTCTCATACTGGACTTCTGGTTTGTTTGGGTCTTTTTTCTGCTTCAAGATGATCTTTAAACAGACTTGAACAACCCTTTACATAACATTGTCAGTTGGAACCAGATTTATTTGTCCAATGAAGTGTGTTTTATCAGAACATTCATTACCCTTTTTGAACATAGTGGAGTCAAGGATCAGAAAGCAATTTTCCTTCTTTCCTGTTCTCAAAACCATGATTTTTTTTAGTGAGGTTAAGCAGTGCTTTTTCAAATTCCCTGTGCTTGATGTGTCATCTATCGATGAGTCAAGCCTGTTATGCTGGAACTCTGAATACAAGAATTGTCCCTCACTTTGGAAACTTTTAAAAGGAATGCTTTATTTTTTCTATAGGTAATTTGAAATAAGTTCTCTTTTTATTCATAGGTGTCATGGCCATAACCATTGATACAGGGTGTTTGTATACAGGCTCCTCAAATATTCATGTTTGCACCATGACTGCATTGCCTAACCAGCTCTTTTTTGAAATACTAAAGCTACTACATCAACATGAACAGACTGGAATTTCTTTGCATTTTTAGAAACATCTGCTCTACATATCACTGTGTAATATATCTATATATTTACTGTAAAAGAAATTAAGGTGTCACTTTGCTGCCAAAATTTAAGCATGTGCAGGACAGCACTATTTTTGACACACTGCAGATGGAGTGCTTTAAAAAGGACAGTTTAGCCTTTGCAGCCACATATAATGGATGTATACCCATCCTCCAGATAAAAACAACTCTAAGGAGTGAATGTTTAGTCTGCCTTTCTGCTTTACACTGAATTTTACTTCTAACAGCTGCTTTCTAGTTCACGTGAAAATACTATTGACAATTGAGGGAAGAGCTTTGCATCTAAAACATGAGTCATATTTTTCTTACTGACCAGCTTAACTCCTTCTGTAATATAAGGGAGTATGAATTCACAGGTCCAAATTCCCAGGATAATATTCTAGTGGAACAATGATAGGCTGAATTGGGTACCCTTTAAGACTCTTACTATGAAACTTAGCCAATATGTAGAGCAACATATAATATTCACTGGGAGAGACACAAAAGGCAGGATTTTAAGACCCTACATAGTGGTTACAACATTTAGCTACAGCATTTGTAATTTCAAAAAGCTCTTATATCCTTTACCTTGCTCGGAGCATGAAAGCACAGTGAAGAATACTGGAAAGCTTGTGGAAAATGTTCAAGGATTGGCATGCATCAGGAGATTTCTGTGGAAGAGAAGAGCAGGAGGGGAAGATTTGTCAGTCTCCCAAGGTACCCATTTTATCACTACAGAAGAGACAGTGGTCAAGATGAGGTATTTTGGTTTTGCCTGTTCCATCTCTTAATTTCTCAAACTCTGCCTCTTCTTTGTTGGACATTTTTGTTCTTGGAATGGTCCAATTGCAGAAGGAACTGCTGATGCCATTTAAATTTATGCTATTACATTAAATTAATCTGTTAAACTAACTTCTCACTTAAAAGAATCCATCTATTTTGCATCATCTAAAAAGTTGATCTGATTCTGGAGATGGTCAACAATATCTAAAAAATAAATAATAAGATCAAAGTTTCAGAATATGTGCATAGCCAGCACTATAAGGATATTACAGTAAGTAGCTTAATATTTCAATGACTGTTATTTGGAGGGGAACACATAAGAAGGAAAGGGTGCTATCCCAGCATGGGGATTGATGTGTGCTCTTTCACTTTCATGGCTATATGTAAGAGCTAAGATCAATCTAGATTTAAACATTCTTTTCCTAAAGGCACTTTCTGGTCTCTGCAGGTTCATGTATTGTGTCCCATACACAGAAAATAAGAGTGAAGGTCTATTCGCGTTTCAGCACAGGTTAGAAAAACCTTTCTGAGAGTTTCTGCCCAATCCCTCTTACTTATGCTTTGGTCCACACCATGGGGTGATCTCACTGACCACCAAGAGGATTTTGTCTGCAGGAGACACTGTAGGAGCTCTCTTGCCACGCTCAGCTGCAGAGGGGCAGCCAGAAGCCCATGGGACTAGACTAGAGGTACTCTGACAAGAAACCATTCCATCCCAATGTAATGGGGACATCAGGTCCTCAGCACCAGCCATTCCATGCAGCTCCATCCCTGTTTCCCCACCCGCTAAGGCGGAGGCAGCTCGAGCTGCCATCTCCTGCATATGCTCATCCTGGGTGCTTCTCTCACAAAGTCAGGCAGAGAGGTTGCTGCTAAATAGCACAAGACATTCTCTTTCTTTGGTGCCTGAGCCATCTGTCTCTGTGGTCTCCCCAGCCTTTATGAGCCCAGGGATTTGGAAAATAAAAATATCAACTGAACTCAACTAAATCATGTTGTACAGAATAAAGCAGAGACAGAGCTCTGGCTGGCCCTCACCATTTGGAAACACAGTACTGTGCTTATACCATTGATAATGTAGAAAAATTAATGCTCCTCACAACTGACAGTTTTTTACTTTCATTTTTCTTACAATAAATAATATTGAGTTTGTATAGATGGTTTTTAAGATGAAGAAGAATGAAGCAAAATTAAGGGGTATTGAACATCAAAACATCACTTTAGCTGAGCAGCAGGATGTTTAGATCTCTGCTGAAAGCTTATCTGAACTACTGGAAGCTCCTTGACTGTGCAAATTCTTGCAATACATTTTAAAGCAGGTCAAATATCAGGCACTTCAGCTGCCAGGAATTTCCCATCAGCAAAAAAGAGAGGATGGGGAAGAAAGAAGCTCTTCCATAATTTCAGAATGTGGGAAAGACTGGTGCTACAGTCAGGTGACAAGCTAGGGGAATTGGGTATTGTTTTATTTAAATTTTCCTTCTAAGAATTTAATTATATATAATTATTGTTTAATATAAATGGATTTTGTTTATTTTAAGCAAGACCTGTGTCTAGGTTCAGAAGTATTCTGCAAATGCAGTGCCATGCATGCTTCTGAAAATCCTTATGGACAATTATGTGTATAGAATATTTAATTGCATGTGCACATATGGATTGTTTCCATCGCTTGCATGGACACATCCCAAAGTGTTTGCACAAACAATCATAATATTTGGACATAATTTATTAGCTGGACAATTACACAAATTATATATTTGTATTTTAAATGAGTCCCATATTTTTATTACATTCTGTGTAATATTTGATCAACTCATCAAGAAACATGAGGATTAAAATTCAGGAGTGTCTGGATGCATGCCTGTTACACTTAATTAGTGATTGCTGCAGAAAGAATCTGAGAATTATCATACTGCATAATGACAAAGATCTCCACAGCAATAAAAATATTCTGCACAGTGTTTTAATAAGATTCACTGCCTTTGGTAAAGTTAAACAGGTGAAGTAAAATGCAGCATTTTGCATTGTGTCAGGGTTTAATTTCAAAATTTAATTTATAAATGTTGCAAGTAATTTAAAAAAAGGAGAAATTGTCATAGTAGGAAAGTGTATCACAGATTTTTTACAGCCATGTTGTAATGGCTTCAGTGTATATAAAATATTTGAACACATATAACATACATTATAAAACTGACAGAGCAGCAGAAGATAAAAACACTGCACTTTCAGTATAAAGATTTCAGATACCATACAGAGCATGAAAGCAGAGTAACTGAGTAAATGTGAATCATCCTGCTAAGATGCTGAGAATGTTCAAAGGGTTAAGGATGGCAAATCACATTTTGTTGCTATGTGCAGCAAGGATAAAAATCTACTGGAACCCCCTTTAATAGGTGAAAGGTGGTCTGAGCCAAAACGCACACACTGACGTCCAACCCTTCCCCAGAGGATCAATGATGTTTTTTTGTGTGTGATCAATGTAATATTCCACAGCTAAATTTAGGCACTCTGCATCCTATGAAAATTGCACCTCTCTATGTCTAATTAACAATAAAAAATTGTGGTTATGTACAGGTTTAATTATTTAATCTACAAGGTTTTGATTAACTTAATCTTTTTAGTAAGGACAAAAGAGTATATGGGGGGGGAAAAAAAAAAGCATTTCTAATGCTGTTTATTCAGAAGGAATTCTGTAATTTTCCCTAGTCAGCTTGTAAGATTACACCATCTTTGCTGTTAGCTATCCTAACCCAAGCAACATACAGTGTGAGACAGACTGCTAATAGTTTTCACTGTCTCACTGTATTACTTGGTTAAATCACAAACTATACTCTGCAAAGCTTCTCATTTTTAGTTTGGAATTTTTAAAGACTTTTAGCAACAGATCATAAGATTCAGTGTTTGGTTTTGATGTGTTAGAGGAGAGCTAAAAAGTTAAAACCAGATGTCTTTAGCCACAGTAACTGGTTTGAGGCATATTTTACTAAGCAAACAAATCTTTACTCCCAGGTTCACTCTCTTTTCAGTACTGGTACTGCATTTTGTGTGTTTACAAGTCATAGGGTGATACATGCTGGTCCACCAAAGACAGAGGGAGTTTTGTCTGACATCAGTGGGGCCAGAATTCACTTTTAATAATTCATTTGGCGCACAGGCTGGAGCATCTGCAGTGATGCTATGAGTGGGTATTGTGCAAAGGAGGAAACAGGAAGGAGAAACTCTCATCACGGAAACTCTTCCAGCACCCATTACCACTGTGAGCTCTCTTTTCTCCAAGCACTCTGAAGATGCTTGTTTATATGCTATTGACCTGCCCCAAAGTGCATAACAAAAATCATTGAAATGAAGATTTAAAGGAAGAAACAGACCTGAGCCTAAGGGAATAAGAGTTCAGTTCTGAGTTCTGACACCGGGCTGCTCTAAAGTCATAAGCAAATCCATATGGTTTAATTTAGAAACATTAATAAGAGAAATTAGCACATGAGGAGATTTCTGAGAATCTTGCAATTATATCAGGCTGAAAAAAACCCCATAGAAGTCTACTTTTGGAAATGTACTCTACACTCTTCCTGGTATTTTTCCCCTTAACCTTATCCCCCATGTGTGAAATGGAAAAATGAAGATACACTATAAAAATGGTTACTTAAATATCAAGCATTGTTCTTAGTATTACAAACATAATTGTGCATTCAAATATTTTAAGGGTGGGTGTCAAGAGTATGGGGTCAGACCTGGATGATCTCCAGAGGTCCCTTCCAACCTCAGGCACTCTGTGATTCAGTGATGCTCTAATATTTAATCTACTGCTCTAGAAACTACCTTATCAAGTAAAATTTCATTAGGAATAGATGTCATCTAAGGTAGGGATTATTTTGAAATATTTTTCATGTTAAGCTTAGAGCCAAATGCATTTTTGTAGGAAGAAGCCTATGCTAGCAAATAGAGCAAATTTTCAAGAACCAATTAAATCTATATGTAGGAAAAGAAAAAATAGTTTGTCCAAAACCCGCAGAATGCTTCTATTTGTATAATTCCAGGGTGCCCTTGTGACTCAGGCAGAGAATTCAGACCTTCTCTCCCAAACAGAGAAGTTTGTAGTATTATCATTGAACCAGAAAGAAAAGTATATTGGTAATTGAAAGTGATGCCCCCAGTTTTCACTCATTGGCGAGTAAGCAACTCATGGACAACTCAGCTAGAAAGTGCCATCATTTCAGTTATTTCTTCCAAATAAATTTAAAATTTTGCCCCATGATTAGAACAGCCTACACATAGATTCACAGACACAGGAAGTATTGCAGCTCTTCAGTGATACTTTTAGAGTTCTAGTGCTAGCGATACCTTCCTATTTATCTAAAATTATAGGCCAAATTCTGATACCATCCTCTCTCAGCACAACAGATGCAGTACAGACTTCTCCAGCTGTTCCATGCTCTACATCACCTACTGTGTTTTGTATTAAAGACAGAGTTTTTGTAAATGTTCATATTATCACAAAAACATGGTTCTTGTAATCTTATAAGGTCAGCGTAAAAAATAAAAAAATTGAAAATATTTCTCCTATTGCAGTGGACACATAGACAAACAAATCAAATGTCTCCTTAAACTACTCAGCTCTGCTTGCCCAAAGAAGGCAAGAAGCAACAGAGGCTGATTGCAAGCCTGTCTAATCTCTGTTGATAAATGGGAGGATGCACTGTCACTAGCATTCTCCACCATCTCCTCTCAGAGACAAGCTCCAGAACCAATGTTTCTCTATAAATAAAGTTTCAGGACCATTTTTACAACCACATGGCCTTCTGGTGGCAAAAAAAAAAAAAAAAGTCATTCACACATTCCCCCCCCCCCCCCATGTAGTTAAATAAATAGAAGAATTCTGGTTTGTTCCATGAAGAACTCAGTTCATCCTTTCTGCCTTTCTGTCTGTAGAGTTTTTTTTATTAAATAATAAAACAAACAAACTGTAATGATTGAAAGGCACAGGAGCCTCAGTGTTTAGAGGGAACAAACACTGTTAATGCCAATACTTCCAAGGGGTTACTGATCATTATGAAATCTTGATTAATCACACAGTAAAATAAAGACATTTCTATTCACTTGAACATGCTTGGGTTATTTATGTCCTCTAACTCATCGGTGCACAAAATAGGATACAATTGAATTTTAGCAGTACTCAGGTATGTCTAATTGGGATTGCTAGCCACTGCAGGTTTATTTATTTAAGTGATGTATCCTCCCAGTGATAGGCAAAAAACCCAAGAAAATTACCAAAAATCAACTCCCCCAAACTGCCAAACTATTAAAAATATACTAAAAATCTTGACTGACCTGTTATAATTCCAGACCAGAAGCTAGGGAAATTAGACACTTCTCTACATCTAATAGAGTTAATATGATGGAAAGAATGAACATCAGAGGGACAAATGGAAAACTAATTTGGGAGATATTCAAACATTTGAGAAATCAACAGGCTCAGCTCCATTCCAAGAAAAGAAGAAGGTGTGAGTGTGTGGTTGACTGATCAGAAATTGAAACACTGGAAGACAGGACTTCTATTTGATAATTTGCTGGAAGTTTCTAGCTGGCAGCATTTGAGCTGTGTTTAGTCTGCTCCTAACTGATTCTTGCTGTACACAGTGATAAAGGCTGACCTAATGAAAGCAAAATTAAGTAAGCTACAAATCCTGTGTGTGCTTTTTTTCAGGTGTTTACTCATTCAATGCCCCCGCAGGCCCAAATGCTAGCTCATTATTCCCAATAGTGCTCCATTTCAAATCAGTGACACAGACACAGGGAAAGGTTACTTGAACTTACCAGAACCTGGGTTTGAAGCAAATTATTTTTCCATATGTTCAGTATCTTTAGAAGAAAGTAGTCCAGGCAGGCCTGTGTATTTATGTTTAACATTTCTGAAACAATTTTGAATCCAACTGAAGCACCAGGTGACTGCATTAAAAGAAGAAAAAAACCAAACATTTCAGCAAGCTGTTTTTCAGATGACTCTGTCATGCATGTTCCTGACAAAGACTAGGCAGCTTTCAGGGTATGTATTATGTCTGTACAGTGAACAAAGCTATTGTCCGTTGAAATAATGCCTTACCTGACGCAAATAGGAATATGTGGGATGAAAACTGAAATTGTTGAAAAGTGGAGAACTGGAGGACAGAGCAGGTAGGTGACTTCCAAGGTTACATGCAGCAAGTTTCTGGCACAGGCAGAAGACTCTTTCAATCACTGAATCACAGACATAAAAGGAAAATATCTGTCCATGCAGTATGAGGAAATATTTGGTTTGCCCTTACAAGTAATTTTTGGTCTGTGTGGTGCTGTGGGCTCCCTGCTCTGCCCTGGGCTTCCACACTGCTAATGGGAAAAATCAGTCATGAAAATGGACCACCTGTTGGAACAAGACAAGTAACACTTCCACTCTTTTCACAGATGACACAATCCACTCTTCCTTTTCTTAGATTAGTTTTTCTAAATGCATCCCTTTTCTCTTTAATAGATTAAATAGAAAACTACGTAAGTCTTGCATAAACAATACTTTTAAAAAGTCACGGACATACCACTTTTATTTTTCCCCTCAAGACAAGTTCTTCCCCTAGTGCGTATAAACTTTCTGGAAGATGGATTTCAGACTTCCTTTTAGGATCTCTGAAAACCAGTGAAGAGATACTTTTGAACGTCAGGGAAGCTTAGTCACCTTATTAGAAGTAGCCAGGAAAATTTCATTATTTGAACTGTTTCCTGACCCAGAGTTGAAATTAATGTGTCCATGGAAGCAACTTCAGTTGCAGCAACTTCACAGCACCTTTGTGAATGTATGATGCACCTTTGCCTCTATATTCTGAGAATCCCTGTTTTACCCTACCTCAACAACTCCTTTTCTGAAAGGCTGAATGGCAGAAGGAATTCTGTGGAACATTTTTGGCCGTGGGGTCACAATGAGTTTGGCCCTGTACCTGCGTCACACTGCTAACACAAAAAACCTCTGTTAGTGACCGAAATGTCACTTGTGGCTTGGAGTGTATAAGTGCAATTCTGTGTTAACAATACATGATTACTTGTTCCTGGCTTCATTATCTGTTGATGCTAACAAAATATGGATTTACCAGTGCATGACAGCTCTGCCCTTGATATCTAAGGCTTCCCTGTAAGTAAATTAAGTGAAATGCAAATTAAAAAAACCCCAAGCCTAACCCAGTTTGTGAAAGACTGCTTGTTCTGTTCGTACTTTTGTCACTGCAGGCAACCAGAGTGTGAAGCAGGTAAAAAAGTCAAGCAAGCTCTTGACGTCAGTTATTCCTCATTTGGAACAATTTTAAACAATCTTTGACTTATGTTCATATGCTGATCATTGATTAAGCCCCAGGGATGTTTCTTCCAGTTTTTCTTCACCTTTATTACTATAAAAAATGTAGTACTTTTCCAAACCACTTAGACTCTGTGTACAGTCTATTAATAAACACATCCTTATATATTGTGTTTCTCATTAATACCTAGATGACAGCTGATTTTCTGACAATCTCTGGGTCTCTGAAACACTCATCATTATCAGCAATAAGTCATATTTATTCCTTAGTTGCACTCAAACATTAGAATTTATGCACAAAGAATAAATCATTCCTCTAACAGAATGATCAGTTTTTGTATTTCTCCATCTAGTTACACATTACTCACTTGGCATTTTCAGTTAAATGAATATGCTCACTTAAAATAAATAATAAGGAAGAAACAATAGCATATAAAGAGGTTTAACAGTCAAGTAGCATGCATATAACCGTCACTAAGGGACTCCTGATGTTGTAAGAACCCACTGATGCCTGCTTTCATGCACACAGCACACACAGTGATCTTAGCAAGAGTTAGTTTCTCTCAGTGCCTTTTATTAAAAGCAAAGGAAGACTAAAGTTCACAGATTAATAAGCTGTGACTTAGAATTTCAGCTATTTTCTGTAAATATTGCATGTGTGTACCTGGATTTCATGTTTCTTCATAGCAGGGAACCCAGTAATACAGACTGCTCAAGCTTTGTTTTCAGCTTCTCTCCAAACCACTTGCAAAAGGCTCTGTGGTGACTTGCTACCATCCCCTGAAAGCCTTAACTTGCCTACTGACAATGGTTTTTAAGGGCAGAGGCACTGAAATAAGTGCTGCACCTCAATCAGTGAAGTCTGAGATGAAGTCTGAGAGCTTCCTCAGAGGAGCTGTGGACACTGCAACCCCTTCAGCCTGGTAGACAGCAGTGGATTGCTCGTGAAATGTGTTGTACCCTCAGCTGAAGCTGAACTTGGAGGTGTCATTTTGGCAAAGGTGGAAAACCAGTGCAACGACTGATATAAAAAAAAACCAAACCACACCAAGAACAGCTGTCAAGAGGAAAATTATTCCGTTCCTTCCCATCTCTTGTTACAGCCATGAATGGTTCTTCATTCAGGCTAGTGCTCCTCTACAGAGTGGTAGAGCAGAGATGCCTGCCTTCTGAGGGAAGGTGGAAAAGATAGAATTCCCAAAGTTTGAGGTGGAAGGAAGGGAGCAGGTCTGAAAAAACAGGTTTGCAACAGTACAGGTGAGTTGATTTGCCCCTCAGTTTGCAAGCTGCTAGACTATCAACCTCATTCTGATTTCCAGTATATTACTATTCTTCAAAGAAAACATGTGATGTTGGGTTGTTTTTTTTTTCCTTCCCAAGTATAAATTTGGTACATCATTGACTAAGAATGGCCCAGCAGAATAAAGTAATAATAAAAATTGGTTTGATTGGATCAAGTGCCTATTTCTGCCATTCTCATCAAAAGAGAAAACTATTTGAATGCTCTCTTTTATGAGTATGTGAAAATAATTCCCATTTTTTTATTCAGCTATTTATTCATGGGCTACCAGAAGCACCAGTTGAGAGTGATGCAATGCAGAGAACTGCACAACTACAGGTTAACACAGGAGTTACATATTTCTGTAGTCAGGTCATACAGTGACATGGTCAGTCTACTACCTGCTAGACCTGAACCTTTCAACAGGATCACGAAGCACAACAATGTTTATATTCAGTCATTTACTGCTATTTTTCTTGCCATTCTCAGGCATGTTCTAAGCTGAGACAAACACAAAAGTCTTTAAGTTTCTTCACACATCTTTTTCTGTCTAAAAGGTGTTGAAGCATTAAGTAACTACTGCTAGGATATTTCAGGACAAGCATTTTTGTGTACATTGTGATAACAATTGTAACAGGTTCTGAATATTGAATTCACAGTACAATGGCCTATTAATTTTTTTCCCTTTGTATTGAATATTGGGAAAGACTTGGGTAACAAAAATTATCATTGTATTGGGTTTGCATGGCAAGCTTTTGGCAGCAGAGGGACTACAGGGGTGGCTTCTCTAAGAAGCTGCCAGAATTATCCCCCATGTCCAGTGGAGAAAATTCCAGCTGGCTCCCAGCTGGACCCACTGCTGGCCAAGGCTGGGCCCATCAGCTACCGTGTTGGTGCCTCAAGGGATAACTTATTTAAATAGGTGGGGGTACCCCAACCTTTTCAACAGCAGCTGGACAGACAAGTGGAAATGTGTGAGAGGAACATCTCTGCAGATGTCCAGGTCTGTGCAGAAGGAGGGGCAGGAGGTGCTCCTGGTGCTGAGATTCCCCTGCAGCCCCTGGTGCAGCCCTGGGTGAGGCAGCTGTGCCCCTGAGCCCAAGGGTGTCCATGGGGGGGGCAGAGATCCATCTGCAGCACCTGGAGGACACCTAAACCGGAGCAAGTGAGTGTTAAATGACTATGGGACATCGTGGAGAGCCCATGTATGAGCAGGATCCTGACAGGACCTGTGGAGAGGAGCCCAAAGTGTTGCAGGTCTTTTGGCAAGACTTGTGATTCTGTATGGGGCCCAACAGTGGAGCAGCCTGTTCCTGAGTGACTGCACCCCACGGCAGGGACACAGTCTGCAGGGGTTCTTGAAGAATTGCCTCCAGTGACAAGGACACACACTAGAGAAGTTTCTAGAAAACCGTCTCCTGTGGGAGGGACCCCACCACAGAGCAGGAAAAGTGTGAAAGGAACAACAGGGACAACTTGTGATCTACTGACCACAACCCTGCACTGCTTTGTGGGGAGCAGATGGAGAAGTCTGGAGTGAAATTAAGGCTGGGAAGAAGGGAGAGGTGGAGGGAAGGTTTTTTTAGATTTGATCTTATTTCTCATTATCCTACTCTGATTTTATAGGTAATAATACAAATTAATTTTCTCCAACCAAATCTATTTTGCCCATGAAGGTAATTGCTGTGTGATGTCTCTGTCTTTATCTTGACCCACAAGTCTTTTGTCATATTTTCTCCTGCCTGTTTTCCTGAAGATGGAAGTGACAGTGTGGCTTGTTGGGGCACCTGGCAGATAGCCAACATAAATCCCCCACGCCATTTACCTACCAAGGTATCACCAACTGCAGGAACACAGCTTTGGAGTAAATTCAACTCCCTTTGAGACTAGTCACACAACAGTCCAAACACTTTTTCCAAAGATACGAAGTGCATGCTACTCATGTGCCAACGGTAGTCGCTACAAAGTTGAAAAGATGAACATATTCAAAGAGTATACTGAATGATACTACAAGCCTGAAAAGCTTTGCTCCAGAATGTTATCCACCTACCCCACCACGTTTTAGAGGTGAAACAAACTTCATGGAAACCACAGAAAATGTGTGGAAGAGTGGGGTTGGTTAAAACATAACTACAAAATACCTACAGTGGAAAACCTAACATTTTGAATAATTTCTTTGAGGAAGGATGCTTTTCTCCACGCTTATTGTAGTATTTCTTACAGTTCTTCCACCTGCCCTTGTTCAAATCATCATTCCTGCCACAGGAAGGAGAGCAAAATTATTGCTGTAAAATAAAAGTCCATGGGCAAGGAATGGAAAGAGAAAGAATATATCTCCAATAGTTTCCTTGCTGTAGATGTTTGCTCTACAGAGAGCAGTGAGATGCCTTCCTTCTTCGCTTCCTCCCTGTTTCTCACCTCCTGATATTTATTCAAAATATTCTTCTCTGAATATTCTGGGGTTTATCCTGTGATATTTTGTCAGGTGTGTAAATTGTGGCCTAAGAATGAAACACAGGATCAAAGTCTAAATTGAATTACTAGAGGTCAACACATCTAGTATTGTTGGGAGGTTTTTCTTTCATATTTTTACTTTATTTTTTGATTCAGTGCATCTACAAAGCATGGAAGGCTGGCAGTTGCTGTTCTGACAAGTATAGTAGAGTAATAACAGATGATCCTGAACAAAGTTGTGAGAAGTCTGCAGTCTTCTTCAGCACCATGTGAGTTCAAATTTGTAAGAGTTTTGTGATGGGTCTGTAGGGACCTGAAGGCCCTTCCCTCCCCAACCCCACTGCCCAATGCAATCTCCGAAAATACTGCTCTGTGTACATGTAAGTAAACTCTCACATTAAACACACTGAAAGCAGCAACAGAGGTTAGCAGAGAAATACTATTAGTATGCAGTGTTACTCCTATACCAACAGCTGGTAAGCCCTCAGAAATACATAAATAAAATAATTAGAAACAGAAAAATCTTTGGCATAATGATGTCCAATCACGCACTGCACCATCCTCTGATAAGCAAGGGGAAAAGGGAATCAACACATTTTCACTTTCAGGAGTGTGACCTAGTCACCAGAGACCTTTGAGTAGCAGGGTGCCTTTATGTATAGCTGTGAGATGAGGTACACAAGAGTGTTTGGATAGCCAATTAAATACATCCAAATTCTATCTATTTGCCCGCACCATTTTTTAAAAAAAATCATGAGAGTAACAGTCTAAAAATTCCTAAAGGAATGCATGGGAACTCTTGTCACCTGTAAAATAATACTTTAACTGTGAAGTTTTCAATACCTATAACGCAATACTGAAGACAAGTTATTGTACAAAGGAAGAGCACCTAATAAAATTGAATTACTGTATTTCTACTATTGATTTAAAAAATTTGCAATGGTTACCTTTCCTGGCTTGCATGCAAGTCTACTAACCAAATTTTAGTGAAAAGGGTAAAAATTCTTCCCTAATTTAATGCATCAGACTGCGGAGGAAAAGGTGAAAAGGGGAAAGAAGAACTCTAAAAGACCTAAGAAATTACTATTGCAAGATTGCCAACTTGATCAACAAGCATGCATCTGGATGTATGAATATGCATCTACCTCTTTCTGGTCATTAGATTTAATTCTCTTCAGATGGAGTTTAATTTTGTCCATTTCAGTTTCTTCCTTTTCCATTCCAGCAATTGTATCACAACACAGGCATGGACCGAAGTTGGGTGATTCAGCTCAAAGGCACATACATGAATTGCACAATCATATTAACAGAATACTTGGCTTTCAAAATAAAATGCAATACTAAGACATTCAGTAGGCACAAGTGCTTCAGTAGAAGCAGAATCAAAACATAAATGTTGCAGATCAGATCCTGTTCTGTTTTTTATACAGAGATGCAGAACAGTTTTAATCATCTTATTAGTGGTGGGTTTAGTTTAGGTCAGGATGTGCTCTGACACAGATTTTAATGACATATTAGAGGTATAGATAGTAGTATCAAGGACAGTTTTCCAAATTTTGGAAAAGTGAAGAAAGTGAAAATCTAGAGCAGAAAAGAAATAGACCTTTAGTGATTTCATTGCTGAAGAAATAGCCAAGATCTTCTCCCAGTTCTCCTAACTAAGAAATCTCCAAAATCATAATTGTATTTTCTTCTTGTTCACTTAAGAAATGTGTTATATATTCTTAGTGATGTGTAAAAATGGCTTATTAACCACCTGCAACTTTTCCATTGACTGTGGAAACTGCAATTTCATCATAATGACAAAACCTACTCCAAGTGTTTTGCCAAGTCACTTACTGCTCAATGCAATTAAAACAAATGGAAGATTTTGAATTTCACGACACTTCATGCACATAAGATTTCAAAACAAAGAGAACTGTGAAAACCTAGGTAAAACATAGAAAAGAATACTCCAGGTAGGGGCTCTTTTCTGCGTTCACCCACAATGATTACACAACTGAGGGAAAAGAAGTATAAAAGCACTAACTATCTGCCTCCCCTCAATTGTAAAAATCAGCATAAACCTCCCTAGAGCAGAGGAAAAGCCCTGATTAATGGCAAATACTGGACTAATCTTTCTCGTTCATATTGGACCATCCATCCTCTCTCAAAACAGGAGGTTAGGATGTGGATTCTACCAGATACTGGCAGCAGTTGGAACATTCCCTTTATCTTAAAAAAGATCTCAGGCACCCACTACTGTAATTTTTACATTTATAGCAACCTGCCAGTTTCTACTTATATTTAAAGGAAGCTCTAATTGTACATGGGATTTTAGGTCTCAGTTTAAATTTGTTATATGAAACAGTATTCTCCTACAGATTTTTCAAGGAAAGCTGAGAAAACACTATTTTTTAAGAATACAAGTAAAAGAGATGGAAAATAGAAAATCTTTTTTTTTCCTCAGTGTTGGGAGAACAATAATTTAAAATAGAGATGATGATGAGTAGTGCTTGAAAAGAGACAATTTCATTCACAAACTTGCTATTGTATTTTTATCAGATGGAATTACAAAATTTACCCCATGAGTTGCATGAATTATTTTCTATCATGCAATACTTCATTTTCATGCACAAGATCTCCACTAATACATTATTCCTTTAGGAATCTCATATTATTTGCAAAAGACACTCTTTACTCCCCTTGGGTTTCCCTTTCTAAGCAGGAAAAGATGCTGCTAATATTTGGATGAGCTCCAGAAGAGGTGCAGACTAATAGCATATGTGCTGGATGAGAAAGGAGTATAGACAATGGAATCACCATATGCATTGCTCTTACCTCAAAAAAGCTCTTGCAATACATGCATTTTTACTGTCACTCCCTGCTGCCCACTCTAATGAACAAGTTATGCTCTTCACCTTTACAGATCTTATCTTATAACATAATTGTGCAAGGAAATTGTTAATTGCAGCAACATGCCATACTAACAGGAGGATTTATCCATTCTACTTACACGGTTTCTCAGTGATTTAGCATGACAGCTAATTTGTAGAATTAACTTGCTGTGGGTTTCATTTCTCACAGAAGACAACATCAAATGTTTTCTTCACTCCAACAGGCTCTACTTGTCCTGCTAGCTCCTGTGAGAACCTTGTTTCCCATACCAAAAAAACACCCAAATCAAAACAAACAAAATAAAAGCATTGAAAAGTAAATCCAGATTTTGGCATTGCTGAAATATCCCAGTTTGATGTAAATGGTTATGTCTCCTCTTTTCCATTTTCCCTTCTTTAACAAAAATAATTAATCAGTTTGCAGTGCACAGTATTTTCTCTATTCCACTTGGATATGGAGAAGGAGGTCTACTAACTGGAGCCCAACTCATAGTTAGGATGCAAGGGAAAGCATCTGATAGCCTAGGAAGTGGAGATGCCTTTAAATAAATAGAGTTAATTAAAAAAATTAAATAAAATAAAATAAAATAAAATAAGCCCAGCAGCTTGGGGAGAGTGAAAGTGGGCAAAAAGACCCTATCCTATCCCCCAGTGTTCTTTGTGGCTCATGGACATACAAGTTCTGCCTATCCTTCCTTTCACCTGATGAAAGCAGAGGTTAAAGATCATTATGCCATAGGTTCTCACTCATTAATGTAATTTTCCAGGTGTACATAATATAATAGATTGTGATTATCTGGCCAAAACAGTATATGAAGGCAACAAAAGGAAAAAATTGCAGTTTTTAATTTTGGGGTTTATTGCCTCAGAACTTAACACTATCATCTGCAAAATACACAAGCCCAATAATATATATGTTATATTGCATTATGTGCCTAAGTTGCTTTTCCAGGCAACAAGGACATAAGGCCTCTCATGTTCCTTATTTTGTATATTATATCTATATTTGGGTCCAATTTTGCTGAAGACTATTGAACACCATATAGCATTTATGGGTTTCTACACCTTGACCAGCAAGATGCATATATCATGTAAAATATTGCCAAGTCTTTATCCTCATATTACTAAATAATTGTTATACACATAGTTGCAGCATCATTTTTTTCCAGCTATATCAGTGGAATTTACTAAAAAACCCACAATGTAGTAGCCAAAACTGAAGAGGCTAAATCTCAATTTAAGGAACAAAAATGACATGAAAGAAAGATTGGGTAAAGTTTAAGCCAATGAAAGTATGAGTCATTATTATATAACAAGCAAGTTGGTTATATTTTAAGCTGAAAAAAAGATAGGTTGAGAGGGGAAGGGAGCACAGAAGTGGGAGTCAACAGGGGAACTGAGGTAAAATAAGTGGGTATGTAAAAGTTTATGAGCACTATTAGGAACTTATATGTTCTCTTATTTCTTGTTTACCAACATTCTTTTCAGGCTCAGGTAGAACTGTTGTGAAATGTTAACTGTTTTCATCCCAAGGGAAGAAGTGTCCATTCAAACCACATCAACGTAATTAATTGCCACTAGGTAGCTATTAGGCAACTTCTAGGTAACTTTGACAAACTTATTCTGTTCATAGAAGACACAGCTGGGTAGAAATTAGTCTCTAAAAATACTTTCACACAACCTGCTTGTTTTCTAGTCACTGTCTTCTTATGTTATGCTCATTCCATCTGTCAATAGATATGAGTCACACATTCGACCTTTCAGTTTCACTTGCGCACATAAATTTCTTCCAATTTCCTGTGAAACAAACACTTTTAACTCTTTAGGGGCTAGCAGTTCCCACAGATAGCATGCTAGAATGGCTGAGATAGAAGCAAACTCTCATGCTGATATTCTTATCTTTCCAGTCTGCACCACCTTATGAGAGTGGATTGTCTCTCCATTTTGTTGACCACGCTTCTGCCTGCACTACCACTAACTTGCACTGAAAAAGTAGCAAATATATGGAACTCCAGTTCAGAAAATACAGTCTAACTATGTTTTCAAAGAATGCTAAACACCAGCGAAGCAGATACGAGTCACTCCTGACAATACCAGCCACGATCAGCAGATTCACTGAAGTAAAACTGTAATTTTACCAAAGCAAAGCTATAATTTTAACATTTTTAAATCTGAAGCAGCCAACATTTGGTTCAAAGCTAACTTAAAGACTCATGCTTGCCCAAATGCTACCCACTGACATAAATCATGATGTCACCGTCATGATTTACGAACTGATCCTACTTTTTTCCTCCCCAAACACTATAAACACCTCCAGCATGAACAAAGAATGAACACAGCCACAAAGAACACAGCAAAAACCGTGAAAGTCAGAGCATTATTTGGGGATTTGAAAGTATATTACCTTACTTTCTTTCAGGCATGGTGCGCAATTTAATTCAATCTTTCAGGAAGATTTAAAGGCAAAGGGGGAAAAAATTTAATTTTAGTAAGAATCACAAAGCTGGACTATAGAGAGACCAAATGCTGCACAATGACCTGGTAAAGAGTGATGGAGACTTGATGGGTACAGTTTGTTAGCAGAGCTCATTTGCAAGCTCATTTAACTCATTATTGTTGAACCAGCAGCTCTGCAGTGAGATGCTGTCACAGAACAGAAGACTCGCAGTCTGTTTCAATTAAGCATTACAATAGCATACAAGGGTCTGTGGCTTGGCTTTATGGTTCCCTTCCAAAATACACCAGGCTTGGGCCAACTGCAATATTGTCCCATCAAAACTACTTTAGCCATCCAAGCAAATTTGTTTTTCTACAGTCACTGAGATTTCCCCATTTTCAGTAATTGGGGACAGTTTTAATGGACAAAATAGGATCAGGCCTGAAGTTCGAAGCCCATGGGTGCTGGAAAGGATGAGGGGATGAGATATGGCTCAGGTGACACTGAAACAGCTCAGACTCCTCTGCCTGCACTCCAATGGGACAACCTAAAGGGGCTGGTGAGGTTTCAGCACCGTCATGCGTGAGAAGCAATTTAGAAAAAACTGTACAACGTGGAAGAACCCAGAAAACCTGCTATTGACTTATGGATGAAGACTGGATTTTTTGACCTTGGGACACTGGTACATTTACATAATAAAACAATGTGTGATCTGTTGCTATAACAGATATGTTCTCCCAGTCACTTATTTAAGTACAGACTAACAAAGTTAATGAATCCAAGATGACGTAATAGATGCACACACATTACCTTTGTGTTAAAAATCTTATCTTTCCTTACAGAAAACACACTTAAAGGACTGGTTTTACTTCTGGTGATTTATTCTCACTGCACACATAAGGAGATAACAAAAGAAAAAAGAATTTTCAAGTAGCACTGATGTCAGTAGCAAACAGGAAACTTTGTACATTGGTTCCTGAACTGAAGGGGAAAAAAGAATATGTATATATGGACAACACCAAAACCAGAGCCAAAATTAGCAATGAGCAATATTAGTCACTATTTTTTTTTTTTTTTTTTTTTTTTGGTTAAGTGGCGGTGGGCTAAAATGGAAGAGTTGTTATGGTTTTTTATTGATACTTTTGTTTGCTTTTTTACAGGGTCAAGAACCATTCGAGCAGCATTTGTATCCTGGTATTTTTGATCATGTGCCTGTAGGCTAAATTAAAATTAGCATTCTTCAGGTTCTTTATATTTATTAGTTCAGATAAATAGTTACCATTGGCACACAGCTGACAGTAACACCTACAGTGTTAAAAAAACCCAAAAACCACAAGTGAAAAACAGGAAAAAATCTGTTAAGTGACCGCTATGTTTTAACAGGCAGCTTTTCTGCGTCAACCTTCATCTTTCAAAAATATTTATAATACACAGTCCATTTACAGATGTACATGTGGTCTACCATTGCTTTCCTAAGGCTCCAAATCTCCTGGCATTTTTCTTCAACTTCCAAAAGCATAAATGTCTTTTATTGCTTAAACTTTATCTCACTGAAGTCAACTGAATTTAGAAGTTGACTGTTAGAACATGTGTGATGAAACAGCAACCTATTCAGGTTGTTCTGAAGTCCATGTGTATTTGTTTCTCCACAAGAACCAGATCTTGTTTTTGGCAAGACCAGATTTTTGTTTCACAAATCAGGCAAAGAAAGAAACATTAATATGAAAATTTCAAATGCATGTTTCAGAGGAAACCATTACTGTCCAAATTTATTGTTAATTGTGAGACTATGACCTAATACAGATTGTAATTAAGGCTAATTTTAAATACAAATAAGTAATTTTTTTATGTTTTAATTAGTTGCAGTCAGTGGGATTTAGATTAAACTCAATTAGAAGTAAATATGTATTTTAAGTGTCTGATTTAATAACTTTCTTTAGTTACTGCCAAAATCCAAGACAATCAGTACAAGTAGAATGAAGAACTAGAGATAATCTGAACTTACTTTCTTTTAAAGGGTCCCTCCCAAAAAAACCAAGCAAGTTGTCCATATATTGATAAAAGTAACATTAAGCATATTGTAGATTCTTAACCAGATATGCATTTTCATCAAGTGACTCATCACTTGATATAAATTTTGCAGCAAATCTGCAGAGGTCCAGCAAGTGTAGTCGTTTGTTTGTTTCAGAGAATTCCTAACTAGGAAAGAGAAAATTAAAGAGAAATTCTTTTGGGTTGAAGTTCTCATCTGAGGAAATGTCAACAACACAAGCCTTTAACTCCATAACCAGGAATTAGAAAAATATTTTGCTATTAAAAGCAGCGGCAGTCTGCAGTATTGTCATTTCTCATGAAGTTTCTAAAACCATTTAAGTTTAAAACCAAAATGAAAAAAATGCATTAGTGTGTGTTCATTATTTTCTGATAGTTATTTAACAGCTGGAACTGGTCCAAAGCAGCCAAAAACTGACCAAGTGTTGTTTTCAGCAATATTTTCCAACCACAGCTACTAGAAAATTTTTTAACTGATTGCCAACATATAAGGAAAAACTTCATCAAAGTTTCCAAAGAGCAACAAATTTCACACATCATTCAGCTTCTGCAGGTTGATCTGGAACCTAAAGTTTAAACAAATGATGCAGAATGGGAATAGACTGCTTATGATTTAGCATACTAATATGCCCAGACTCCTTCATCTGTATGCTGCAGAGTTTTATGGCCACAAGCTGCATTAAAATTGATGAAAGGCAATGTAACTTCTGTTGGATGATTCTGTGCATCTTTGAGTTGACAAAACAATGCAGCATTTTTAATTTTTGTTCATAAGAAAACCTCCCAAATATTTTTCTCGTTTTATTTAATAAAATGCCTTTTTCCCAAGTAACTTAATTTCCTGCTTTGATGCTGATTCACTGTTTCCACTGTCAGCTCATTGCATACTGCAGCTGAGGACCTTGTATTTAAGCCACTGTCAATAGCAGGTAAGTGACACAAAATTATTTGCTAAAATAAAGGATATGGGACACAGAAAATCCTTCAAGTCAGAAGCCGTAAAAGTCCTAAAATCAATGAAGGTTTAGAAAGATCCTACGCTACAATAAATGAAGTGCATTTAGTGATTAATTATTGCATATAGAAAACAATTAAAGTTAGACTTATGTGTTTGAGAGATGTGTACAGGTGCACTGTAGAGGAGGAGGATAATATGCATGACTGCATGGGACAGCAAAGAGTTTTTGGTTTTGGTTTGGAGGGTTGTAGCTGCTCTGGATGGCTTCATTACACAGCAAAGGCAGTTGTTCTGTTAGTGCTAATTAAACCTTGGGGAACAATTTGTTGAGGTAGCTGGAGAAAATTTGGATGAGAGCAAGAGAGGAATTTTAATGTTTTAATGCCAAGCAAAAGGAGAAACTTTCAAGTTCGAATATTCGGGGATTCCAGCAGAGGAGTTGCCTGACTGATACTGCAGAGAGGTAGAGCTGAAGCTTACCAATGTTTGCAGCACTTTGCAGAATTGAGTCCTTTTAATGCAAGTTCATTGCTACATGAATAAAAGCCAAAATAGCTGCATCCTTTCATACAGTTGTACTGTCACAAATGCTCTTTAGTTTGTCAGGGTTGCATCAGAGAGTTTATGGTTGTCTACCAGAAATACTCCAGGTAGTGGCTTTGAATCACTGAATATTTTCCTGCCCATTTTTCAAATTCTTGTCCCCAAATGAAGGAACTACCACTCTTCCAGCAAAGAGGTTCCTATAACTTCTACTTGCTCTCACTAATGACAGCCCTCTCACCAACATCACCAAAGGCTGTACTCTCGTGCTCATCTGAGCTTGTATCAAAGATGGACTGCTAGCACAGGTAATGGCTGATCTCTCACCTAAATGTGAATTTAAGTGATGGCTGTTTTTTCTTCTAGGTCATAGCTTAGAGAACTGAGAACAGATAAAAGTCAAACAAGATAAAAGAGACCGCTTGTTTCTTTGCTGACAGAAAAAGTGGCAAACTGGGAGGATGTCTAGGGATCAAATAAGAAAAAAAAAAATCAAAAAATAACTAGCAACTTTTCCCTGCCACAGGAGGTGGAGAAGGATAAAAAGGGAGGAGAAGGTGTTTTCTAGATTGGCTAGGTGAGTTAGAGCTGAGAGACAAATGGAGCAAGAAGCTGTGAGATACCAACACTACAACCTTGTTACAGGTTTTTAAGGGGTAAAAAAATGGGAGAAGTATAGTCAATCATCTGAGGCCAGGCAAGAAAGAAGCAAATATACAGAGATTTGTGTATTTGAGGACAATTTTTGGTCAGATAATATTTTAGAACTCTGGAGATTAAAGCATTCTCTTTTTTAGACTTGCAAGAGAGTCAACACTTTATAATCCAGACAAAGACATACTTCAGAAAAAAAAAATAAAGTTGAATTCTTTGCTGGAAAACACCATGGAAGCAGAATAATAATTAAAATACTTAACAAAACTGTTCTTATTTCAAACACAGATGTCCTTCCCCATTTGGACTTCTCCGATACTTTTAGCTGGAAAAGAACAGTTCAAACACCGTATTTTACCAAATCCCACTCCTCTGTCAAAGAAACCTCTTCTGGGGTTCCATAAATATTCCATCTGTTATAATAGTTCAAACTCCCCAGAAATCTTTGCTTGTCTCCATTACTTTCTTCCCTACATCCCCCATCTTCCTTCAGCCCTATTAATCCAGCTTCCCCTTAACTTCTCTTTCTCTCTACAAATCTGTCATTCCATGGTCTTGTTTAAAGATACTGGTGTTCTTTCCTCTCAAATTGCATTTCTACACACATCTCCTGTGCATTAACCTTTTCTCTCCAGCTTCCTCCTTTTATCCCACACTGCAGCCATCCTTCTTTGAACAAGATTTTTTTTGTTCCTTAAGGGAACAAGGGAAGAACATGATCATGCATTATAAGGACCACCTAAGCTTCTGTTCTCACAGGATGAAGTGTCATACTAATAATTTTTAACAGTATGTAGGAAAAGGCAGTCTTTAAGTTTGCTCTTTAAGTGAGACATTTTTTGCCCTAACCTACAGCACATACATTTGATATAAAGAAGAACTTTTAAAATAACGGGTGTGCATGTCTAACTAATACGTACAATATGTTTCATTTGTTTTGAGGAGGGGAAAAAATCCCACCAAAAAACTCCACCAAATACCCAAACACACACACAAATAATCAACTCAACCTTAAGTAAATTATGTTCAACACTGAAATCCTCAGGAGCTTAGTGGATGCTTAGAAATTGGATCCACAAAATGTTTTTTTCTTCATGCAGAAGGAACCCACCTAGCCCTAAATATTTTTCCTTTAATACACTCAAATACATTTGGAGATTCTGTCACCACCTAGAGGCTGCAGTCTGCCTGGGTCACTGGCAGAACAAAACAGCTGAGTTTTTTCAGGGAACTAAACGTTTCCATGTCTGGCCAATGGGTACATCTATCCAGCATTTTAGCAAATAATACAACCACTCCCTTCAGGAAACCCCTCTCCTCAATCCCTCAAGAACATTAGAGGTTGTTCATTGAAATGCCTAGAGGACCTACTGTCAAATAATTTCAAGTCATAACCAATAACCCAAGGACTTGATTTTAAATTTATATATAAACAAATACTGTGCTCAAAGTTGGGAAAATTTAATACCTGTTGTGCAGAAAGTAAGTTGAATCGTTTTTGTTAAAGAAAATGATGGATGCACTCTTGACCATAGCTGTCTTCTGAACTTTCAAGATGTGAACTGCCTTTTAGTTGTCATATTCCACAGAGCCCATGCTTAGAAAATCCAAAGGCAAAAGGGTAATAAAAATTAATTATCAACTGTTTCAGAAAGCAGGGAAGAGCCAGTTTGGGACTTCAGCATTATGAGACCTATGATTCCATTACTCTCAGCAGAAAAATGCGACCAATAGAGAAAAAATCTGGTTAGTTTGTTTCTTTATAAATTAATTTAACACCATGCCAAAGTACTGCATGTAACCTTTCTGACATATATGTCTGCCTTTGAAGGTTCAAATGATCCATAATTATAGCCTTTCACACAAAGAGGAAAGGCAACTCAAACGCTGTCTGAGTGATAAAGTCTTCTGAACCAATGTTTAAGATCTTTACTCATGGATACTCATGGATATTGTTTGTCTATTTCAAGAGACCAAGGGTAACAAAAGAATATAGAACAAATTAACAACCCAACAGGTAACTGAAAAATATCAATAAAGTTGTATAAGTTATGGACGGAAGTTTACCCGCCAAAAGTTGTTTGGCAGAAATGTCCATTCTGTTCCCAGAGTTAGAATTCAAAAGTTAAATTCATTTCAAATCCAGCACTTTCCTGTTATGCATTTTTTCTTTGTGTAATTAAGGGGTTCAAGGCAGCAGACATTCAGAGATGGGCTGAAGATGTGCCAGGACCTAGAAAGCCTGCAGTGAGGGATAGGTGAACCAGAATACATTGACATTTCTAACACCAGGTGGACCAACCCTGTCACCCTCAAATTAAATGTAGAAGTCTTGGAGAGAAAGAGCTGGTGCCATCAGAAGTTAAAGCTAGAGGTAACAGCAGGGGATCAGATGGAGGACTGTGTTTATTGCAGGGCCTGCTGGATCACTGCAAAGGCCATGTGCAGTAGACAAGTGATTTGAGACATAATATATAGACAGGAAAGAAGTAAGGCTATGATTTGCTGTTTTAGATAGTCCAGGCTGAAAGGAGAATTAATTACTTGGAGGAGGCTCTGGGCAGCTTAGATGGATACTAGAAACAGAACACAGCTCATGGTAGGTTCTGGCATTCGGAGGTGTCAAAACCAGATTCAGGCTCAGTTAGACTTAAAGCATCCTGAAACACCCAAGCTGAAGTGATTACTTCATCCTACAGTGATCTTAAAGCAGATTGAACTCTAGAACTGAGGCAGGTTTTTAGGGCTAGGCCTAGGAGTCTGTAAACTTAAAATTAATAAAAATCAAAATGCATGGACAAGAGCAATGCTTATTACTCAATCCCACAGGTTAAGTCAGGGCACTAAGAACATATTTAGAATGAGAATTCAGTTCAAACATAGCTGAAAATAAATTTTAGAAGTGCCAAGAGATTAGGATGCAGGCTGTGAATCCCCTGGGATTTGGATTATGTCCTATGGGGGCAGAAGTTCTTATTACTAGGTTGCAGAGTTTAGGGTGGGAATAGAGATAATGTTGTGAAATTCAGTGATTTAGAGCTAGATTTATATCACAGTGCTGAAGTGGCTGCAGGTCTAGGACGTCTTTAATGCTGGCAGGGGCTGGGATTAAGGTTGAGATGGGCAGAAATCCCCACGCTTGGCTAAGAAAAAGCTGGGAGCTTTCTTAAAAGATATAAGGCACATATAAGGCTGTAAATTGGAAAAATAACAGTGTACTAGAGATTTGAAAGTGCCACAAGGACCAAATATTTTGGTGGAAGGCATAAGAGTGTGATACATCCCATTAGCCAGGGAAAAAGATCAGTCAACATTCACTAAAATTATGTGAGCACCTAAAAGAATGGAAGCAAAATCATCCTTACTCCCTCCCTTTGACAGCACTAATTCTGCAGGTGGCTGATTTCCCCAAGACAATGCTTTGTAGGTGGAGAATAAATACAGAAGTCATAACAGCACTGTACAAGTTATGATCCAGAGCTCAGTAGGACTATTGTAATTAAATCCCAAGTCTTGATTTCTGCATTCTCATGTCCCAGTCAGAGACTAAAAGCACTAAGCCATGAGAAGGACTCCTTTCATCTTTTCAAGAAATATTTATATTAAAATAAACATGAGAAAGTAAATAGCAATGTAGCTGGAAGTAATGAGACCATATTGTCACTCTGTATAGATTAGGGGACTGGAGATAATACAAGGAAAATTGGTAAAAGGAAGCATTTTAGGAAAATTATCTGTTCATTTTAAGTTTGTTTCGGTTTGGCTCTATCTCAGGGAACTAAAAACAATATGTATCATAGTAAATTTCTCTTGAAAGAAGTTTTGGGTTCTTCCCACTGCCTTTATGCACTGTTTCTGTGTTTTATAACTCAGTTTCATATGAGGATAAACAAATGTCATTATATAAATTTTGTTCAAAACTGAAACACAAACTTGACTTTTTGTTTAAGTCAACCTTAGCTAAGGAAGCAGGCAGATGTGATTCCCAGTTAAAAACATTAACTTAATTTTATTCAAATGCCTTAACATGCAGAAAAGATTTCATTATTGTTCCAATTTTTTGTGTTCTCTGTATGATTCAGAAATTGTTTATTGAGGAATGTTACTGTTTAGAACTTTTAAAAGCATAGGTCTTGATTTGACAAGATTGAGAATAAGCACCAGAGAAAAGACTCACACCATCTGAAGTTTAGTAAGTATAATCAGCAAGATGAATTATTTTAAAGAAAGGAGGAATTAAAATAACATGAAGTTTCCCACAAGCAGGGTAGGATATTTTTTTCCATTTAAAGAGACAGTGCAAAAGTAAATAATTTCAAATTTGTCATAGATCAGTAGTCAAGTACTGAGTGTTTACTTCATCTGTGTGCTAGAATAAACAGCTACATGTCCTGCTTCTCCTGTGCAGGCAGCCAACCCCTGTGAATCCATTTTGTTGCCCCACACCACACAGGTAGCTGAAGAATGTTTTTTCCCATCAGCTGTGTACAGCAGTCATACCAGGTCCCAGCACTAAGCCAGTCTGGTTTCTGATGAATTGTTTTTGTCCATGAAATCCACTGTCTTAGAGCTCTGTCCCCCACATCACTCTTTCTCCACCTACATAGCATTTAGTCAACTGGTGAATCACCAGATCTCATCAGTATGGTTGGCAGTGTCTGCCAGGCACGGCACAGCTGTAAATGGCTGCTCAGGCCACACTGTGGGTAAAACAGAGTTCAGACATTGACTTCCTACTAATGCCTCTGGGACAGGTTATGCACCCTAGGGATCAGCACATGCACACCAAAAACTCTGCAAGTGTGAGCTTGCAACCACTCCAGCAGCAGCAGCAGCAGACATAGAACACCCCAGACAGCACTTTTAGAAGAAACAGCCAAGTGGCTTCTCTTTGCTGGCATTTGCTTAGGAGATTGGTGGAAAACCCAGCAGAGCTGAAGATAACATTCCCCCTCACATACTCCTATAATGAAAGAGGCAACTGGGTTGGAGGAAAGACTAAGGGAAAGAAATGCAGAGAAAGTAGCATTTTGTATATTTTATGATCTTTTTAACTAAATTCTGGTGAGAAGGATGAAACAACAAAAATAAGAGTTAAAAATATCAAGCTGGCAACACAGACTTCTTAAAAGTATGTAGAAACACTATGTTCCTTCTGCCAAGAAGTTTCCTGGGTAAGTCAGGCATTCCTGGTTTGCTGTGGCCAAGAGAGAGCCTGGGCAGCTCAGACATTACTCCATTAACATCTCATGGATAGCCTGTGCCATGCAAGGCAAGCTGATGCCATGGCTCACTGATACCCATTGCCTGGAGCTGGTATAGGACACCATTCCTGGTCAAAAGTTAAGTCACGGAGGATGTCTGATTTCTCCTCTTTTTCTCCTTTCTCAGTCAAGTGTAGCCTTCTGCAAGTAATGGTTCAGAGGGATGTTATTTGAGGAGGTGAACCAACATAGTGTGCAGCTGTTTTGACACTGCACACCCCAAAAACTTCTGCACAACCTGAGACTTTAAAGCCTTGCTACAAATAAGTATTTGAGCTTTGGTGCTTTAAGAAAGCATGTTGGTGGTGAAACATTGTTACTGCTGGAGCTGATTAAAAAGGAACAAACAAGGTGCGAGAGGTCAATAACTGAGCAAGTTGTCCAAGACTGACTCATGTACACAGAGGGGTTTTTTGCTATGCTGCAGTCAGTGCAGCAAACTGAGGAGTAGTTATGACTGTACACTATGCACACAGCTGCATGAGAAAAATTACTCTTTATTCGCCACTTTTTACATTCTTTGCAAATACAATAACAGGGCAGTTTGAGTAGTAGGTGGAGGGTGTGGGTTTGTGACAATCAGGCTTAAGCCACCTTGGCAACTACTTGCATCAGAGGCAAATTTCTGTATGCTTTAATTCAAAGGTAAACAGAGTTTATGCCTTAACACTTTTCTCTTTTGACAGAGATAGATCCAACTGGCAGGATCCAGTCCTAGACCCTGGCTCACCAGCAAGCCCATGAACCACCCAAACTACCACTGTGTAGTCCTATTCCTAAGTATAGGGACTCAGTTCTGCATTGAACTGAATTTCATTCCAATTGGCTGTAAGAAATAGCTGTTTAATGCTTCACTAACACCTCAGATAAGATAATGAATATCTCCAAAGCACTCCTTCAAGTAACAAGTTGTTAGGCCACTTACTTTCCATGTTTTCATCTTAATTTTCTAAGTGGGAGCCTCAAATTTGTATAATTATAAGATCCAACTGCCCAAGTAAATTCTCATTGCTACAACTCCAATGTTTATGATGTGCAGTTATCCTCTTATTTTGAAACAACAGCAAGGTCATATATTGGCACAAAGTAGCATAGAAAACATATAAAATCTGAAAAGACAGCCTAAGCTGCCTGACCTCTTCTTTCACAGTGCCAAACATCTCTCCTATTACTCTGCTGCTGAAGGAAGCTTTGCTGGAGAAGCCACTTCACACCTGCAGAAATATCCTTCTTGAATGATGGGGTGGGTAAAAGCATAAAATATTTTTATTGCTCAAGTTTCCTCATAGAACCAGCGTCTGGCTGCAGGGCACTTCCACCTACAGATCGACATAAAAAAGATCCTGCTGTATATAAGCTGTCCTCCCCCACTGGGCAGGGGTAATGGGAGAAGGGAATTCTTTAGTTACTACTCTGCCTAACTGGAAGACAGACATTCCCGTAAAACTGTGTGTGGGAGCATTTCACAGTGAAACCAAAACACTGTTAAAAGTAAATTCAGTGAACTACTTCTCATGCAGTGCAGCTGCTATATGGAGAGATGAGGATATTTTATTATACACACACAAACTGCCAGACACCAACTCCATTGCAGTGCCAGGGAGAGAGCTCTCTTTTTTTTGTCCACAGGTTGCTGTTATTAAGGTTGTTGTCCAGGGCACACCTTCACATGTCAGTCCCAACCTGTCCCCTATCCAACTGAGGAGCTCAGGGCAATATGTTGTTTGTGACTGCAACTGTTTCAGGCCAATTAAATTCGTGTTTGGAGACTACACAATCAGCATTGTGAATTGATGTGACACCCTTGACTTTCTAATTATACCAGATTTATGCTGCTAAGAGAATGAACATGGGCCAGCCTTAAAGCACAGCCATGAATTCATGTGACAAATCTGTTTCACCAGAAAAACTCATTTTGGTTGCTTCGTGTAGCATCAGTCCAAAGACATATTGAAATGAAAAAAGTCTTACTGCAGCCATGAGGCACCACATTTTAAACAGAGCCATCCTGTTGTGATGGTTAGGTGGCTGATGACACAGAGAAACATGGATTCCTTTGTTTTGCAACTTTTAATCTCAATATTGCAGAATAAGAAAGGTTTATTCTGTCTCTTATTTTCAGACTAAATTTACAACATTGAAGTACTTTATATTTAAGATAATTGATTTTCCACCCACCAAGAGCAATAGTTGAACACTAAAAATCAATGTCGTCCTCTAAACTCCTACTTTTTTGATCTCATTTGACTATTCTGTTACAAGTTGTATTGAAAAGTATCAAAGACAAGGGGAAAAGGTAGCCAAGGGTATAATGCTGTGAGACCCTTCATAATAAACAGAGTATCAAAATATTAATGACAACATAATTGTACTTGGCAATGAAACCATGTTGGCTGTTTAGCAGACTGGTATCCTCCAGTTGGCTTGTATTCCTGTTTCATACGAAAAGGAAATAAAAACTTAAAACTTTGCAATTCTGTGAATATCAGTGGAGTAGAATTAAAGCTTCATACTTGGCCTGAGCAAGTCCACCTACTGCTTATCTGTAATTTCTGGAATTACTAGCCCAGAAAAACATACTCTTCCATTAACCACCAACATAACTTCCTGTCTCAAACATTTGCAGCTTAGTTTTCTCTGTCTTCAAGGCATAAAGATTATTATTTGCAAAAAGTACTTAGAGAAATGTTTACTTTTTTAACTCTAGTACCATTGCCATACTATATTCTTATGGCAATCTAAGAAAACAACAAGAATAATCAGGTATTATTTATAAGGGATGCCCATTTTGGGAATATCGCTTCACAAGTTCCATTTAAGATGCGGTTAAAAATATAAAAGCAGGAAAGAAAGAACAAATAGATATTAGCTGTTAACATTATCATGATCCTTTAGAAATATTAGTTCACCTGCAACATAGTAAACTTTGTGTAAGAAAATCCTGCATACTCTGTGTCCATGCCAGAGTTTCATTTACACAGAGCAAGAGAAGCTTTGGCTTCTACTGTTTACAGTTCTGTATCTTTATTTCTTCATGGAAATATTAACTGTTTTCATAAAGAACTTTGATGATCTCATCACACCCTGGACACATTAACCAAGTAGTATGCCTGGAGCCAGCACAACCAGTCAGGAAAAGTCAGGCTTTCTCATTATTATCATCATTTGAAAAATATACTTTTAATTTTTATCAAATGTTTCAGAGTTCTTTATTAATTCATAAATGGACACATTACTTGACTGACTGATTGCTCTTTGTTGACCTGTATATTAACTAACCATAAGGAGCTCTTCTCTCGCAGAAAACAACCCAAATTCTGAATGGACATGGAGATAATGAAGGACTTTGGTGCTAGAGACATCCTGCACTTCTACCCAATTCAAGGACAGTTAGTTGATGCCAAAATGAAATGTGTTCCATCAGCTCCAGCACTGAGCCCTTCCATCTGAAAGGTATCATCCCTGACAATGAGATGGTCAGAACTATCACTTTCTCCATGCCAAGCCCACCAAGGCAAGATCTCCCCACTGTGCCAGTGAAAACTATAAACAAAGGCACTCTTTGAGCCTGAGAGCAGTACTCCAATTAATCTTTACAGGGAACTAGGTCAAAGAAGCCCCAAGGCCTCTCTGAATTACATAAGCAGGCAGAGCCTATAAAGGGATATTTCTGCAGCTGAGAATGCCTTGTGCAAAAGAACAGCCAATTAATAGTCTTTTCCAGCCACACCCATGCACTGGATGACAGGAGAAACGACAATGTCCAAGCTACTCCTTATTTCCAGAAACATCCTGTTGGCTTGCTGGGCTAGGTGGGGGAGGGGGCAGGGTGGAAAGTCTATACAAAAGAAACCCCAGTGGATGCCAGAGAGCCCCAGGCTATCCTTTGACACCAGCTGAAGCAATAGCCAAGCATTTTACCCACTAGGGACTGAAAGGAGACCAAACGAATCTAAGAACTGCTACAGTCCAATTACAGTTTGGTTGCGATGTACTACATGGAATTTTTAACAGCAGCTTGCAGCTAAAAGGTTCTCTAACCACTGTCAAAGTCATGGGACAGCCAGTAATCTCTTTTTACAGCAAGTTATAACACACTAGGAATTTTATCAGACAGTTTAACAGAGAGTTAGAGGGCAACATTTGTTTTAGACACAACATAGAATGCACTTGCTCGAATACTACTGATAGTAAGAGTTCATATATACGGGAAAACAACGAAGAAGGAGCACAACATACAGCTTGACACAAAGGAAGAAACAGTTTTCTTAGAGCTCAGCATCTTGTAGCTCTCCAGGCTAAACAAATGCGAGGAAACAGGACTGCAGTTTGGGTATCAGACTACATGTATGGTATGATACAGAGGTGCTCAAATACTAACAACATTCTACAGGAACACTGCCTCCTACATACTAGAAAATTGCATCAATAAACATCTTTTTAACTCTTAATTTTTTTCTTAAATGAGCCCCATGAAGCACACCTTTCCCACACACACAAATAGAAAACTACCATAAAAACCTGTCTCTTGATATTTTGGAAAACACAAAATTGCAAATCACAGATGTCCTAGGTTACAATATAGATGTATTCAGTATCCTTTTACCACAAGCTGTGGGCCATTAGCTGTTCTCTCCTGCTATGACCCACCCATGATAACAGACAATGGAAAATTAGTTTCAACAGCATTTTGAATGTGTAGGAACAGACTGTCCAGAGATGGTGTAGTCTCCCTCACTGGAGATATTCCAGAACCATCTGGGCACAATCCTGTGCAATGTGCTCTGGGATGACCCTGCTTGAACAGGGAGGTTGGACCAGACCTGCTGTGGTGCCTTCCAACCTGACCTATTCTGTGACTCTGTGGAATTAACATGAAAATTTCCTTATGAAATAATAGATCAGTATAGTAAAATGTGTGAGGGCAATGTCATTAAATATTCCTGGCCTGGCTGTGCGGAAGAGTATATGATGGGAAATCGAGATTTTATTCTTTTTTTATACAAGAGGTGGGGTGTGGGAACAGGAGAAAAGCACATCTTTGAAGTTTTGACAGGCAATTTCTAGAAGTATTATTTGTAGTCTACCTACTAAGAAAGTGAGATGGTCCAAAAGAACATTACAGATGTAAGTAAAGGTAAAACAAAATGAACATTTGATCAAATTTAAAATAATTATATGGTCAGAAAAGTGCCCAGACACTGAAGATGTGAGGACTTCTCCCATCAGTAATAGCAGACATGTGTAGACACAGGAATGAATTACCACAGTACTTCTGTGGAGGGGGTTATTTTTGGGTATAACTCGAGTGGTATCTCCAAACTTATGGGAATGTAGCTTGCCACAGCAAGTTCCTATGTACCTATAAAGTATAAATACCAAGAGCAAGGACCTATATCACATGTTCTATATTGTAGCAAGTAAAAGAGATGCACTGTGAGAAGATTCATTAGTAGTCACACAAGAAGCCATAAAGGACTAGAGTTCTACAATATTACACAACCTGAGAAACAAAACTTCAACTATGCTGAACAAACAGAATAAAGGAGTACTCACTCTGGTATTTTAGCTGCTTCAGTTCCCAGTTTTTTAGCTTCATATCTGCATGTACATGTCATTCAAGTATCCAGACAACATAAAGTCCAAATTTTTCAGGAAACAAAGCTGCACAGGTAAAAAAAGTGAACTGCAATTCTGCAGTACTGCTGCAATTCCTCATTTATACAACATCAGGGAAAAGAAGGGGAAAATCACATCTGTTAATACTGAACTCTGAGTTAAAAAAAAAAAGGAAAAAGAAAGAAAGTGTTGCCTTTGTTCACATGTTCTGTAATCTGATCAGGAGGTAAATTGATTTCAGGTGTTACTCATCTGAGACCTTACCCTAAGGAACCTGATGGGCTTCATAGATGCTTCTTATTCTTGCATTTGGACAGATGAGAGTAGCTGTTTCATCTTTTTGCTATTGAAAACACACAGTTCAGCTCTTGTCATGTTATATGAAGCTGCTGTAAAAAAAAAAAAAAGTTTGAGCTTTAAAATTAATGCTTCTACACTTTTAATTTACAGTGCACAGAAAGTTTTTAAAAATAGCACATACTTACAGATATGTCAAACCTCAGAAAAATGAGTGTTTTGGGTTGAGTTGTATCTAAGGTTTTAGGGTTTTTTGGGTTTTTTTAACATTTTAAGCTTTATCTATGATTACTGACAAAGTTCTCTGATTCCACCCTGTAAACACACTCAGAATCCATCCCCCACTCAATCTCCCTTGATCTAACTTACAATTAGATGAAGAGCTTGACAAATTCAATAGACTTTGTTCCTGTTATAATCCCTCTGAAGGAATGCCTAACTTTTTTTGCAGCTGATATCTCAATAGTCTGTCTGTTTAGACTTTCTGTGCTTTTACCAGAGATGAAACACTCAGCATCCAGCTGCCCATGCAGCCTCAAACCTCCAGTTCTTCACTAGCAAAACCAATGCCAGGGAGTGGCAATTATACTTCAATGACTTTATTGACTACAAATGATTAAGACAAGCATGACTGACAGAGCTTTACTGACCACTTTTATTTATAACACAGCACCATTCCATAGCCATTCAGAATTAGCTACACGTGGTTCTTGCATGAACCAGTGCTTTACCACTCCTTAAGTCTTTGGGGCTTTCACAATAAGAGGAGTTATCCTTTCATAACTGGTCATAATAGCTTTTGAAAACTTCTCATAGCTTTTTAGATTTAGGGGGAGCACAACAGAACTCTGTTGTTGTAAAGCTATATTTTTTTACTATTTTCTTCGTTGGATTAACATATGCTGCCATCATGTGGGCAGAAATAAGAAAAGTAATTATTCCATTAAATCCCTCAACTTGAAAACCTTTCTTTCCTTTTAAAACCTTCTTCTTATTACTTATTTAAGCACTTACTCAAGATTAGTGAAACAGGGGGAAGACAAGCCCCTGATTTTTGGTTTGTTGTTGTTATCACCCCACAGAAAATGTGCCAGAGCTGGAGGACTCAGTGGAAGGATTGTGAAGCTGGCGGAGCTGGGCAGTAACTGAGTAGCACAAATGGTAAATATGCTCTCCTCAGCACAGGGCTTTAGCTACTCTTCCTCATGCTCTTTGTCTGTACATGACACAAACCATATGGGGCCAGAAACCAGAGGGGCTAGAAAAATACAGAGCAAGCAAAAGCCAGGCAGGTCCTGATGCATCACTGCAAGTGCAGAGTTTGGATAGGAGTTCCAGCATTGCCAGGCTTTGGACTCATGCAGAAGAATCAAGAAATCAATCAAACGACCAGTTCCTTTCCATATGTCACTCCCAAGGTCTGTGTGTTCACCCACTTCCCTTGGTGCTGCAAGAATGTATTTACTCCTTTGAGCACTAGAAACTTCCACTGCAGTACTGTTGTGAGAGATCCAGAGGGTAAAAGGTGAAAAGAAAAAAATTACCCACAAGCACAAATCTTTTTAAATAAAAAACCACCATGATTTAAGGAAATTTTTTATATATTATACATTCCTTATTATTTTGAAGAGCTTGAAAGTTTCAGGCAAAAAACCCAACGTCAATTGTCAAATAATAAGTACTTCTTTGGACTAATGCTACTTCAAAAAAATATTTTGTAAGACCTACACAGTTTAAAAAAATAATATAAGCACATGATACTGCCAAGAACACCAGAACACAGACTGAAACAAGAATATGCTGAAATTCCAGAAATTATACTGAAAAAACCAGGAGTTTGCAAGTGTAACTATGTGAAAAATACCCAGAGGTGGAATGTTTGTATATATATATATATATATATATATACACACACACATATATATACATATATACGTATATCTGTGTGTCCAATTGTGTTTATATGTATATGTATATGTATATGTATATATATATAACATTTATCATTTGTATATGTATATATATATAAAAAATTTATCATTTATCATTACCAAAACCTAGTATTAAAGTATTCACTAAAGTACTAAAATGTCACAGTAAAGACTGAATGTGCCAGCTTCATGATCTCTTTCTGAACAGCCTTTCTCAGCTGTTCTTCGTGGCCCATCAGAGGGTACCAATAAGTGGCATCACCTGTCAAAATGAGCAGCACTGTGATCTAGAGGGTCACACTGAGTGGATTTCAGCTTACACAGGGCTCACTACATCAGGACCTCACACAGAGTAGAACATAAATAACATAATGATTTCCCTAGCAAGGGTTAGGGTTCCAGCTAGGGATAGGGCTGAGAGATCTAAAGAGCCTGGAGCTCCAGGCACACTGGCACAGGAAAGGGCCATCTGAGGCTAGATGGAAGCTGGAACAGCTTCTTAATGGGACTGCCTCAAAACGCCAAAACCAAAAAAAACAAAAACCAAAAACCAAAAACCAAAAAAAACCAGAAAAAAAAACCCCCAAAAAAAACCAACCAAATCCAGTCAACATGATTCAGGAATGCTTGTTATAGCTGAAAATAACCTTTAACACAAGAAATATATATCTGAACTGCATAGGACCCAAGTCTGTATGCCATAAGCAGTTTATAAACAGATTTATGTTGTCTAATGTAAGGAATTGACACAGAAACATGTATGTATTTCTGCACAGGTGTTTCTTTGGCAATCAATCTTCACCAAGGCTGAGAGAATATTCCCCCTATATATATGTACAATGGTAACCATAGTAGTTTTCTTTACAACTATTAATATCTATTTTATTAGGAAATGTGGATTATAAAATCTTGCTCAGCTTAGCAGCTTCATGATTGAATTTTTTCATTTTTTAGTGTACAGAAGTAAGTTTTCATTAGTTCCTTTCCTGAGTGCAATTTTCCTTGTTTTAAAATTAGATATATTCCTACAGCTGCCTTTAATAGTGACTTAGGGGTCTCAGAACTTGTCATATCATATTTTGTTGTTATACAGGTTGCAGCTAGAGGTGATAGATAATTTAATTTATACCAGATGTAACACTTTATGTAGCAATAATACTTTCAATTTCATAGCATTAATTTACATTAACGTCAGGTTAGTTCTCTCCTTCATTAAATGTGACAGCATTGTTCTCTCATTTGCCTTTAGACACAAGCTTGACAAACTAGACTAATGGAAAAAATAAATCAGGATTAATAGGTTAGATAAATTAGAATTAGAAAAATAAGTTGGTACAGTTGCAAAATCATAAGAGAATAAAAAAAAAGGAGGGGTGCAAACTCTATAAGAAGAATTCCATCAAATAAACTGACAAATTAGTTATCTCCATTACATAACAAAATTTCTTGCCATTTCTGTCACTAAGGCTAAGGTTCAAACTTGACAGAAAACACAGGACTCCTCCCAGCTCATGGATCAACCCTATGTACAACACAATAAAAAGGAAAAAAAAGAAAAAGAGAGCTGGCAGCACTTATTTAATCTATCCACTTCAGGTTCACTCAGTCTTAATACTTTGCATCAACAACCTCATACTCTTTAAACAAAATACCTTGATAAAAGGCATTTTGAACAGTGGTGCTGGAGGGCGTCCAACATGTGTTGCTCATTTACCAGTAAAATGTTCACCAGCCTCAGTTGTAGCTACTTATCTTTCTCACCACTTCCCTTGCAAGCAGAAATAATTCTGAAGAAACAGTGTATGGAGTTCAAGGAAAGCAAATACTAGGAAAAATGTATCTTGTCCCACTAGTCATATAATTTCTGTGGTACAGAAAGTTAAGAAACTGTTATGCCTTGGTTTGGAGGGAGCCCTACACATAAACACACTGCATTTCCACACTGAGTATAATTTTATCCATCTTGAAAAGGATTTCTGTAAACACAGGACAGAAAGAGTGTTTCTAAAGTATTTAAAATTGCTATCTGGAGTTCTGAGTTAGAGTTGAAAGATTGCGGAAATGATTTTGCAGTCTCAGTGAAACCCATTTTTTCCCAGTTACTTCTAAGAAAAATGTATCACAGCATAGCTTGTCACTTATTCAGCAATTCCGTCACAAAAGCTGATAGAATATTTGAACTGTGATATGTAAGACCTACACTGAAACACAGGCCTCCAGCAAAGAGTGACCAGACAAAAAACACTGCACCCTCAAAATAAAAGAACAACTTCCCCAACATGCAGAGAAACACCAAGTGCTGCTAGGCAAACTTCTGACTAAACAAAACATATGACAAAGAAAATAACTCTTCATACCTTCTTTCTACATTGCATTATAAGGTAGCAATCTGCAAAGGTCGATAGAGACTTGGCACCAGTATCTTCTTACCTTGCCTTAACTTGTAATTGTCATTTAAGGCATTCCTTTTATTTCCTCAATCAGGCCACAACATGCAACAATGGTGAGATTAATACATGATGTTGGCTAATCATATCTAACACAGTACTTCTTTTTTCCAAGAGGGAATAAATACATTTCCATTCTTCTTCCCTAACCCTCCCAGATGTGAGCCCACATTTCATACAGTGTTTCCTGGGGCTGTCTGGCCAATTCCATTTAATGATCAGAGTTGGCTCAAAAGCAGGCAAGGGCTCACCAAATCTGGGGAGATTCACTACAGCTCTGGGAACTCCAAGAACATTTGAGCTGAAGCACCAGCCACAGGGGCTGAACAAACTGGGCTGTGGCCACTCACACTCCATGGTCTACAGCTCAACCCTTCATCAGGCAATTTTTCCAGAGTCACAGGAAAGCAAGGAGTTAATATTTCACAGTCTTTGCATTCCTCAGTTCTGACCCACAGAGTCTGGCTGTTTGCCAGATGACCACTTACACAAATCTGAGAGAGCTCCAGGCACTGCTGCTCCCACTCTGGTGTTTCTGGTGCTGCACAAGCCCACCCTGCGGAGGAGAGCTTAGACCAAACCGAGATAATCAAAGTTTGACAAACTCAGACTGGGATTAGCATGATGATAAAGACAGGAGGTTCTGGCAAGCTAGCTGTTCAAAAGGCTCAGAATTAGACACTTCTGTCTGACTGTACATTTCAGGGATGTGTCAAGAATAGGAAGCTATATCCAGGTCTGAAACTCTCACAGTAAAATTAATCTTCTGAAACCTTAGTTAGATAAACAAATCCTGGGACAGATGGTGTGTGTTCATGCAAATACATGAAGGCACCTGCAAAGGTACAGAAAATATGTCTTTTAATAAAACCCCCTCTGTTTTCTACTCTCTTTCTCCTGAATCCTCTATTCCTTACTCCCTAACAACTTGGGTCTAACTGATTAATCTTTTTCCTGGGTTGATGGAAGAGAATCCCAGGTGCTTATATTATAATCAATTAAGAACTGGGTTGTATATACAAGGCTAAAACTGGAAAAAACTGATGAAGAAAACATTTTTTTCAAGGTTTCTGAAATTCATACCTGCAGGATAAAGAGATCCTGCCACACCTTATCTTTATTTAAATGTTATTTATCCAATTGTGCCCCATAATGAACTTTTAAAAATATGTCATTTAGTCAGTATTTATTTGTTTTTTGTCTGTCCTGGTGTGCTTTATTATTTCTAGTGTGATTGGAATGGCTTACAAGAGTCAGAGTACTCCAGCTGCATGAAAACCTTTGATGTGGGAGTTCCCTTCCTGTCCTTTCCCTGCCCTGGATTGCATTATGTACTGCTGAGTTTATCCCGTACAGGTTGTGAAGAGACAAGACTCTGCCCCAGTGAAAGTAGGGGCACTGAAAGTTTGGGGATTACCGTAAGAAAAGGCACACCAGGGCAGATGAAAAACAAATTAGCAGATTGCAATTGGACAAATAATAATTTCTATTTGCTATTTTATACAATTATTAATTGCATTTGCAGAAAATAACAACCTAAGATTTAAAAGCCATTAAATTTTTTGACAGGCAACAATGTTTTCTTAGGAAAGACAAGAGAATAGAGATGATGCAGAATAAAGTGAACCCTTCTTACTGTTCCAGAAGATGGGCTAGCAAGTTGTTGTTAAGGGAATTCCCAAATGAGGATTTCATATGAGTTACTGCATCTAGTTGTCCTTTGAAAGAGAACTCTTCTGTCACCTTTTTTGTCCTTTATATGTTAGGCCTGTCTACCTACCTTCCCACTGTTGTTTTTGAAATTTTATTTAGCCTCTTCTTCAAGGACCCTTTCCAAGGCTATCTTTTTTGTCTTTCTCTGTTTTTATTTTTACAAGGAGTGAGGAAGTTGTCTGTGACCATACTCAGGAAATGCTCTCACCAGACTGCTTTCTGAGATTTCTTTTGCAATAAAAACTGGGAGAAAGTCACCCATCCTTTTAAGTGACTGAGATGTGGCTTGGGTTATAAGTGCTACTTTCACAGTACGTCTGAGAAGGATGAGAGGCAAAGCAAGTGCACATCAACTGATGATACATGAGATTCTCACAATAAAACATATTATACTTTCAGGTTTAAAAGGTAGTGTTTCCTATCCTAATTCATGGACTTAATACTGTAGACAACTATCCCTTAGGCAGAGAAAGAGATAAATACTAAAAGTGACAGAATGGCACAATAAGCTCCAGAAAGACAGGCTCATGCCTCAATGCTGTTCCCAGAGAAATGAGAATATAGTATTTTATGCAGGTTCAAGGACATTACCTAACACACTGCAAATAGAAAATAACAAACTGGTTGCATTTAGGCATATTTTCACTCTACTAGGACTATTTAAGATGATGGACAAACTTTTGTTTTCTTCATGACTAACATCTGGAGTGACTCTACTGAAGCTATAATCCCATGCCAAAACGAAATCTTCATGAGGTATGAGTCAATAATGTTCACTTAGGGCAGAAGTTTAGCTCTTCATGCTTCAATGTAAAACCCCCCCAAAAAACAGGTAGAAGTAAAATCTGATCTTTCGAAGACACAGTGAACTCATGATTCATGTGTAACTATTTCAAATACTTAAAATACCATGATGAATTGAGGTCTCAAAAGACTTGTCAGGTAAATTAAGGCAATTATTTTGGTTTGGTTGAGAATGCCAACTAGGCAGTTACAGGTCAGCACAAACCCAATAATATAAGAGATCTTGTGACAAATCCTCAGGGAGACAGAAGCATTAAATTTAGGTGGTGGACAAAAGAATTAGTTACATTAGAGTAATTGAGATCAATTGGAACATCATGTCCTCTCTTGAGTCACAGTTTCCCTTGTAGTCTTTCAGAACAATTACTGTTTTATCAGTACAGGGATTAAGATAAGAGCTTCAGAGCTGTATGTGCTTAATTGAGGTGATACATAGCTTGTACTGGATTGTTTCTTCATGGAAAAAACCCCGGAGTTTTGTGATGCATCACCTTAACTGGTCATGAAAGAAAATACTTGTTACAAAACTAAGTCTCTATTCATAATCACATAAAATAAGAGCAGGCAGGCTAAAGTTTAGTTAAGAATATAAATACCCAAAAACTTGGCCTTATATCATGATGCTTTCCCTGCCCACAATTCCTATAAAGTATTTTCAACCCTGCAATGCAAATAGAATATTTTCAGATTTACTTAATTGCATTTTTTAATACCTGTGATCTTCCCCATGAAATTGGGCAGAGCAGAATTTCACAAAAAGAACTTTTCAAGGAAAATTGAAGGTTTTGTTCAGTCTTTGCCAAAAAAAAAAAAAAAAGTAGGAAGAAGTAGGGAGACATTTTGAAACCATTGAGAAAAATTGCTTTGTTGAATAGTAAGTTTATTCCCCCAAAGCAAATGCTTTCTGCAACACCTTTAAAAAAAATTAAAAAAAAACCCCAAAACCAAATCGCAACCTATGTAATTCATTTGAGCTAAACCACAATTTTACGAGTTATATATAATTCAATAGTTTTATTTTAATGAGAAGACAAAAAGTTTTCTTTCTTCTATTTCTCAGCATGCATCTATTGGAAGCACAAATAATCTCATCCAAAGCAAAATTTTTTCAACTGTCTATTTTAAGACCTCATTTGTAATGAGTTTTGCTTTGTCTGTTGTCTCCTGAACCGTGACTGTAGCCCCCAGAACGTAGGAGACTTTTTTCTATCTTTGTATCTGCAGCTGTTAATTCCAGATAAAACTGAAACAAGGACTATGGTACCGACAAGAGATGAGAAGAAGATTTCTCCATGTCTGTCTCCTTTGAGTGACCTGCTGTACAAGTAAGCACAGCCTACAGAAACCTGATGCTGCTTTGATATGAGACAACAAAAAAACCCCCAGACACTTTTATCTGCCCTTGTCTGTCACTCCTCATTCACTGAAATTCATAGTATCTGTGCCTGGACTGAATCAGATAGAACAAACCTGCACAAGCACAAATTGATGGAGAAATAAAGAGTTCATACAAGAGAAGCAAATATGGGAAAAGTGAAAAACAAAACAAAACAAAAAGTTCAAAAGAGCATGCACTTTACAAAATCGGTAGAATAAGGAAACGTCGTGTAAACTGTGATATGATCTTAATTTTTTACCACATATAGACTAAAATTGCTTTTAGTTTATTTTAATTAATTAAACTAAGTTTGTGAGTGAAATTAGAGTTCAAGCCTTTCTTTGTTATCATTTTATAATTAATTAAATACATATTAACAAGCCAGTAGTGAAAAACATTTCACAATTTGCTATTTTGGAGCAACTGGAACATGAATATGATTTTGTTTCCTCTAGACTAGTGAATGATAAATAGCTGCTCCCAATCAATGAGGCTCATTTGAATGTGGGGAAAATATTTACATCTGAATGATGAATATCTGAAAAGCAGATTTATCGTGGAGAGCATTATAGACTCTTAATTGCAGCACTATTCAAGTTGTCACAGAAGTAACATAAATTACACAAATGCAAATTACTAATTTCAAAATGAAAGGACAGGCATTTTTGATGCTTCTTTTAGATTAATTTACTATAAATAGTATAGTTACTTACAGCAAAGCAACATGGAAGAAGAAACATGATGGTTGTGATTAATTATCATAAAATTACCAGTGGGCAGTGTCTCATTATAAGAAATAGATGTCTTTTCTTGCTGATGAGATGAAGTCAAATATTTGTAAACAAATTTATTTCCTTACTACTGGAATGGAGATGGATAGGCTGAAAATGATGAAGGGTCACTGCAGATTGTTCAGTTCCTCTAAATAGAAATATAGTTTTTTTCCACCTGATATTGGTGCTTAAAGACCAATTTCACCAGTTTTCACTCACACATGACAGGTCATTTTACACTCTAGAACCTTCATCCTGAATGCAAGTTTTATTGAAAAAAAGCCACTTTGCCACTTAAAAAGTACCTTAAACCAGAAGAAAAAGATGACAGAATTGAAAAGGTACAAGTTCTTTCTTTGATGGGAAAAAGGAACTATACTACACCTGGCATTCAATTTAATCACAGATTCCTTCAGCTAAAAATCTGCACCTTTGTGGTTAAAAATTCTGTTGTGAATTCTGGAAAAAAAATGGTAATGTTCAATTTTATTTTTTGCCCTATTTTCTGACAGATGTAAAAAAGCCTATGTCTAATGAATACCATAAATATGTTACACACCCACTTTAATATGAGTATTTTTTGAGTTTAAATCAACATCATCTGAGAACGAAGAGGATCTCAAAGTCTCCAGAAACTTGTATAGAGCAGAAAATAGGAGTTCTGGAAAAACACCTCCAATCTGCTTGAAAGAAATGTTCTGGCAAAGAGAGGCATTGGAGGAATATTTTTTTCTAATGAGAAGATTCATCTTTAGGTGAGGTCACTCACTGCCTATTGGGAAGAGAAGATGAAAACATATGAGAAACCATTAAAACAGTGGATTTGGTTCTGTTTTCCTGCATGTAGTGACCCTGGTAAGCTTTCACTGATCTTTTCATGTATTAGAATATATAGTGCAACAGTCATTCCCCAATATTGGTTGCTCTCTATGTGAATAGGTGAACAAAAATACCACACGAATAAGTGAATAAAAGTGCTTCATTTTTCTCACTGACTACCATTTCCTACTGATATCCCACAAAGTCATGCACTTTGAGCAGGTACTACAAGAATGAGGCTGTGAACCATGTCTTGAAATGCTCTCCTGGCTGGCAGATAAGCTAGTTTATTTTGGCTACTTGGGACCACAAGCTCCAGCTAATGTAATTTCTCCTGCATTTCCGTGGATAAGAAATCATTTAAATCAGGCTGGCAAAGAATGAGATGAAAGAGACAAAATCCTTTTCACTTTTAAGTCATGCAAAGGACCTAGGCATTGACTCAATAGTAACCCCAGATTTCCCTTTTATGCTTCTGAATGTAGCTGAAAAGCATGGCAAAAGAACAAAGCTGCTTATACTGTGTGCAAGCCAGAATTATTAGGACACTAATATTTGCTTAGTAGCTGCAGTGAAACAAAGCACGCAAAGGCAATGTGATGAATTGCCAGAGATACGCTGTCTGTGGATCAGAGTGGAGCTGAGATGGTTCAAACCTGAGATCATTTATAAATAGATTCAGTTAATCAGAGTGGACAGACATGATGGAGCAGTGCTGGGGAGGCTCCTCAATACCTCCAGCATATTCTGACTGGAAAGAGGGGGTGTTAGTTTTGACCAGACTGGTTCAGGTACCTTGAACATTTCCAAGGGATTTCAAAAAGATTTCCAAGGGAAAACTCGTCTGTAAACCTTTGCTTCCCAGGCAGCAGGGCTGTACAGGAAGCACAATGCTGTTCCTTCATCTGTCACTCACAGATGACAGCGGAATATCAGTGATCTCTGCACCACAGCCAAATAAGGTGGAAATCCTGCTTTTGTTCCTGTTCAAACCACCACTGGGCCTGCTTCCTAACTCACCTCCCTATTCCAGATTTTGCACGATGTTCAATACCAGCGTATACTTGGGATAAATTTGGAGTTTCACCAAACCACCATCCAATTGAGGGGATTTCCTTTCAGATGTAGGAGAGCCTTTGAGTTGAAGGAACATACTGTAGAGTTCATGAGCTGAGGCTGAACTGCAGTATAACTGTGATATCCTCCTATGGCATTTTGGAGTCCATATTTGGGTCCAAGGGTGGCTGATGTCTACCCCGTGTCTGATGTCCCACAACTCCTGTTGGGCAGTGGCTTTACTCTTGGGTTTTAACAAGACTGCTGGTGGCAAAATTGTGATTAAGGTCTTCAGATAGTTATGATGAGGCTGTTGGAGGAGAGGAATGGAGGTGGCACAGGTACAGCACAGGTGATTTCTTCAGGGTCACCAAGTTGCCATTTAATTTATGGCATGAAAATTACTGATAATGTTTATAATTATTCCTTTAATTGGAGTCATCTTTCCAGTTGTTCCTCTTTTTTCTATTTTTAATTTCATATGTGTATATATATATAAATGTATGTATAGATATAGATTAGATATATATATCTAATTATATATCTATAGATTGGTGATAGATATAGATATAGACAGATAGATATAGATATGTACCACACAAAATGTAAATGAGAGGGAAAAAAGAAGTAGGTAAGCATTAGTAAAAAATTAGAACTAAAAATAAAATTACGACCACATTTTTTTTTCTGAATATGAAAATGCTATAATTTTGGTTATTGGGAGTTTTCTCTAGAACCCAGAGAGTGTGAACTGTAAATTAGGGACCCAACTCACTACTATAATGGAAAAGAAAATAGCTCAAATCACGTTTTGAAAATGAAAAAGGAGAGTGAAAATTATATGCCAGAATAGAAGCAATTAGAATTAACAATTCTAAGGTCTAACATTGCAATTTTTTTCTTTTTTACGTAGTTTAGTAAATCACAGTGGGAGTCTGCTAATGAGAAAGAGCTGTCAGAACAAACCTCGTGTCTTTCCAGAACTATTTATCAGTTTCCTGGAACTGAGCCACCTTCCAGGGAAGGTGGAAGGTGAAAAGGTATGGTCTAGTTGACCAGGCTGAAAAGATATGGTCTTGTTGATTTTTCCTAAACACAACTATTTTATTCATACCAATACGCAGTTGTCTTACAAAAATGCTGGCTAATTCTGTGTACCACTACACTGCCGTTTGAGCTCAAATTCTGTTTCCACTGCTATGCCTAAGAGTGCCAGAGGAAGGCAGAAGATGAACATATTTTCTATATCAAATCGTAGTAAAAGCATACATGACTACTCCACAAACAAGTTCTGAATAATCCATAAATTGTATGGAGTTTCTTAAAACTAAGAACTACATAAAAATTGCAAATTTCAGCCTTGAAAAGAAGAAAATGCTGCAAAATGATCAAGTCTAAGAGAGAAGAATTAATTCCAACAGGAAAATAAAATCACTTGGCCAATGTAATGGATCTTAAACTTCAGATGTGTGTCTGCACAGAAAAAGCATCACTTTGCCTTATGTTCAATGATATATAAGCTTACAAATGACAGGATATTGCAGGGATTGAGGCCTTATTATGGGGAAAAACAACTGGTCCTTGTGTTGACTGCACTTTGATATTTTACTATTGACTGAACATTAGAAGCAAAAAGGATTTTCCAGCTGTGGAATTGATTTATAATTGACAATAACACACTTTTCTTCTGATACAGAATTTCTACGGCAAGTCACTTTATCTTTGAAGAGTTTACAGTGTTAAGAGTTCACAAGTTTACAAAAATATTTAGGAACCTGTTGCTACATAGTTACAATCAAGGAACACTGATGAGGTTTTTATTGCAAAGAAAAGAAAAATACCAAGCAACCCATAAAAAAATTAAAATACTTTTTTTTCAAAAGGATATTAGAATTCCCACACTTGATTTGTGCATGCAGTTAACACAGGATGGTTAAATGGGGTTGTATTGGATGATGTTATTGTGGATGATCACAAAGGAATTCCATTACAGACAGCGGTTGATGTTCAGTAGAGAACACTCCTCTCTTTGTTATTCCTGTTTGCAGGAATACACTGAGAGCTGTTAGAGAGGCAAACTGTCTGATATAGTTTCTGAAAGTATTCCTGACCAGAAATTTGAGGAGGAAGGGAACTATAAACAATGGTTTTAAAATATGTATTTCATCCGTGTCTTTGGGTGGCAGCTTTCAACTGTGACCTCATCCCAGACACTTGTGGGTGTAAAAGGAAAAGGACTCTCTTCCTCACTCAACATCCTGAATAACCACCTTTAAACAGCACTTTTTACCACTCCAAATGACCACTTTTTAGGATCAAAAATATAAAATATTAGCAGGCAAAAGATGGAGGGAGCATGAAGTCTTTCACCTGAACTTTTTAAACTGAATTGGTTGTGACATAGTAAGCTAAATACAGTGGAGTGCAGGGATTCACATGCAAAATCCCTAGAAAAGAAGGTTTCTTTCAATGCTGATAGGTGTGCTCACTATAAACTCACAATATATTATGGCACTATACATCATGTGAGGCATAATGCTGGAAGAGCAGTGAGCTAGATTGAAAATTAGCTGAAAAGTCAGGCCCAGAGGCAACCAGTAGGGGAGCAGTAGCCTGTGGTGTACCTTAAGGGTCCAGCCCTATCCAAACTAGAATAATAAAATCATGTATGTTGGGAAGGATCCTTGAGATCATTGAGTCCAACTGTTAACCCAGCACTGCCAAGTCCACTGCTAGACCATGGCCCCAGGTGCCACATCATGGGTTTTAAATTATCTGCGGGGATCGTGACTGCACCAGCTCCCTGGGCAGCCTGTTTTGATACCTGAAAAGACTTTCAATGAATTAATTTCTCCTAATGTCCAATCTTAACTCCTCTGGGTCAACTTGAGGCCATTTCTTATAGTTTGGGTGGTGGGGCAGAGTGCACCCTCAGCAAGTTTGCCGATGACACAACCCTGGGAGAGTGGCTGATATGCCAGAAGGTTGTGTTGCCATCTAGCAGGACCTCAACCAGCTGGAGAAATGCTTGGCAGGAACACCACCGAGGTCAGCAAAGGGAAGCGTGTAGTGCTGGGCAGCAGCACACGCTGGGGGATGACCAGCTGGAACACAGCTTTGTGGAGAAGGACTTGGGGGTCCTGCAGGACACCAAGGTGAACATGAGCCATCAATGTGCCTTTGCAGCACAGCAGGCTAGCAGCGTCCCGGGCTGCATCAGGACAATTGCTGCCAGCAGCAGCACCTATGGCAACAAAAATGAGGGAATCCTTCAGCTCTCCTCAGCACTGGGGAAGCCTGGAGTGCTGTGCCCAGGTCTGCTCTCCCCAGTACAAGAGACATGTGGAGATACAGAGAAGCCTGGAGCCTCTCACCTGAGGAAAGGCTGGGAGAGCTGGAACTATTTAGCTATTTTAAGATCACGGAAAACTACATTTCACATTGACAGCTTACATGTACTTTGCTTTAGCACCAACTAGAGCTACAAAGGCAGCATTCTCTTGCCTCTCTCTTTACAGTGTCTAGAACATCCTGTGCACATAAACCAAATGGACAAATCTCACAGGACTGTATTTCTGGCTAAGACCTAGCAGCTGCTGCCAAAGCCCTACTCATTGTGGTTGGGTTTTTCTGTTTTTTTCTTAGCTGACGAATGATATGAAGAGAAATATTTTTTATTATCACTAATAATTTTAAAACATAAGAATTACTGTTTCTCTTACAGCATGATTTAACAAATCCTGGAGACAGATCCCCCACAGTTAGAAAAGCTCAGATTACCTGGTGCTTTTACCAAGGACCTTACAATTGATGCTTCTGCTAAGGACCATTGCAAAGCCCTTAAATGGCTCTGCAGGTTGAGTACAGCCTCATGGCACTGTACTGCTAAAATCCTATTTGATACACCTCGAAGTCCTGTATACACTTTCAAGGTAATGCTCTAAATATATCCTAGGTTAAACAAAACTAAAAAAATAAACCCTGTAGGCTACAATATTACACCAAAGGCTCACCAAAGGTCTTTTCCAAGCCTACCTTGGTCTGTTGTCCGGGGAAGTTCTCCTTGGGAATCACTATATCATCTGTAGGAATTTTAAAATTATATGTCATTCACCTTAATTTCCACCCCCATGTTGTCATTCTCATGATTAATACATTTCTCTTCTCTTTGAAGATGCTTCATTATTTTCTAGTTAGATTAGTCATTGCTGTTGGAGTGACTAAAACCAATGACTAAGAGCATAGATTATTCTAAAAATAAGAAAATACAGCAGTAATTACCAGGGAAGAAATTAATGTTTACTGATTTTTCACTCTTCCTTTTTACATGCTTAACACTTTCCCAGCTTCAGCAAATATAAAGGTCCTTAGTCCATTTCCAGAATATCTGCTTTAAAGAAAAAATAGATGGACAGGTGTGGGAACAATCATTGTAAAAACTTTCAATTTTCTCTTAAAGGAAAACAGAACTACAGTAATCAAGATGTAGAAAAATATAATTTTGCAGTGGGCACTCTAATTTGAGTTTTACTTTACTTAATGCATGATAATGTTCAACAGAATGTATCACACATTTGCTCGGAAAAAATCCATTTTTGTATTTATACTGAAAAAGCTAATATCCTTGAATTCTTTCAAGGCCTACAGCTATATCCCACAGATTTGATGCCCTGCCTAATAAGAAGGTTTACCACAAAAGTGCAAAGAATTGCAGCAATATTGCAGTTTAGGTTGCTAGTGTTGGACTGTGCAACGGCACCGTGAGTGGTTTAGGCAGCATAAAGAACCACCATGGAAGGTATCAGCAAATGTAGGTTGGATATCAATTTGAGAAAGCTCAAACTCCCTCCCTCAGCTGTGCAGGAGTTTCAGGAAAAGTCAAGGGAAACGGAACTTTGAGCATTGGCAAACTCATAAATCAGTGCCAAGGCCTGAGGAGGATCCCTGGATTCCTGAGAGAGTAGAGTGGCCAAGGAGCAAGGTGGGAGAGGAAGAGGCAAGAGTGATGCACCACTGGTGGTCAGGGTATCTTCTTGTAGTTTCAGCATAAGATTACTTTTCTACTTGACATTAAGTCAATCAGGATTGGATTCAAGCTAACTGACAAGATTACACAAAGATTTGGTGTAGTCAGACTTAAGCCTGCAACATTAGAGAGTCCATTAATGCATCCTGACTGAAGGACAAAACCCAAAGTGGACACTTGCTTGGTTAGTGGAGGGATTTCACTGTTGTTCCATTACTATTTTCTATTAATGCATTCATACAAATATACAGACATGTCTTGATGAAATTATTCTTAACATAATTATCAATTAGTTAATCCAATTAGTTGTATATGTTGTATAGTAAAACAATTAATTAATATACTTTTCCTCTTAATTATGTTTATTCCATCTAAAAAAAACTAAATTAATATTATAATAGTGCTTTAGGCATCAATTAGATCACTTAGAAATTAGACCCCTGTGGCATCATGTGCTATATAAAAGCAGGAGTGGTGTTGAGTAGATAGAGATAGCAAGATGAAAATAAACAGCAAAACTAAATAGTGAGAATACTACGGCAATCTAATAGGCAATATACCAAACACTTTCTGTTCCAACTGCTTACAATTTCAAAAATCAGTCACAGGAAAAATATGAGAACAAGAAAATTAACTATTTTGACTGAATGGTACCCTGAATTTGTTCCCAGCTAGGGGAATTGAGGTCAAGAAAACTGATCAGAGACAAAGAAATCTGTCAGTACAGTAAATGTACTAGAGTAACTACCTCACACAATTTTTTTTCCTAATAAAATCACAAATGCAAATGTTAAGACGGAAATTATAGGAGAGGAAACGATTATTGTTGAATGACCATCTAAAATGCGTAAAACAAAGTGTTATCATGTTCCACTCTTTCTCCTCTGAGTGAAAGACTAAGAATTCATAGGACAAATACATTCATCTTTACTCACAAAATAAAAAACTATAACATAATAAAAGATTGTGAAATTCAACATCTAGGCATGGATGAAAAATCCATAGTAGCATAGTAGAAATCACACAGTAATAATATTGTCAATTTTAATTTCACATAATAAAGCATTGCATTTTTTCCCCTTTTTTTGGGCAAGATGCAATTTCTTGATAAAAGTTTCTGTGCTATTTAATTGTATTAAGTTTCGTGAAAGGACACTTTTTGTTCTACTTTCTTTTTTATTTTCACAAATTCATTAAATTACATTTTTTATTGACATCTAATATTTCCCCAATTTCAGGCCTCACTAGGAGGGCAGTCACAGCCTTTCATATCCACCATGAATTATGTTCAATTAATGAAGGAAATAAATAGGATAGTAACTTTATAAAAATTAAATTATCGCTCTTATCTTTTTTTTTTTAAATCCCAAAATGAAACATTGTTTAATAGACCAGAAAATTAAAATATCCTTGATTGAATAATAAGTCCATTTCTATTCCTTTTTTTTTTCCTATTTGGAATGTATATGGGCTTTTAAAACTAAAGTGTCCTTCCAAGTCTGGACTCCTAATAGCTTGTGCATGCTAGGAATACTGAAATGATGTTGATAAGCCCAAGAAAATCAAATTAAATAAGTGGCAGTCAATCATCTATTTTGCATTTTACTGCTATACAGCAGTGGGATCAATCACCCTTTTCTCCATTCTGTCAAAGCAAACGCAACCGGTATTTCCTGCATCTCCAAAGCAAAGATTTCACTATCAGTGGATCTACAGGCACTGAATGCTGCACCTGCACAGGAGAGACTGCCTAATCTTCCTCTGCCTTCTGGAATTCATCATTTATCTTTGCATACCTTAGCTACTTTTCCCTATGTGTTTAACTAGACATTTGAAGTTAGCCTGATTGGCTGAGCTAAATAATTTTCTGCAATCTCAAAGACCCTAGAATTAATTCACTCCACTAATTAAGCTAGACATTTTGGGCTAACGGCAAAGATTAACCTCTTGTTCTAACTCTCTCTACAGAAACCAGTATAACAAGTGGAAACCAAGTTTGAAGAGTTTTACTCCTTGCATGAGTTGAGGTGTAGTTTAGAAAGAGAACTGAAAGCCAGCAGGGGCATCACTGATCCAATTTTCTGTTCCTCATGGACAGCAGTGCAGCAATCAGTTCACTCACAATGATCCACAACACTGACCAGACAGCCTACTACATGCATCACAAAAAAACCTTATCAATGCCTTTTAACAACTCCAAGGTTAATAAGATAGATACGGAGGAATCAAAAGCCATAAAATCAAATCCACAGAGAAAATCAAATTATACCAGGTAATGCCTTTATTTTAATCATACTTAGAGACAAATTAGTATGTAGTACACTAATCACACAAAGGAAAAAAGCATAAATAAAAAGCTAGATTATATTCCTTCCACACAGTGAAATGTGTGGAGAACAGTGCAGTGCAAATATTACGCAGAAACTCCCAAAGGAGTGCACCTCTGAGAAGCACCAACTGTGTATCTCAACAAGTCACTACAAGAGAACTTAAGAGCCGTTTATTTTCCCTGGATATTGGCATTGCATTTTCTTATCTCTACTACAGCCAAGAGACCCTCTGAACGTCTAATAAAGTTCCATTTTCTTAATACCTCATCTGGTGATGGGAATGATGATGTGAAATCATAAGAAGCTCTAAACTGAACTCCACACACTGAGCATGCACAATCTTAGCTTCCTTTTTTATTAAATCATAAATTTATTTAAAAGTTTTTAATTGCCCGAAGTTTTGTGTAATGTACAGAGCATGGACAGCATCACAAAATAATATGTTCTCTATTGTCTCTTGATTTTTTATTTAAATTAACTGTAGAGGCACCAATCATGCTGCTGCCATCAGCTGCCTCTACCATGGTTTTTACAGCTTAGATAAAAGCACCTTCACATCCCTGCCAAAAGAAAGGAGTCTCATCCCAAATGCCGTGCTTCTCGTGGTGTTTCTGTACGAGTGATAATGAAATTATTTGATGATTCAAGCACTGAAGTTGATGTAACAACTTAGGAGTTGGAGAGCTATGATTTGAATAACATGGGAGCCCTTTATAAAGCATATTTCCTGCTAAAACAACAGACACCCAGCAGAACAGTAGTGGGCATCTCTGTTTGGAAAATAAAACTCACCATGGCTATTTGAAGACCAATGTGCCTTTATTGTTTTACCCTGCTTTTAACAGCAGCCAGAGAGCAGCAAAGGCAGGATCCTAGGGTGGAAGAAAACTTTGTGAAATAGAGTTATCCCAAAGGTACAAGAAAAGTAAAATTAAAATGAAAATTTATTCAGGGCATGTGCTTGAAAGTATAATCATGTGAAATACTGATCATTGTTAATTTAGTTCAGTGCAAATACAAAAACTAAAGACTTTCTTTTTCCCCAATGCAGCTCCTGAGCAGACTGTAAGGGACAATAAAACCCAGTTCTCACCCAGAAAGTTTCAATTACTTGTCATAAGCCACATTATCAGACAAGTCAAGTCAGATCCTAATTTTTCTGTAAGAAAAAGAAAGATGTTCAGGCCAGGGGTCCATGCTGCAACTGCAGATAAAGATGGATCTCACCACTGATTGCCTGCTGGTCTATAAAAATGCAGCACTTGTTACTATGTATTAGAAGATAGGCACACCACATACTGGAAGTGCTGTTCATTCAGCTGGACTTCATAAACTAAGGTGCAAATATTTCACTCACACGGACTGAATTAGTCAGTTTTCACAAAGAATCAGCACCTTAATAAAAGACTGAAAAGCTTTCAGTAACCTGGAACACCAAAATCTCTGCATTGCTCATTGGAGTTAAAACCCAAAAATTCCACAGTAAGGTATGGAAAATAATTCTTTACTCAACATCTGCAGAAGATTGGTTTCATCAGCTGAAAATTGTATTTCTAGACAGTAGTCTATGGTAAGTCCAGTGAACGTTTACAATCAGGAAATTCTGCTTATAGATGCAAACCACAGTGTTCCAGGTACACAGCTGACACCATCATGATGTTACTCAACAAGGAATTAAAACTCAGATCTTATATGTGGGTCATAGATCATCTAATACTGTGGGTAATTCCAACAATTTAAACAAAATTCTCTGTGTTAAAATAATAGGAGTATTTAGAATAGATCAATGAAATACTGTTCCTCTGATTAATCTGTGTTCATGCTTGCTGGATATTCTCCCTTATTGTAGCTACAAAAATACCAGCAGGACAGCAATCAGTAGAGTTAGATCTCATAGGTCTTACAGATTATTAATTATGCAGATTGTGATAAATTATCATAACTCTTTGTATAGGTCTATTTGAAATAAACATTCTTTAGCCCAGAGAATTTTAAAGGAGCAGTGGCAAATGGGTAGAATACTCACTGCTAAATTAAATAGCTTAAATGTAAAAAAACTGACATGACACTACATTACAAGTTTTTAGAATCCATACAATGACATTTTTTAAAATTTCTCAGCCTACCTTTACTCATTTACTATGCTTTGAGACATACCACCCAGAATTAGTGATTTTTATTGTTTTTTAAACTTAGGTGGTCTCTGACCCAATTCTTCAAGGAGAACTACAACAGGTCTATAAGCAATTTTTGCCCAATGTAAATATAGTGCATTCTATTCCCCTTTTAATCTTTATGTTTATATTAGTTCAGTTCCTCTTTGTCTTGAAAGTCTTACCATCAGCCTCCCCTGTGAGTTTTTAGCCTCTGAACACCTGCATAGCCTGTAAAAGTGAAAATTTCTCCTTCCCCTTGGGAAAGAAAATCTTCTTAAGCAGTCTGTCAATTTACTGTTTCACCCTTACCACTGTTCCCTAGAGCAAGTCCTTTGAGATCTCTAAATCTCAAGGGCTTATTCAGTCCTTGATTCCTCTATTAATACTGCCAATAGTTGTTACATCTAATATTTTATTCCAAATCCTAACACTTTCTTAACATAATAGCCTATTTCAGCAACTTTATCTCACGCAGGTAGATACTTCTCATCTCTGTAAAGCCATTCCAGCCAATTGCACAGATTTTAAATGGCACTGAAAAATCTCTCCACAATCTGGGGAGCTCTGTCTGTTTACAGGGCCTGAAAATCCACTCAGCATCTCAGCCTGCACAAAGTCTACCTAGAAGCACGTGTGATTTATTGTTGTTTTAATATAGCTATGCATTTAAATAACTAATTTACATTAAATCACAAAAATATATTCAAATTCACAGACCTGTTTTGCATAGACTTTATATCTCTTTTACCATATTTTTGAAATATGGTGAAGAATGAGTTCAAATGTAAGTCAATATAATAAAGAAGAAAGGCTTTTAATAGGTTTTGTTGAAAAGTTCTAGGTGCTTTTCCTTATAGCAAAACATATTAAATTGGTTTGGTAAAATAAAAGATATCAAAATTGCACCTTTGCCTTTTATGAAAACTGTATTTGACATGTGTCACAGCATGATAACTTGTAATACAAATTTAAAAAAATGCTTGCACAAAGTAGCCATATTTGTCAGTTACACCTGCAGACTAAGCCCTCAATATTGTTCCATTTATAGAACTCTAATAAAACTAGATATAATAAAACCAGCTGCAGGCAACAGAAAAATATTCAAATTATATACTCCTTTTTAAATCCCTTAAAATGCTCTCAATAACCCACATAAAATTTAAATACCCATCCAAAAGATTCCAAACATTACAAATGGAAATAGACCCTAAAAAGAGATTGAAAACTATTTAGTGCCCTTATTTTGCAGACACTTCCATATTAAAGAATAGTTTTGGCAAAAAATAACCATAGAGAAACCATGCTAAAATGAAAGGAGAAGAGCTAAAATAAGGAAACAAACCCAAGCTTTCCATGCCTGAAGAAGATTCTGTCCTGGTTCTATGTCTGGTGGTTGCTTTAAAGGTAACGCATGTGAGAACACTCTCAAACCAAGAGCCTGAAGGATTATTTTTCGTGTAATGAAGTTACAGCTCTAACAATATACACAACTCCTAACAAAAATCGTGAGACCTAACCCTAACAGTAAATCCTAATCCTATTCCTCTTTGTGCTTTATTGTGTCCGGATCAGTTATTGGAGTGTTGGAAGAAAAATGACAATGGGAATGACTATATCTTAAATTAAACTCAAAATTCACTAATAGTTAATGAATTATTTCCTAGGAATTCCTTCACCGTCGTGAATTGTTTCATAAAAATTTGTTGTTTGCAATACATTTTCAGTCCTGTGGCTCTCATCGATAGCCTACTGTCAGACAAAAAATCTTATAAAAAAATAGAGGGTATAAAAGACTGAGATCATGTGCAGTGAAATGACAGGAAAAAAACATGTTCGCAGCTGCTATTTAAATATGAGCTTATCTCTTATGTTTATCTGTTTAGATTGAAGAAAACTGAAATGAAGGACTCCCTGGAGTAAAATAAAACCCTGACAAACAGCAGGTAGAAAGATCATCATCCTGTTGTTCAACCCTACGTTAGCTCCCTAGAGAAATCAGAACTATACCAATGGGCTTGTTAAATATTTTTCTGCATCTCTAACTCAAATGGCAACTGAGCAACTACTTTAATTTATAAATCCCTCCACTGCTGCATTCCAGGTCACCTTTAATTCTCCCTTTGAAACTTTCTATCAGACAATGACTATTCCAGTAATGTTTCCTTTTTATTTTTTCTACAAAACTGAGTGAATATTTGGGCAGCACAATCCACACAGTTGATGAAAATATTGTAATCAATTCAATATGGGGGCACTAAACTGAAAAATACCTTTCCTAAACCTTGACAAAACCAAAACAAATATGTGAGAAACAAAACAGGAGATGAAATTTTGATGCTATGCATATACACATACTGTACTGCACCTGAGATGGGAAGGCTATATTGCTGACAGTATTTTTTTTCTGCTTTTTTTTCTTGCTATTTTTCTTTTTGTTTTTTATCTTAAATGATCCAGTGCATGTAGATGACTTAAATATCTGTGTAAAAAATATCCATTTCTTTAGTTGCATTCACCTACTTTACCAGTGGGGTCAGAAGTAGTACAAATGACCAATCTTCATAAAAAATTCCAGAATAATTTCATATAACAGTGTTCATAATAAGGACAAAGAACAAAGTATTTTCTTCCCTTCTTATTTCTTGACACAAGTAAGACAAAAGGAAGACAGAACAGTATGGGCTTTAGAAAGGAAATAAGGTTTACTTCAGCATCTTTGAAAGAACATTTAAAATAATTTGCATTGTCATAATAAATTGTGTTGTTTAAAGTCGAACTTCGGTGTTCAGCTACTGATGTTAATGCTCCCACCAATACTCGCAATTAAATTAGCAGGCTCATTTTTTTTAAGTAAAAGTATTGAGAAAGTAACATTCAAGGAAGTGTCACAACCAGATCTGTTAAATGGGGTCTCACTGGGCATCTAGAACAGGGTTTTATTATTTTACTATGCATTGGGACTTAGATCCAACATTTGGGACATCTTTTTTGGTTTTGTTACTGGCATCATTCCAATTTGTAGGTTCGTTACTACATTTTTAGTGGACTAGGCATACAATCATAGAGAACAATGTTACTGATTGGGATTTATTTGGATTGCAATATAATTGGTGACACCCAGCAATTTTAACATTTTTTCCAGATCCATGTGCATCCTCACAGAAATGAAAACATAAAGGAAAGCATTAGAAATAAATAGAAGGAGTTAACACTTCTTTTCATGGCAACTAATTATGTTTTCACTGATACCGAATTGGATTTTTGAACGTAAAATAGGATATGAAAGTGGACAATGTTTAGGTGTTAATCCCACACTCATTGTTGTGCTCTTCCAGTACAGCTGGAAAACTTCTGTATATTAGGAAATTCAAATAACAAATAAATGCTAAATTTTCCAACCCATCTAGGAACGCATGCAGAGAAGAAACACAATTGTATTTTAGCTAAAGAAACCATACTTCCTGGTCATTTTTTATAGTTTTGTTGCCTGTAACTCATGTGCAACTGAAGGACTTTTCTGTGCTTGTTTTCCATCATAGATATGTTCAGAAACATTAAGTTAATCTGATATTTCATTCATTTATATTCTCTATTGTTTAAACATCTTAACAGTATTTGACTTCTTTCATCTGGCTATTCTGGACTACTCTGACTCTGACTGGACTACTCTGGGTTAATTTAAAATTCACATACGATCATAAAGACAAAAAAAAAATGTTCAGTGGTTATTGTCACAGCACCATTTTTTCAGCTGCTGGGAAAATATATTGAGTGGCAAGGCCAAGAAGGAATTATATATCAAGAAACAAAGACATTTATTAAGGGATTTGGAATGCTAGCCAGCTCCTTTTCAACTGCTTCATGCTTAATTCCTTCAACAGTTAATGATGCACAGTAATGTTACTATTGGCATTTTACAGCCAGCTCTATGGAAATATTTACCTTCTTAGCTCTGTTATTTGAAAACAAATTCAAATAGGGCGGGTAGACGAGAAATACTATAGAGTACTTTCAAGTTCCAAAGAGATTCTGCTGTGTTTACGCATTTTAAGTAATACTCCATACATACTTTCATTGATTCCTATGACTGCCTTTGTAGATGAAAGCAACAAGGTCAGCAGAAATAGGCCATAATCTTCTATCCCATTCTACTCCACTTTCAATAATATAGAGTAATTCAACAGATTTACAATAGCATTACTGAGAACAGAATTATTTGGGCTGCTTGCCAGCTGCATTTCAAGTTAAATACCAAAGGTTAGTCATTCAGAAGTACCCAAAACAAACGTTTTACTACTAGGCAAAACATCCTCAATGAAGAGCATGTGGCTGATTTTCATTCAGCATAATGATAATGTTTTTCTATATCTGTGGGTCATATTTGTTTACAATTATTAGACACAGATAGATTAGTTATAGATTAGTTTACAAGCAATAGTGTCAAGTTTATTTTTAAACTTAATTAAATCAGCATTTAATTATGTACTTATACCTATTTCATATTACTTATAAAATATTGCTATACATTTGTTTCTATATTGCCTTCAATTATAATGCCTTTATCTAAAAAAATGGCACTTCTACCTCAGCTTTATATCCATGGGAATTCACACCATGATCTCATTGGGAGATTTAATTCCCACAGGATAATTCACAGATACATACATCCACTGGAAATAAAAATGTTCCATTGATCCTTCATAAATGTGCAAGGAGCTATATATAGCTCATGCTATTGTGGGCATATGTTGTGCCTCCAGGAGAATCTGATTAGATGAGATACTTGGAATAATTCCATGAAACAACAAATTGAGATAATGAGTGCACTGAATAACTAAAGCCTTGCAGACATTTATGGACATGCTTAACTTCATGCACACTACTAATCCCATTTAAATCAAAATGTGCCTTTGCAGGGACATCATGGAGTTGGATGCTAAACTTGTGGATGTTGGATGCTATTTTTAGTATATATCAGCAGAATATCTGTGCACTCTACAGTCCTACAAGTTTTATCTATTTATCAACCCTCTGAGATAGAAATACACTCATTTTAAACAGAGTACACAATACCGAAGTCTGTGGCTGAACCAGATAATGAACTTAAATCTCACAAGTCCCATTAAGCTACTTTATATTTTAGATTATCCTTGCTAAATTAGACCTCTCAACATATTCTAAAGTTATACACAAAAGGACATTATTTCGTAGATTTGTCAGATTTTGCAAAAACATTCCTAATCATGAAATTGTAGATGTATTCATAATGTGTTAAATTTCGTCTCTTCAATATTTTATTTTTTTTCTCTAACTATTGTCTAATTAGCAAATTAAGCTCTCTATGTTGTCTGTGGAGACAAGAAGGGCATAGAATAATTTGAGTTTCAAGGGACCTTAAAGACCATCCTGTTCCAACCTCCTGCCATGAGCAGGGACACCTTCCACCAGACCAGGTTGCTCAGAGCCCCATCCAGCCTGGCCCCAAGGCTGGGGCAGCCACAGCTTCTCTGGGCAGCTTGTGCCAGTGTCTCACCACCCTTGCAGGGAAGAATTTTTCCCTAATATCTAATATAAACTACTGTCTTTCAATGTGAACACATTTCCCCCTTGTCCTGTCACTACATCCCCTATAAAAAATTTCTCTCCATCTTTCTTACAGTCTCCCTTCAGGTACTAGAAGGCAACAATTAGGTGACCCCAAAGTTTCTATTTCCAGACTGAACAACCCAAAATCTCTCAGCCTCTTCTTGTATGAGAGGTGCTTTATCCTCTGATCATCTTGGTGGTCTCCTCTGGATTTGCTCCAGCAGCTCCATATCCTTCCTGTGCTGGGAGCCCAGAGCTCATGGAGCAGAGCAGAGCAGAGCAGAGCAGAGGGGCAGAATCCCCTTCCTCATCCTCCTGGCCACTCTGCTTTGGGTGCAGCCCAGGAAACAAGTGGCTTTCCAGGCTTCCAGTGCACATTGCTAATTATTTGCTCTGGTTTTGGTATCTTGAAATGATCCCAGCAATGATTCAGTATGAAGCCATTTCTTGAACCTTTCCCTAAGTGCTCTGCCAGCTCTTTTCAAACAAACTGCAGGGAGCTGCTCCTCATGTCCTCTCTCACATGGGCCTGTCTGAAATAGCACAAATCCGTGGCACAAATGGACAGGAGAACATTTTGACAGACATCACTGAGTGAAGGCACTATTTCTTTTTCTATGAATGATCAAGTACAGTTGCAGATGAATGACCTTTAGCAACTACAATTCTGTGTCAATAATATCTACATCAATTCAATGTCTTAACTAAACCTCTAAATCAATGTCTTCTGTGTAAACATTTAGAAGCATTTCTGGAAGCAAATTATAATAAAACCTCTCATTGTTAATATAAAGCATCATATTTTTAAAAGACAAGTTTTAGAGGAGATATAAATAATTACATTTTTTTATTACATCAGTGGAGACTTAGCAACTGTGATTAGAAAGAAGTTTCTGATTAAAGCAATTTTCTTTCAGTAAGGTCTACAAGTGTATCCACTAATTATCTGCCATGTTTTCAGAGAATACCAGTAAAAATGATCAAAGGAGGCATATAATAAAGCAAATCAGGATAAATGGTGTAGAGAAAGCAAAATTAGCGTCTGAGAGTTTTAATGGCACAAAAAAAAGAAAAGGTGGAAAACTGAAAATGACTGATTTTGTTTTCTTTGTTGCAGTGGTCAATAATTAAATAAAATCTAAGCTGAAACTGTACAGTCGTGTTAATATCCATGACTTTGATTTAAAAAATGCAGTAAATCCTTAAGATTCACATTTTAGGATTTAGATTCCAAGTAATTTTAATCTATTGAAGATTCACCATGACCTAATGTAGATCACTTTATCCATCTGCATTCAGAAGCAACCTTATAGCTTCCTTTGAAGCAACTATTTCTAGATACTACCAACAAGTGGAAGACTGTTGGGATATCTATTCTTGATACACTAAATAATATCATTTCTAGAATATTTTCAGAATTTTTGTAATTCCACAGGACAGATTAAAATTTGATAGATCTGTTGTTTTGCACAAGTATTTTCACATTGTCCACTATCTTAGTTGAAATACGCAGGTTGAAAGTTTAAAAAAAACCCAAAAACCTGGAATATATAACAAATAGACTTACACAGAAGTGTTTAGTTCTTGTAGAAAAAATACTTCTCCTGCAAGGGAATGACATCATCATACAAAGTGACTTGGAAATTAGAAGTAGCTCTCTAGTTTCATGATGTGCTGCCATTTCTTCAGCAGATTGTAAAAGACTACACATAAATAAATGTATATTATTAGATCCTTCTCTTTAGATTTCAGAATAGGAAAATATTTGAGATATAATGATACAGTTCAAAATATATTTCTCCCTTTTGTGATTTGGTGTTCCATAGGTCTTTCTCAAAGCTCTAAACACATTTTGAAGATGGACAAAAAAATTGAGTCATCTCAGCCAGTGATCAACTGAACTGGAAGAAAAAACAGTGACAGTTGCCTTGGGTTAACCAGCAGAAGTGATGTACGTTCAACAATAGCTCTCAAAAGAGAGTCATCTGAAATGTTTACCTCAAAAGCTTTGCAAACCTTTCCAGCATTCTTAGAAATAGTGATAAGGATAAAGGTATGTGATAAATGTTTCTTTGATTTATTCCAGGATACAACAGAACAAGAGACCTTTGAATACAAAAAGACTATTAGAATACTAAAGACTGATTTTAAAAATAATGTTATTTAATGCAGCTGATGATTTTCATTAGCTGCATTATTGCAAACATCTTAAATTTGCCATCGTAAAGTCAATTATTAAGTCTCCAATAAATCAGTGTTTGCAGAGAACCCCTCATTATGAAAAATGGTGCAGGCTTTGGTTATGAGGATCTATTTATTTTAATCAGCATCTGCCACAGACTTGTAGCTTTGTCAAAGTATGACAGTTTCTTCAGGCCCTGCAACACAAATCTAACACAATCCAGAAAAACACAAGGGCAATTCAATGACTGAATCAGAACTCAGTTATTGGAAGAAACTATCAAATCATTTTACAAATGTCACCTTCACTTTAAGTACATTGAACTTAGTTATAGGCTGCAAACAGTTGTTGACCTTGCAGAAAACCTTTCAGTTTGGAGAGGAACAGTGAAGCCTCATATCTTTTTAAAGCAGTTATTACCTCAAATAAGGTACATCATTAAGCTGAACGGGTAAACTCAGTCATTTCTGTCACCACTACATTCAGCATTTTGACTCAAGTGACACAACTGTTTTACCCAAGCTCCAGAGACATTTCTAACAGCAAGGTATCTTCACTGGGAGTAATTCAATAAAGAGTGCTGCTTTAGTGAACTGATATGGAGTTGTGGCAATGTTAACATCTGAAGAGCACTGCTGAGAAAGCACTGTCTGAAACTGGAATTGTCTTCACAGCCACGGGAGCCTAAACAAAATTGCAGTAATTTCAAAATGGCACAAATTATATATGTAGGTACTAAGGCAGTGGACAGGTAGTGCCATGGGGTTTACACATCGCTTATGACAAGGCATTCCTTACAGAATTTGGAATATATCAACCTTCATTCTGTCTTTTCACTCTAAGCCACAAATCCCTGAATTTTGCAGGTGACAGGAGGAATTTTTCTAATGTACTTTATAGGTTACAAAATAATACCTTTGTTCAACAGAAACCTTTTCTTGAAGAGATTCATATTGCTTTAGTGAGGGTGTCAAAAGAGTCTCTGTAACCAGCATTCGGTTTTATGCTTGCTTTAATCTCCTACAAGTGAGAAGATGGCAGAGTTGAGGACAGCTCTTACAGCTGAGCAAATACAATAAATTAAATACAAGACAAAGCTCCTTTTCAACTACAAAATTTCAGCCTAATATTTGGAAACCTATCTCATACAAATTAAAGGTCAGTGGCTATTCAACTAGGCTATGAAATCTCCAGGGAGCTACAAGCCCACACATTCTATTCCACCAGAGATAACAAACTAACATTTTGGATCATCTGACCACGCTTTTGGTTCTGTACCTCAATGGCTGTTTACTCTTACAAAAGGTATTTCTTAACTTACTGAGTATTGAAATAATCAATCGCACCAGCATTGCCATTGATTCAAAAGCCATTTGAATTTTTGCTAATTCTCTGTGATATCTTTGTAGAATAAGGGTTTTTCACAATAACAAAAGATGTTAATTCCAAAATGGTGTGCAACCACTTTAATATTTCTTACAGAAAAATGTAACTCAGAATTTTACACTAGAATTGGTCCTGTGATTTCTTGCAATTTTTCCCATTATTTAATATCTAGTCATTTCTACATAATTATTCTAAATACAGTTTGTTTACTGTATTGTTTGTTTGTTTTGGTTTGTTTAGCTTTTGGGGTTGTTTGATTTTAATGCTGACTGGTTGCTGTTTACCAAACAAATAGTAGTAGTAGAAGTGTGATTCTATTCTAGTGACACTACTACTATAATCACAATTAGAAGGGGTCCCTCCTCAAGTCTTGCTTCTTATTTGCCTTTCACAGCACTGCAGATGTTATCCAGTAATATAAAATTTTTTCAAGCTCAATATTTTCCAAAGTAATCCTGCTGTAAGTAACATCATTGCTCCTAGCCTGATGCATTTTCTTCTCATGTTCTTTTTTTTCTCAGATTATTACAAGGCCAAAAACCACTTCAGATATTAGTTTGGTTGGTTTCCTTTTTGGTTTTTGTTGGGATTTTTTTGTTTGTTTATTTTTTTGTTTGCTTGTTTTTTTCCCCCAAGAGAAAATGGCCTGGATTTTTCTAAAAATAATCAGGAAGCTTGAAAGATATCAAAGTTGATTGGAAAAGAATATATATTTTTAATTCCAAAGTGCTTTTCTAACAGATCTGTTTAGATTTTTTTGTTTAAAAAATTGAGAAACATAGGAAGCATATTGAGAAAAAATACTTTAATTTTTTTTTTCTGTTCTGACCAGTATTGATAAGTAGTTCTGTTCAAATAAAGATTCTCTGTGACAGCTGATAAAAGAGAAAATGGAAAGAGAGGCATTTGAATGTACTTATGGTAATTTCCCTTTAAACTTTGAACTACAGATGGATGAAATTAAGTCTAAATCTCATCTCAAAATGAACTTTAAATAAAAATGTATTTGTAATTTGGATCCAAATTCTAAAATACTTTCTCATCACCAATTTAATCTCACAGCTTGATAGGTTGCCCTGTTCTATACACAGATAATGAATTATCACTTCTGGAAAAGGGCTGGAAGTTTGCCAGCACCCTAATAAATAGGTCAGGTAAAGGTAGGAGGAGGCAGAGCAGTGGTTGTGGTACTCAGCCACTGGTGCTTTAAACAGTGAGAATGGGAAAAGACACATCACTGGGGGAAGAGAAAGGCCTCTGTCATTCCTTTTGGGTATGTCTTCAATTGCTAGCAATCTTCTCTGTTTCACTTTCACAACTAAATTTTCATGCTCTAATTGCTAGTTAAGTTAATATAATTGCATAAATATCTTCACATCATTTCTCTGAAAAATCTTGTCTGGATTTTTACTGCAAAATCAATATCATATTCAATTTCTATCTATTCCACCAGTGTAAAAGGCACTTAACATTTGTGAAATGATTAATTTATTTCAACTGTTACATGTTTCTTTTATTAGTTGTCCTTTGGTATCTAAATCATGTAATTCTTTTGGGACTGACACCATTCTACTTTGCCAGAGATTTTCCACTGACATCAGTAAGAGACAGATCTGTGAATTTATGGCAAAATAGTCTTAGCATGAAGATTGCTCATTTGGGACTAAGTTGGCCTCACATTTCAGTATTCTTGGCCTGTGGAAGCAACTTTTTATTAATCAGTAATGCCAGCCTATTGAAGTTTTATTATTTAACATGGCAGGGAGTTGGAACTGGATGGTCTTTAAGGTCCCTTCCAAATGAAATGATTCTGTGGTTCTAGGATTGTAAGAGTTTCATCCTTAAAAGTTGAATAAGTTGTCATTTTAGTGTGTTGATGAAGAAACAGAAAAAGAAATGTCAATCCTTTCCTCAGTCCACACACCTTAGGGCTCATTTTCTCCAGGTAATGAACAATTCCATGGAAGTGAAAGAGTATTCTCCTTATTTTGAGTTTTGTACATAGCTTGCAATACTTCTGATTCTCTGAACAGGATAAACCTTCCAGTTGATAAATTACTGTGTAAGCATGGGAAAAGTCCACCTCTTAAGGTTTGGAACTGAAATAGTTTTTGTTTTCATTTCTATGGAAAATTGAAAGTAGTTCCCTCAGATAGAAGATTGCCCCTCTTGTCTCCACATAGATCTAGACACCTTAATTTGCTAATTGGACAATAGTTAGTGAAAAAAAGTAAATTTAAGAAAAAGCTATAAAATATTGTGAAGTTGAAGAGATGAATTTCAGCACATTAGGATTAAACATTGAGTAGAAAATATATGGTTGAAGATGAAAATGCAAGCAAAGGCTAGCCCTCAGCTATCCCCTGTTAGGTTATTGGCATCAGACATTTCTCATCACCAGTCTCAGCGGTTCTCCTTGCTGCCAAAACTGACTTCTGGTGTCATGAATTTCAAGTTCCTTTTTGCTTCCAGGAGGTAACATTCATAAGACAGTGAATCGAACGTTAACGAAGTTTCCCCTATTGATTCTTATGTTTACTGTATTTTTCAAAAGCTACAGAAATAGCTGTTTTCCCTCTTTTGTCTGATTCTAAACGAGAAAAGAGGTTTTATCAGATTAGTCCTTATTTTTATGCAAGCACACAAATCAACAGGCACATAGTAAATGAAAAAGAAAACTCATCACTTTATCATTTGCAATATGCATCCCTGATTCTCCAACATTCCACAATAAACTTATAGATTAAAGATCAGAGAGGAAATTAGAACGGTAGAGAAAAGTGTTGAGAGCTCAGCTCACCATTTTTTCTTATTCTGCTCCTCCATGATTAGAACAGAAAGGAGGAAAAAAGAAAGAATCTGGGAATACTTCTGTCTTCCAGCATCCCTGAGAAACTATCCCAACAGAGGAATTTAACAGCATTGAAACACACTGAATCATCCTAGAAACCTTAACTCAGGAAAAAAAAAATCATTATATATATATGTAGGTATATATATTTATATATATGATGAATCACTTGAACATATGTGAATACAATTCTTTCTCTCTTTCTGTATATATATATATATTTATACATGGACATGCAGGCACACAGAAACCTGGACACACTCCAGGAGAATTAACAATTTGATTTGGCTGTCTATTTTTTCTGACCAGCAGTAAAGCTGTATGGTTGGGTCCCAAATCCTTCATTACTATTGGGTACCAGTCTAACTTATGCAACCTGTTCTTGTGTTCTAGAAGGTCTCAAAAAATATGATCATGTCAAGCATCCAGTGCATTGTCTTGGCTTCTAATGTTTTCCTCCATTTTCAGCTGAGGAAAAAAAAAAACAATTGAGAATTGTGTAATTCTGAACCACTCTTGTCCTTTAGTTTGTTAGCCTAGTGAAGATTTTAGAGTTATTTTCAAATAATTTGGTTCTCTCAGGAGTCGCTGAATTCTGAGCCTCTTGGTCAAATACCATTACAATAGACACCTGTTTCAAACCACCAATTAACACCAATTAGTACAACAATACCACATGTCCAAATTATTTATTTGCTACAGGTTCGTGAAAAATTCCTTGGCAAAGACAGTACTGAGCATTATTCATTGTTTTTCACTGCAGAAATCAGAAACCATGATTTAGGGTATGAATACATTATGTAGCCAGATGGCTTTTTCTAATATTATTTTTTAACTTAAAATTAATCCTGATTTTACAATTCTTTCAATAACCTTGCTATAAATATTAAGAACCTTCCTAGAGCTCACCAGCACTTTTAAAAACCAGATAGGTTCATTGAAAATGCACTGCCCTCTCAAAAAGCTGAGTAGTTACTTCCATCAGTCAACAACAGTCCCCAAATACTTTTGTGCCTGTGCAGAACCTCTCCCCAAGCCAGACTATACAGACCTTTCACCACCCCTTTTATTATGCCATCCAAATGTCACTTCCAGCTATTTTAATCTTGCAGCACATTAAATATTTGTGACTATTTTAGATAGTAAGTAGGGCAAGTTATTTTCTGCAGAAATAGTATTTACTGTGTGTGTGGGTGGTTGTTTTCATTCCTTGATGTATTCCACAGATAAGACATGTTGGGTCTTTCAGCCTAGGAAATATGGCACAGGAATTTACATCTTTTCAGAGCTGACAGTGAGTGTCAAGCGCAGCGATCCCCAGCTGACAGTGATGACTGACAAAGGTCACTCAAGAGTTAAAGATGAATGAAAGGTTCTAAAATACGAATCTGGAAATGGAGTGAAGCTTGTTTGAAGATGTGACATCCCATTTTGCAAAAATCATCCTTAAAATTGCAATCTGATGGGTAATACTCAAAGCAATTTCCTAAAAGAAAAATGATTGCAGAAATTTAAGGTAGGAACAAAAGCTATCTGGTGTCAAAAGCAAAGGGAAAGCTGTTTTCATACAAGCTGCAATTTGAAATTAGTCAGATTTGATAGATTGTTACCAGCACAAACTGAAAAAAAAAACCCCAAAACCCACCAACAAAACACACAGACAAAAAAACCCACCCAAAACCTTGCCAAAACAAGACCAGTTATTTCAGATATTTTTTTCTCAGAACTTCTGCATATTCACCAGAATGACTGGCCAAGCATAATGTCCCTGAGGGACTCAGTTATGCTTGACGAATCAGAGATGATATGGCTTTGCTTATATACTCTTGAAGCATGAACTCACCCTCATATTTACATTCTTGTTGGCTGGATTTCATTTTTGAAATCTTTTCAAATGTGAAATAATATTAATGTTTATAGAACCTGAAAATACCCCTATAATCAACACTTTGATTATCCCTAAAAATTGTAGCCAAGACCTCTATAAAGGGAAATGGAACAAATGCAAAGAGATTTTTAAACCAAAACATGTTATGACTAACCAGATCATGGTAAAGAATACCGGAGAAATTACTTTCCTCCAACCTACAGTTTTGGCTTACTGCTCTACAAGTTCAATGAAAACGAATTAACATCACAGTTGCACTTCAGGGAAATATCTACAAAGGTTTACACGGATAATGCAACCCATCTGGCAGTGAATTCTGGAACAGCCCATGTACACTTCTGATTTAAATGGAATATTACCATACGGTAAGGAAATACTTAGTTTTAATGAAAGAAGCAAGTAACACATGCTTCTAATGCTGAGAATATTCTTAATATTCTACCTTTTTGCAAAGAACCCAAGGACTGCTTAAAACTAATTTATAAGGCACTACTACAGTTGAATTTTTTTTGGCATGGAGGTCAGAGAATTGTTGACCAAAAAGACTAAACTACTTCCTGTGATGTGCTGTAATATACTATGGTATAAGTACCTAGCTAAGGCTACAGCTCAAAAGTAAAATAAAAAAAAAATACACAGTAAAATATATGGACATTGTCAGATTTCAGACCTTCTCAGTAGGGAGATTTTAATGAAACTCAACTTGCCTCTTAATCTTTCCCCAAAAAGTCACTGAACAAAGTTCAATCTACTATTAGAAGCCATATTTTCCACAGCTTTCAGGGTTTTGACATCTCTTTCCTGAATCCTTTGTAATGATTTACTCTAATTTTTGATGTCTGGAGCTAGAGATGGAATTCCAATAACATTCTTGTCACTGCAGGGATAATACAGATGAAGTATTTTCTCCCCACTTCTAAAGGATGTTCCTCTAATAATTTAAGGATTACAGCTGCTGGTTTTAATATAACTCTGCAAAACATATTGACAGCTCCTGACAGTTTCATTCTGAGTTTTGTTTCCATGAATACAGGATATCCAAAACCAAATTATGCATCATAAAAAATGCATTATGAATTTTTTTTCTTGACATTACAGATACCTACACAAGGCTTTGGATTCCAGTGCATTCACTCTCTAAATGAGTTTTTCTCATATGAGTGCATAATAGCAAAATAAATAATTCTGTGCTGCTTATGGCTCATGAGAAGGAAGGAAAATGAAACAGATTCAAGGCCATAAAACCAATTCCCAGGAAGGATAATGCAAGTGATACATCCTGACTAGCCTCTCCATCTCCATGATGAATAAACCAAAAAATTCTCAAATTTTTTGGCCTTGCCAATTGCAAGTGACAAGTCCAGTCTTTGTGATGAGTTTAGTCATTAGTCACACTTCACCAATGTCACTGCCTGAAAATATATCCCAGACTAAGCCTTGATTGTCACCATATCTTTCTCATCTACTACTCGCAACATCAGAAGATCAGAAACAACCTTCAAGTTTCCCCTTTCCATCATGATTATTCAAGTACCATAACAGATACATATGACAAATTTCTAGGCTGACAAATTTTCTCTAGAAAATGCCCTACAGGTTTGGTCTGAATTTTGGAGCTGGCTGAGTTTGCACAGGATTAAAGGCAAAAAAGCCTACAAACCAAGCATGGATGCTTTCAATGAGCATGAGGGTCCAGATCCATTCCGAAAACCTATCCAGAATCAGTCTATCTCAAGCTGGATTTAGGAAACAGCTGAGAGACACCAAAATTATATGGAAAATTCACTTGGTGAATTTCTACATATATTTTTCTTGGTTTGCAGTCTTCCCAAACCAGGAAAACCCTCAAATTGCTTCAAGCAGAGGCATCTTGGAGACCCATTCCCACTTTGTCATAGTGATTAAGAGGCAGATAACAATGGAATTGGCTTTCTACCTTTTTACTATAAAATCAGGAAGCCAAAATCCTTGGATTTTCAATTAGAATCCCAGCTTTGGGATTTCAGACAGCCAACAGCAACAATAACTCTAATAGCTTCAATTTCTTTCCTCTGTTCCAGAGGCCTTGAGAGAATATTTATTTAAGAAATAGCATATATTTGGTTTCCATAACAACATTTTCTGCATTGCAATAAGTATAAAAACAAATTAACCCTGCCAGTCCTAGTGTTCTCAAGCAGCCAGCTCTGTCCTCAGACAGCATTTTTAATTAGCATTTAAAGAATAAGCTGATCTCTCACGTGTTACGCATTAGGAGTTTGGGGTTTTTTTAATCCTCAGATTGTGGCTTTTCTGAATTTATTCCTTTTTTTTTCTCATAGAGATCAGACGTACAAGTTCAATACATCTCCCTTATCTACATCCTCCTGGCTATTTCAAGTATCTTAGCACACATAACAAGTGACTTCTTACATTTCTTTTATTACTTGTATACCTTAAGGGTCATATATTTCATTCTAGTGTTACATTTAGTCAGATCTGGCACAACATCCATGTCAAATGGTCCTGATGAGATTCTAAGTTCATTTTTAGAATATTAAATGTGCTGCATTTTCTGCAAGTACCAGACAGAATTCCTGGTTCAGATATTTCTTACTAAAATAAAACTGGGTTAACAGAAGGTAGTGTGCAGTTGGTGTCAAAAGAATGACGTCTGCAGAAAAAAAAAATAAAAAAAGGAAAAGTAATTACTTTTCTAGACTAGGCTTGTTTTAAAGAGAGACAAACTGTCCCTTTCTTCTAGGAAGTGTGTAACCATATCCTGTATATAACAACATCTAAGACCTAGGGTTTGTTGTTAGGAATGCTCCATACACAATCATGGCAAGGACAATGATTTAATTTCATACTTTCAAAAATCTTATCCAAATTCCCAGATATTTCATAACCCAAATTGGCTCCATCCAACAGCCTCCTGCAATAGGATCCTATCTCTTTTTACCTCCTGATTTCCAAATCTTTCCCTGTAGGGAGAAGATGGATGCTAAAATACATAATTACTTTTATGTTTTACTGACTTTTGTATGGGAAAGTAAGCAAAGAAGCCATAAACCCTTCCCTATTTTCAGTTTTGTAGTCAAGAAAGACTCGCAGAAACTGATATTCGTGGAGCAGCTGCTCCTTGGTTTAGTTCCTTAGAAATACGACGTGGTGATGATTTTACAAATAGTTGTTGCAGATGTTTACCTTGTTGTGAATTAGAGTCCTCTTTAATCTCTGCCAAATGGAAGTTTATTTCTGCCCTTACAAACCTGTTTATGTGTTTCCCAATGAAGCTTTCACAGAGCATGTTCATCTACAAGAACTCCCACTTTGAGATCCTGCCACCTATGGATTCCATTCTCACTTGTGGAAGTACTGCCACGTGAGATCAGCTGGCACATGTAAAGCAGGAATAAAAATTTCAATTCATGGTCACTGAAATTGAAACCTTCAGAAAATCTGTGTCAAAGAAAGCTGGTAGCATCCACTTCTGAAGGGGTCAAATATACCCAGTGTACATTAGAAAAACCATTTATACTCTCAACGAAAAATGAGATTCCGACTTTGGTTTTGTCTTTTAATGACTGCCCCTTCACAAAGTAAACATTTACCTTGTCATTCAAGAATGACACTAAATTGCATAAGAATTGCAACTTCACTAGTGAATGATTCATAAAGGTTGCAGAGACTGAGTAGGGTATAAATCAGAGAAGCTTCAAATCTGTTGACTGCTGTATTAAACCAGTTAACAACACAATTCCCTCCTGAAAACCCCTCAACTCATGTTCTTTAGAGTTCTGAACAGAAAATATTCTCTTTGTTTAACCGAATATTTCCATTAGCTTTCCTGGGGTCTTCCCTAGCATTTAATTTCCCTACTGGTTTAGTATCTATTTATATCATATTTAATATTTATAATGGGAATTTCACTTTTCACAAGTGTCGTGATACATAGTTGCAGTAGCTGAGAAAAGCATGAAATATATATATACATATATAATTTTTTTAAAATTATGTGTGTGTGTATATACATTTTTTTTTTAATTTTGCATGTATATGTATATGTATGTGTGTGTACAGAGACACAGTTTTTATGGCTAAACTGCTAAGCTGCTGCTGCTGTAAACCAGAAGAGGCAAAATACAAAGGAGTTACCTAAAGTGGCCAGTGAATGCCTTTATCCACATAGGGCAGTGTAGCAATTACAGTAAAAAGAAAAAGAAAATAAAACAGAAAAAATACTCCTTTTGTAGTTTAGAAAATGTAAAAGCCTATGTTCAGCCCCCACTCTCCATTGCACAGCTGCCACACACAGTTCTTTTCTCTCCTGTTTCCAGCAGGAGTAGCCCAGATCCGCTTGTGTAGAAAAAAATTAAGGCACTATGTTATACATAAAGGATTCATATTTTTGTAATTTCAGCATATACACATCAACCTGTGTGCAAAACAGAAATAACCAAATATATTTCTTGAGGCTGTAGGTTTCTTGGGGAGAGCATGCTACAGGTGTTGTCCTTTTTGCATAAACCAGGTCAAAAGCTGGGTCTCACACACCTCAGTTACCTTGAAAAGTGTAAATTAGCCAAAGGAGGGAGAACAGCATCAGGGTAAAACCTCTTTACCTTGGTGCAAATGTTTGCATGAAGTACTAGTTTTCAAGATTCATCTTTGAAAAATGTAATGTAATTTGTAAATAACTGAAATTATCTGTAGAAACAATCTCCTATATGGTATGTCCATGAGGACTATTTTCAGTCAAAATCATTGTATGATTTCCTGGAATGCTAAAAATAAAGATTTCGTAGAGCACAGCTTTTCTCTATGCTTTTTCTTTCTAAAACAGCAATTCACCATATAACCCTAGGAGCTACTAACACTTTGAAGGCAAACAAAGACAAATCCATTTTTCAATGCTTCTGCAAACGAACTGCAATAAGCCCTTCATCTCATAATCCATTATGCATAATTGGCTCCATGCATGTAGATGGATGAAACATTACCTGGTCGTTGTCCTAGATAGTATTCAGACCAAGCATTCGTTATACCATCCAAAGCAGGAATATAAATCAAAACAGATGATTTTGCTGGGAGGCACGTGATGCAAATAGGTTTACCTTCATGCCCTGGGTCTAGACAAAAATCATGAATGGATTTTTGTATTTCCATATTCTTAATTACATAAAGGGCCGCAACATTCTAATGGGAAGCAGTACGGTTTTTTCTACCACCTCCTTCACTTCCAAACAGTTTGTGCCACACCAAAAGAGCAGGGGAAAGAGAGCAGATGGTGAAAGATGCCCCCTTTGCACAGAAGCCCCAAGTCTCAATTCAAACACTCCAGAGAAGGCCAGGCGCTTTAGCAGCTGCTGGTGATCATAGGAGCTTTGTTACACAGGTTGAAATAATCCAAGGATCCTAACACAAAAGGCTTCTGAAATACCTGCAGCTCAACAAGGTTGACAGATGTTTAATGTCTTTTACTTCGGGGTTAAGAATTCTCCATCCTTTACACTCTATTAATAAGACTGCTTAACTGAGGTTAAATAAAAATTCATTGCAGTACATATAAATATAGGTACTTTCCTTTCTGCAGGATGCAACTGAAAATTCTTATTTTAGAAAAATGTATACGCATTTAAATATCTTATACACATTTGAGACAATTTGCTGTCCTTCCCAGACAGAACTTTTCCAGATTTCTCTGCAGTTCTTTCAAGGTTTAGCGTTTCAAAGACTACTGTTCATACAGGAAAATTTAGAGCATTTCCATTCAAATAAAGCTCAGCATTAACATATGCAGTCTTCAGCCTGAAAATGAGGTTGCCAGGGGATTACAGTGTGCTATTCCAAGAGAAAAATAAAATTATTCTACATGTTATAAGTTTCTAACTAGAGTTGACTGTAACCACAAAGATCAAGTAACAAAAACATCTTTTCGTAATCAGAAAAATTTGTGTAAGCAAGAATATTTCTTACGTTTTAACAGCAGGTATTACTAACTCCAGAATACAGGTACTACCTCTAAAGGGCATAAAGCATAGTATTTTTATAAAATTCTGTTGGTAAGTTACCCATGGGACATTTCATTTAGGTACTGGGTGCATCGGTGCCATTCTCAGTCATCTGACCACAGCCACAGGTAGATTAGAGCAGACTGAGCAGCTCTCCTGCCCACTCAGTTCTGCTTGCTAGCTTCCCCTGCTGTATTTTTGCTCATTTTATTTTCTGTTCTTGCAACTGGATGTGCACTGGACCTACAGGACCAGAAAGAATCCTACCAGAGTGATTTTTGTGAATAAATGCTTCTTCAGTGGTTCACTGGAGAGCATTGCATCCATTCATCACTGAAAAGCTGAAACTATAAATACATAAGAGCAATATAATCTCCTCCATCCCTCCACTGGATTAACACCATTCTTCAAAAAAAAGGTCGGAACAAAAAACATTGAAAACAACTGTTATCTGATGAAATGAAAGGATTATTATATTTATAGTCATGAGAATTTCCCCCCTTTTTTCAAATTAGCCTCTCAACACAGGACATGACCATTTTCTTCTGAGTATGTCTGGGAGTCAACACATTGTTAAAGTATCTCAGAAGGAAGAACATACCAAAAGAGAGGGAAAAAAATCAGTCAATTCTAAATTAATTGAATTTTTTAGCAGATATTCCCTCAGTTTAATTACAGAATGAGTCATGTTTAACTATCCTTCTAGGTTACAAATCGAGAGTTCCTAAAATTTTTTCAGTGTATATAAATAACATACATGAATATCTAAAACTCTTACAAATATTTGTTTTTTTCAATATACAGGGGCTGATAATGCACCTAGTCCCAAAATGAGAATAATGTTCATTTGGATTCCTGAAACAATGGAGATATGTTATTACTATGTAATGTGTTTTGCTTTTCAGAATAGAAATACAAATCAGATTATTTTAGATAACACTCTGAAACCAAGGAAAACTTTTATTATTGTATTAAATCCTGGAATGAAATAACCTTAAAGAATCATTTGAAACTATTTGATATGAAGAAACTGTAGCTAGTGGTTTTCAGTTTGCAGCCTTTCTTTCCAGGGGTCTATGTGTTATTTAAAGAAGGGATCCACAAAAAAAATTAGTTATGAAAAACAGTGTAGTGTAAGGACAAAATATTTGTGTTTAAAGGCATTAAGAACAGGGAGAGGAAGAAACACGTTACTACTACCTTCCCTCAGGTGAAACAATACCATGAATGGGCTTAAAAAATTACTAAAAAAAAATAAATATGCTGTTTCCTTCCTCTCTAAAGAAAACCAAGTATTTGCTTCATAACCAAAAGGATATGAATTGTATGGAGACTGATGTTGGGAGACAGAGTCCTTCATTTCTTTAAGCTATGTTCTAGATAATAAATAATAGGCCTTTTTCCAATGCTTGAAGGTGGTGTTTTTTCTGCTGTGAAACACAGAAGTCACAAAAATAAAATTATTATTAAGTTCCAACCCAATGGTCTAGGCAACACAGCCTTATGCAGAGAATGAGGAAGAGAAACACTGCCTATATTTGTAAACTCAATTAATATTTGTCTGCCCGTCTTATTTTAAGCTTTGATACTTGTAGATGCTATAATTAAATGAATTTTCTCTCTCAATTTACATGTATCAAGTCCACACACCTATTGTTTAGGCATAAAAGTGAAATGTATCATTGACGAGGTTTAAAGCCATAGGCTGAGCTGAATTTACAGAGATACATCCCTCTCACACACAAGTACAAACATTTTGTTTGCAGTCTAATGGGAAATGTAGTGCCAGGTGGGCTGGTCCTCATCCTGCAACTTGCATCCTGTGCAAGGGAGTCCCCACTGCACATTCTCCTACTTTCTCCCTAAAAATCCCCATATTTTCCTTACCCAACACAACTCACTGAGTTACAGTAACTGTGTTTACTTGAATGGGTCCATGGGAAATACTGTAAGTACTTCTGCATGTGCACCAGACCATGTATGTTTCCTGGCAGAGTGAAGATTAATGAGTTACATTTTTAGAAGCAGTATTACTCACTTGGGCTTTTTGGCTTTCATTTTTTAATGAGGTAACGTTCTATCTTTGTACCTTCATTTCCATGCTATGAATTAATCATAAAGTGTTATCCATACAAATGCTCCCAATGTTTTTCTAGTTTAGATACAATTTCAATATTCATTATTACACTCAGTTATCAAGAAATCACTTCTTCATCACAGCTGTATTCCACCTACAAAAGTGAGCAAGAACTAGAGTGAAGACACCTGCAGAAGTCTAGGTATTTCACAGCAAGAAACAATATGAATTGTTTTGATCTGTTCATAAGGCAAAAAAGAACAAGAGGCTGAGCATTTTAATAGCCTGCTAAAGTCACCAACTCATTTACTTTTGACAGGGAATATGCATCTTGGTCTTGTGTCACTGGTGTTATGCGACACGCTTTTTTAGCAGTATTCCAGCAGGATACTGCAGTTTCTGCAGCATTCTGGTAACACAATGTTCCTACAGGTGCTGAGTAGGAAGATTACGGTGGGGGATGTGACGGATTGCTTTCTGTGGAAGCACAAAGATCTGTGTGTCTGTCTGACAGCTGTGGAGCCTCATGATTTCCTCCAGAGGCAATTGTGCACTTCAGTCTTGGTGCTGCTATTTTTTCAAGGTACTGGTGGCTACTGTGTACCACTATTTCAGTGGCCATCTCAGTGTGTGACCCCAAACCCAGTGAAGTCAGTAGCTCTTCCAAATGCGGGAAATATTAGTTTTCAACAGTTTTTGTTAAACTAGCAGCTGCAGTCACGGAAAGTCCTTTAGTTCTGCAGTTAGTGGAACTCCTTCAACAAACTGCAAGAAAATTAAAACCAGGCACTCCAGTTAAATAAAAAGAAAGCACGTTCCTTTTTCACAGTTGGATGCCTAATACAAACTGAAAGGAAAGTCTGAAAACAAATTAAACGGGAAAGAATTTTTAAGGGTTATAATTTTTTGCCTAGATGGTTATTCAAATGAAGCTCCTTTGCCTAATGATTTCATTTTTATTTTTATACTTACACTCTCACATGCATGTATGATGCCTAGAAAACCTAGCATGACAATTTATTGCCTCCAGTTTCAAATAATTTGTCAGAAAAGATGACTGTCAAACTCAATGCACTAGTTTGTTCCTACTTTATTCTCTTGTACAACCGGGATAAAAAGTGCTCAGTGCACCCTTTCAAGCACCAAGAAGTAAGCACACTATATCAATTCACCTACAACTGACATATTTTAGGGAGTTTTAAGAAGATAAAGGGAGTACTGCTTTAATGAGGGGATGTTTTATGAAATGACAGATTCATTTCTGAATGCACAAACAGTTCCAGCAGCCAATGTAAGGATACATCAGACAAAAAAGGGTAACTTCTACACAATCCTAAATTTACTCCTTGTATTTACTTCTTTTCCCAGCAGCTTAGAAAACAAGACAGAAAAACATGGCTCAATAAGACAATACTCATGCAGAATGATGGAAATCTTTATCTGCATTTGGCAGAAGATGAACCTGGAGAAGACAGTTGTATGTTTTTATGTTCTGGTTTGGATGTCCCTCATACAGCAATACTTAATTCCCATGATTGCAGTGAACCTTGATGAGTATAAGGCATTTGAAAGTCCTTGGATGAAAGACTTCGTATAAATGGTATTTAATAGCACTTGAATTATTGGCAGCTCAGTATTCACAAGTCATAAAATAAAGACTTGGTTGCTGTCAGTTCTAGTTAATCTGCAAGAAAAAAAGTTTACAGAAGGAGAAAAAAAACCCCAGGAAAAACATTAAGAAAAATACTGATTTCTAAAAGTGAGCATTGCATCTTTTATTGCAAAACTTATGGATGGAAATACTGTCTAACTTTATTAACTGATAATTATTGAAAACGATAATTTTATAATCATAAAAAGTACTATTATTATTCTTACTGATCTCTCTCAGCAGGATCTGCAAAGAGACCAAAGAATGATCTGGCAGTATAAGCAAAATGGCTACAGCCAATATTTGGACTCCTCCTTTTCGTCTTAGGAAAGATGGATGAGAAAACCCAATGCACTCTGTGTGAATGAACCAAAAGGCATTGTCCATCTAATATAATCAATCAAGAAATTACAGTCAGAAATGAAAATCTGAAGATGAGACTAAGTAAATAATTTGTGTATCCATATCATGGTGATGTGGCATCATACAGACTCTGGCATTAGAGATATTCCTTATCTTTGTACTGACTGCCTTTGTCAACACTGTCATAGAGGAGGATTTCACTTTCTAATTTTGCTTTTAGCATGGAATTAACACTTGTACATAGAACTTTATTACATATGTGGGCAGAGACGAATGAAAATATTTCAGTCTTAGAGTAGTTGCTCTTATCACACTACCTTTTTCCTGTTGAAGGTAGCACAGCTGACACATCATGAGACTCAAAGAGACTGGGGAGATGGAAGAGAGAGACTTCTGCTTTACATTCATAAATGCTTTGTTCTAAAAGAACTGCAAATAGCATAAATTAATATAATTTAGTGTTCATTAGGATGGGTTAATAGGATATGTAGTACAAAAATTATGATCAAAAAACTAAATGAGTATTGAGAGGTTAGTCATCTACATGCCAGAAAGATTTATGTCTAGTATCTTACATTCCTAAGTTTTAAAGATGAAACCCAATAATCTATGGGCTGTTAATTGCAGAATAGATTGACGAAGCATTCAAAGTCAGCATCATACTTGTCCATCTAGTTTTCACACTTCCTCAGTAGCTGTGTCCCTGTTGTGATATCTAAACAGTAGTCACCACAGCCCCAGATCCTGTGGATCACATTCCAAGCCGATGGTAAGAAAAGTTACATATAGAAACTCCTCCTTTCCCTGATTCCTACAGTCCATGAAAGAAAGAAATCCAGGCAACAGACCAGAAAGACTACAATGGCTGGGGAAATAAGATTGCAGGCAAATCACCCAGTTTGAGCGGTGCCTGGAGGTGGCGAAACACACAAAAACAACCTTGAAAGCACCACTTAAGTATTATCCACACACTTCATTTGGGTTTCCTCCCCTAGAACAACAGTGAACTTCTTGCTAAGTAAATCTCCCACTGGAGCATATGGGAGTTAGAGCAGGGGGATTGTGCTCCAATCCTTTCCAGAATTCTGGAATTACCAGGCTTCTTCATGCTCTGCTCCTGTGCCTGGCACAGCAAGGCCACAGAGTGAGGAACGTTTGCTGAATGTTGTCCATACAGAGAGACTCAGGAAAGGAGGCAGATGTTCACCCTCTGCCCCTGCATACACCAGGCTGAAGGGATGCATGGTTTTTTTCCTGAACATGCTCTGCACATTTCATTACATAAGTTAATGCAGTGGTTCAGGGTGTTCATTTCCCTGAACTGAAAGTCAACTGTTCACCCTGACTTCTGACTCCACCTGATGAATTACCTTGTCTGCAGTGCCTGATCTATAAATAAACACAACATCTGTTGGAATGCTAGGTCTGAAAATGTGGCTGAATAAATCACTCTCCAGAAATTCCCAAAGGTACTAACACTCTTTCCACTACTTCTGTCCTTTCCCCTCCTCTGCCATGTATATATCCATCTTCTTTCCCATCCAGTGGGAGTAATTTTACTGTTCTTGCTTTCTCTTTTTCAGTTTCTCAAAGGCATATCTTCAAGAATAAATAGGAAGACCCTCACAATTAAAGAAAAAAAATGGTTGGGTTTTCACAGGAGTTGAAGTTTGACTCTTGCAAGTTCATATTCTCCTCAGTAAGATATGAGACTTAATGAGATTAAATACCTGTGTTTATAAAGGAAAGAGTTGAAACAAGAAAGTGCTTGATCCCAGATTTTAAATTTCCTCAGGCAATGAAATCAATGATTCATCTTCTGACAGAAATACTTCTGGTTTAAGATCAGCATTAAAATGACAGGTTTACTATAAAGAGCAAAACAAGCTTTATGAAATAATACTGTTTCATAATAAAAAGAAAACAAAATTACCATTCCTAAAATTAGCATCAGAATCATGTATGATTTTGATATTAACCAAAAAACTTGATGGGGACACCATCCACACAGACACAACTATCAAATGGTCATTTTTATAATCTATCATTAATCAGAGCAGAGACTTTAATAGGGAATTTTTTCAGTTAAAGATTCAGGGGTAAAAGAAATGATGCAGTTGCTTAAGTCTCCCGGCCTTGATGTTTTATTGAACCAAAGCAACCTTAAAGTATAGCCCAGCTACCCAGGTAGCATAAATTCATTCCTTCTCTTCCTTTCTGAAAGAACAGAAAAATAAGACATTTCAAAATTTTTGTGTAATAACTGATGTAATTTATCATCCCTTCAAACCCATTTAACCTTCCATTGCTTTTGATACATGGAATAGAAGACAAAGGTATGCTGGGTCATGCAATGCTATTTTTGGCAATATGATCCAAGACACTTCAGGCCAACTCCTACTACTTCAGAGACACTTCCTGTCTCTGAACTTTCCAATTTGCACAACTGCTTGTCTTAAACCAAAAACTGGACAGATTAATTCTACATATCAGTCGATACATGAGAATTCTCTCAGGATCATCATCAGCAGCTACAATTGCACACTGCAGCAGAGAAAGAGAAGGAAGGCACAGGAGTTGAAAATGTGTGAACAAACAAGTGATGGTAGATACTACGGCATTCAGCATTCCAATGCCATGTTCTTGGGCTGATCATGCCCTCTAACATTACAGGTAGAAGAGTGGGTTTTCTCACTAAAAATATTGAGGGAGTTCAATGAAACATCCAAGAACCTGAAAATTTCCAAGTTCCAGTGCATCAACAAACTTTTGTATCTGCACACTAACAAAATAATTTAAAATAATATTTGTCCATTGAACACTATTTACACACAAGCCAAATTTTTCAGCTAACCTGTGATGTGTCATGAAATATTTCTAATTAAGCTGGCTTTGGTGCTCCTGAGAAAGTAGAAAACTCATGAAAATTATTTCAGAATTCAACTAATAAAGCTCATTCTTTAATATTTTTCCCCAATAATTTTTTCATACTTTTAATAATAGGTTCAGAATGTAGATTAAAATACTAAAAAATGTTTTAAAAAAATTAATACTACCCAGGTTTCAAAGTATAATTCAAGAACTCATTTCCTCATTAGGAATTTCAAATTGCATTCAAATTTTTCACTCTTTACTGAAGAACTTCATATGCAACTTTGAAATACATTCCATAGACCCATTACAACTATTAAACCTTTGAAATACATTCCATAGACCCATTACAACTATTAAACTTTAAAAAAAGCTAATGAGAGAAGAATTATTTATAGCTTAGCCTTTGGCAGTAGGAATTCTAAATAATTTTTGAATCAAGCTTTATAACTTTAGGAGGAAAAAAAAAAAGAAAGAAATCTCTGAAGTCAAAGGGATAAAAAAGTAAAGTGGAAATACTTTTTTCTATGAAAGTACTGACATTTATGTTCCTATTGGTAGCCTTTGTCATTTTAACAGCAGCTCTTTTACTTTACACTGAAGGCCTTTGATGCACTTTGCCTACCGTAATGAATACATCTTAATATTTCTCTAAAGCAGCAAGACAGTGTCCTCAGAATTAGGATGAGAAAATGACACAAATACACAGAAAGGATTTCTGACCCATTTGTCGCACATATTGAGGCACTGAATCAGACTGTGTGCAACTTTTAAGTCACCTAAAAGCGAGTTGTCAGGCCAGCTCAGTGACCATGATTAGAACACAGGAGAAAGACCTCCCCAGGAAGCTGGGATGCTCTCTATTCCAGTAACAATTTCCATTATGAAAAGAGCTCCTGCCCCATTTAGGAACATCATTCCACATCTTTACCTTCTTGAAAATACCTTTCATACAAACGTGCATTTTGCATATCTATATATAAAATATTATCAGTCTACCTATTGTAAATCAATAACTTCCCTGGAACACTGATTCAGGAGGAAAAAAATCATGTTGTTCCTGTGATGCTCAGAGGGCAGAATGTAGGACTATGAGGTAGGAAATAGAATGCAAAAGAGACAAAGCTATATTTGCATTTCTACCTTTATTTAATGCATTATAAGTCTTCAGAGGCATTGTGTGGTGTGATAAAGAGGTGCACAGTGAAGCACATCCAACTAAACTGTCGTTCCTCTCCACCACTTGAATGACACAAAAGAAGCACATGCTCTGCCCCCAGTACTTTAAGAACTTGGGGACATGCTGTTATTTAACCCATTCCAGGCACTGAATAGTCTCTGCGCATGGAAGTAAATGATTTCTCTCACTATTAATGATTTAATTGAAGGCTGAACAGGAATGAAATGCAGAAAAAACCAGTTTTTGACTGAATTTCCAATATTAAGTCAGTTTCGCCCTTGTATTGCAAAAAGGCAGTCTGTTTATCACTCTGAAGATTATAACAGGGTAGGTGGTAATCCCTGCTGGACAGCCTGGTTCTAAAATAGCAAAGCATCCTTTTATTTCATGCTACTTATGCTGGACTGATTTAGCTTATTCATGGCTTACGCACTAAGTTTAATCCTCAGAATTCTCAAAACAAACAGTCCATAATACTCACATGAAATGTTGATTTTTTTTCAAGTACAGCTGAAGAGATTATTCCTACCCTCACCCAATTCCCACAATGCACTGCCCAAGTCTGACAATATGTTCTGACACTAAAAAGATTAGGCTCTGAAAAAATCAAGGTGTAATTTCAAGAGGATCACCCTGCACGTTCCTTCAAGGAAAGATATAAGGAAAGGAATACAACAACATCAAAATGTGACAAATCCATGTAAAACTGAAAATCTTCTGCCAATTCTATGAACCATGGATATTTCCAGGCAGGAGGACTTGACAGTGGAGCAGCCAGTAGTGGTGAAGAGAAAGACCTACTGAAGGACCGTCTTGTCTGGACAGAATTCCTATAGGAATTCCAGAGAATAGAGGGGCTGTTTCATGCCAGGGGAAGCTGTTTACTCCACACATTCAGAAGCTGCATCTAAAGTAATGTCTCATTTTCAGCAATTCATTCTGCAATTTCATCAGTGGAGAGCATTTGACTAATGCAAGCATCTGAAATTGGCTTCAGCTGGCAGCCACGTTAACCACTTGGCCAACAACAGGAATTTAGAGACATAGCTGCCACTTTCTTCCTGGAAGTCTGTCTATATTCCATCTAGTGTGTCTGTATTCCATCAAACCTTGGCTGCATGGCACCCAGATATGATTAACCAGCTGGTGAGTATCCATAGCTGTTCAGCATCATTCTCGTTATGGGCTTCAAAACCCATCTAGCATACTGGGAAAAATATTTAGGGTCCCATTCCTACAAACAATGCTGCATAGAGTTGTATCAGCATCCACTTGGGCATCAAACTCCACAGGAGGTCTAGTCACACCTTTGACTGGTACAACATACCTAAAAAGTGTGTTAGTACAAGGTGAACAATATTTTCAGGGTTTCAACTGTAAAGTCAAACTCAGTCTTGGTCACGTGTGTTATCAAAACATCTAAAGAGCTCTTCAAAACACAATATTGTTGTGCACAAAAATCATAATTAAGAAAAATAACTAATCAATCACACTAAACATTCAGCACTTATATACAGAGCAGACTGCATTTATATTTGTCTCAATTTCTGTCCAAATTAATTTTCCCTCTTTGTGTTCATATATCGTCCACATTCTGTAATTTATATTACTGGAAAAAGTAGTGACCAAATTCACCATCAGAATTTATTTCCTTCATGGACTTTGATTCGTTCCCTTGTCTACCTCTTTTGAGTTCAAGCTGAGGGGAATGTATTTTTAAAGAACTTATGTTGAGCTTACTAAGTAGTAAAAATCCTTCAAACTACAGATAATTAAGAGACTTCATTTTTCCTTAAAGTTTACGAGCCACATCTCACCAATTCCTAAACGCTTTATTACAGACTGTATTGACACCTCATTTTGCTTCAATCTAAGTTCAATGTCTGCCAACTAGTGAGCAAGCAGAAGCTGGGCATGAGCATTAGATAAATCACTGTGCCAATTCGGCAATTCTGAGCTCTATAATAAATACAGTTTTCTTCAAGAGGCAGATATAGCTTCTGAATAAATAGCTCTCTAAATAATCACTAAAATAATGAGCCTTAAAGTTGAACAGCAGTGACGTCTTTGCATTTCTAGAGTTCAATTCTGGGATTCCTCTATTATCACTTCATATCCCTGTAGACACAGGAGACACAGCTTCCCCTTTCACTGATAAGTGAGGTGACTTTGAACTTGCAGAACAAGCTGTAATCTCAGCCAGTGACTGGCACAGTTCTACATTTAGTTACATCTATGCCAGACCACTTTTTATCAATTTTCAGGCTCTAAACTAAATATGGGTAATGCTCACGATAATCCATCAAGTGTTTGGGTTTTGCTTTCATTGTTGTTGCTCTTGTTTTTATCCACCATCACCCTACAGTGAGTGATCAGTGGTGATTTCTCAGTGTTTCCAAGTCACACAGCTCTCCTCTGCTAGAGGACTGTCAGAGCTACAGCTCAGCCTTGCCACTTCCTCCCTGCATAGACCTTCTTACGTTTCCAATGCTCTGTTCTGCACCAACAATTACAGCAACAATAACAATTACCACCTGCACGACCAGCAGCTCCTCCTGAGCCTCTGACTACTCCGTGGTATCAAATACACGCTTTGTAACATGGCTGATAATGCACAATTTAACAGCCTTGCATTACAAAGTGCCTCCCATCATCTGCACTGCCTGGAAACTCAAGTTTCCAATTCCTCTCCTTACAGGATTACAAATGCAGAACAAAAGAGAGCTGGAGGTAAGTTCACACTTGAGCACAGCCTGCCTTCTGTCAGTGCACAGCAACAGATTAACTAACTGCTAACATCACCTTACTTGTTCATTATTTGTTTCCAGATTAAAGCACTCTTTATGCTACATAGCACCTGCATGCATGGCAGAAGGGAAGTCAAATCTTATCACCCAGTTACCACTGCGATCCATATAGCTCCTTGTGTTTTAAGTGGACATCCACAAATATTAAAAAAATTCATTCATTTTGGATCAGTATTTCAGATACTTTAGATCACCAACAAAAAATAAGTGATTTCAGGCCATTATAGAATATAATGTCAATGATAGAGGAAAAAAGTCCATTTATTTTTGTGGGATCCAGCTGTCAGGCACACAGAAAAAACCCAGAATTTTCTTAGTGAAAGCTTCAGTGGATTTATAAATGATGTTTTTCATGACTGACATATCAGAGTTCTTCCAAATCATTACAGGACACAAGAAAAGTGCAGCCAACATTGTCCATAATACTTAGCTATCTAAAAAACTCTTAGAAAAATCCTTCATCAGAAGTGGTAAGGTAATGTAAGCAGTCATAGAGGTTAAGCAAACAAAGTTAAGAGGTGGAAAGCAGTTTTTAAAACAGAGGATCCCAAGGATTAATTTGGAAATTCATCTGCAATATCCAGAAAAATAGTTCTGCTGTCTCTGTGAAATGGGAAGAAGAGAGGAACAAATGGTGATATTCTTTCAGGGTCTGAACACAATTTTAACATTGCACATTTATGTCACTTTACTCATGTCACCAGAAAATACCTTAGGGTCAGAACTGTATCTCTCTCTTATTCAGTCAAGCACAAGAAGGTGGCTTCACTCACATTTTGCTTTACAAATTTTAGATGTCACATAGTTTCCAAATGCTCTAATCCATGAACTCTTTTAATACTCAAACAGAGGATGTTGACAGCCCCAGAGCCAGTGGGGTCAATCTGGACTCCAGATGGGTGATTCAGAATCAAAATGCCTTTTTAACTTCTCCTCTTAATAAACACACATAAAGCCTCGCCTCAGCGCTGGATCCTAAGAGAGTATCAGGGAAAAGAGCAAGTGCAAATCATAGGAGAATCTAAACAAGCAAGTTTGCTTAGTAAGGAAAGGAAGTGATTGTACACAAAAGGCTGGGACACTAAAAAAGAATTTATTTTAAACCAAAATGAAATATATTTTTAATTTAACTAATGCTCCTCCTAAAATTGTATTTTTGTAATTATAGCAGTGTGGAAAAAAGCATAGCCTGTACAATCTCCATAACTGGTTTGTCTCCTGAAAAACAGAAAAACAGGACAAAAGTCTCACCTAAAACCAACACATAGTGATCATTACTTCATAGCATTATTATAAGAGGCTGTGTATTGTATCAAATTTCCCTGAAAAATATGTCAACCTTAAATTTCATACTTGGTAATTAAGCAGAGTTCAAGTCTTTATGAAACACACACAAATAACTATTCTGGTTAGTCACAGCAATGGGATAGAAAGAAAATATCTCACAGGAAAGTGGCACAGAATTGATATCTTACTTTTCTTCTCCCACTTCAATGGTTAGGAAGAACTGTAGCAATATACTAAGGCCTTAGATTTTTAGATTCTAGCATCAAACCATTTGCTTAATCGGGTGCTAAAAGCATCAATATATAAAAAAATACCAAACTTGTTTAAATATGAGCTCAGGAAAGTATTTCCATAGCAATGAAATTTGCAGCAATGACTAGGCAAAACCTGCTGATGTTTTCACCACTCCCATTCCTGAGATTGTAACAGACATGTCAGCTTCACCTTAGCCACCTCTAATATAACTGATCCAGAACAAACCTAATTGTTTCTTTCTGCATAACATCTCCAAGCCCAGCCTTTCTTCTTAGTTCATATTGCTGAAGCTGAAACCCAAATCACCATTTTTGCATCTTGACATATTCAACATCTTAGTCTCTTATCTTGACTCATGTCCTAACCATTTTCAATGCAGTCACTTTTGTACAACTAAATCTTCTCGGCTGTACTACCAGCTACCAAAAGATTGCTCTCTTTTTCAGTCTATCACAAACTCCTGATCCAAAGAATTTTATTTTGAATGTACTCTGTAGTTTGGAGTACAGTATAGCCTGTGGTCTGAACATGGGCTCTTGAGTCATTTCCATCTCTCTTTAAGCCAGCTGTCATCATCTATCAGTTCAGATTTCTTTCAAATCATCTCTCACTTTCCACTGCCTTCTAAACGGGGGATGAATTCACTACAATTCCTTGTCAAATTAATCTTTTGATGGCACCTTTCTACTGGTGCCCATCAAGCCTGAGAATTACCAGCTTCAGGGTGGACCTCTGGGAGCCAGGCTTTGTGCTTCCAGGTGAAATGGGGTGCTGTGTCCAGGGAGGAAATCTGCAGGGAGATGCAGGAGACTTGCTCAGCATGTATTAAATGGGATCTTCAGGCATGCATGCAGGTATCCTTCTCATGAGCACTGGGTATTTAACCATTTGAATGAAAGGGAACAAATATCTATATATATATATACATATATATATATATATATCCATGTACCCCAGCATTCCTTGCATTTTACAGTCATTTCAAAACATCAGAAAAAAGTTCTGGGCTTCACGCCAGCTGAAACTATTGGCATGAAATCTCATAAAGTGATGTGCACACCTTCAGCTTTTGAAGCATTTATTCACTGCTGACAGTGGAACTGCAAAAGAACCAAACCCAAAACAACAAATTACTCAATTTTCCCCCCTGCTTCACATAATCACACTGGCAATTTTGGAAGTTTGTTTTATGATCACCTTTCAGGTGAATATTTTTCATGAGTTGCACCACTTGACAGGCAGAACTTTATTTATCTGTCAAACATTTCACTAGACAAGGAAAATAACCATTCTGAGCACAGAGTAAACAGCTTCAGTGAGGTGAATAAAAAAAACCCCTGCTGTTGTAGTATGGAGCAAATATCATCAAAGATTTATCGGTGGTTTTCAGTACAAGTAGATTGATATTGTAAAGCCAAGTTACATGACGTGAATACCATCTGCACACTTAGCCAGATTTCCCCACATAACTCCATTATTTTCTTTTTTCTGAAACAGGTACATGTGCAATCCTTAGGTGGGAAGTAAGGGCACTCTCAGTCTTTCTCCATTTGCTCTCTTGGAACAAAACCACAGAGCATTAACTGTCTCCAGGTTATCATTCAGGTTATCATTCAGGCATTTATTCAGGTTATAAATGCTACTGAATTTATCTCTGACTATACTGCAGCAAGACTGTATTATGAACAAAGTTTTCAGCTGTTTCTGGTGGTGACCGCCTGGAGTGAATGCCACAAGTGTTTGAGAAAGATGAGCAAAAGTAAGATGAACAAAAACAATCCTTTCTTAACAACCTGAATGAAAAAAAATGTCTTCTTCCAAGCAAGATGAATAGGAACTTGCTTTATCACAAAACCTGCTATGTTTTACCACAAAACTTTTCTTTCTTAGGCAAAGTACTTGCAGACTAAACATTTTCTTTGGATTCCAATCATGTAGACCTTGTAAGAGCAGACACAGTATTTCTTGGACTCAGGGCTGAATTTCATTTCACAAACATTCAGGGATATGTGGTTTAACTCTGCTTTACTGTGAGTTTGTCTAATGCTGATCTGCAGTCAGCTCATTTATGGATTGTTGCTATGAGCACAGAAACAAAGATTTTCTTTGCTTGAAAGTAAAGAATTCATTTTCCCCCAACCAATCTGAAATAAAGACAAGTATCAACTAGATCTCTCTAGTTTATCTTCAATCTCCACAGTTACTTGCCATTGCCAGGCAAACTCTGCAGAAATTTAACATGCAGCAGCTCTCCTCCTGGCTTGGGTAGGAACACAGCTTTACATCAAAATCCCTCTTAAATGTGAAAGACAGACCAGCATTTTAAATACTGTGCTGTGAAACATTGGGGCACGATTAAAAATTGCTAATCAGGGTTGAAACCACTCTGAAAGGAGGAGCAAGCTCTATTTGTTGTGCTCCTCCTCCTCAAAAAAAACATAAAACAGTTAAACTGAGTTATTAGCATAATTATTCAAAATAAATAGAATAGATAATGAATGCCATAAATCATCAGTCTTTTGCAATTATTTTCAATTCTCTTTCACCATTTGACTCTTAAATTATCTAGTTTTATTTAAAGTCAACAACAAATATGTCTGTGCTGTCTTGTATGATTTATTAATTCTTACTTCAATAAAATACAATGACCATAATTCTAGATTTTCTACATGCTGACTTTCATAATTTTTAATTTTTCCCTTTTTTTTAAATGAAATATTCCATCTACTTTTAGTTGACAAATTTTAATCTCCGACATATTTGTTCATTTAATATTTTTCCATTCCTGTTAGCATCACTTACCCTACTTTCATATATTTTAATTAAATTCTATCCCCATCTGTAAAGTAGCATATAATCCACCAAAGTTCTGCCCTGAGGGTATAAATTAAGTGAATTAAAAGGAGTCAAATGAAAAGTTTTTCTCATAGTTGTTTGAAGCTCTGGGCCCAGGCCTGCAGATAATTTCAGTAAGAGGTGGGTGCCTTGCTAGCTGCTTATGGGAGACATGCTGACTGGAAACACATCATTTCTATGATAGAACATCTCCAGTGACTACAGTCTTGACTAAAATGTGAGGTGAAATCTGCTACTACCTCTGTTTTGACCTGGTGGCCTCATTCAGAATTTCCGAGGTTTGCATTTTGCATTGGAAAGGGGATGCTGATAATAAGTGCAAACTGCCTGAACCACTAAGGCTTCCACAACACAAATAGTTACACTCTGGAGACCTGTGGGTATTGCCAATTGGTTTCAGAGGGATTCCTAGCACACACACAGCTGTCTGCAAGCTTAATGTGAGTGGTTTGTAGAATCGGTGACTAATTCACACTAATTAAAATTTGACCCAGATCTACAATATCTAGGTCAAATTAAAAAATTGCTGTCTGAAGGCTATCCATCAACATGCATAGGCTTTGCAGTGTCATGGGGTGTTCATGAGCAGAAGCCATAGAACACTTGAGGGATCTGGTCTGAGCTTTAGACAAAACTTTTGGGTGGGCTTGGCATGACCAACACAGCCATGATTAAAGCCTGGAGTCAGAAACAAAGATCCTGCTGGGGAATCACTGCCTATCACAGAGATCAAAAACTGATCAAAAGCATCTCCTGGCAGCCCTTGCACGCTGCTTCTACCGAGCTCTAAATTCGGGAAAAGCTTTGCTGTTTCTCAGAAACAAAATCCTCCCACTATGATAAAATGAAAAGTCATCAGGGTACTGCAATACTTTAGGAATATCACCAATTTTGGCTAGTACAGCAACAAATAGGCCCATCCTTGTTAATTATGAAATAAGTTTCTAAATGTGACTTATCTTCCCTGATAAGCCATATATACATATTAGTATTTAGGCTCCTAGAGATACAGTTCCAAGGGGAAAATGGACATCATTCACTCACCTAAATTTCATGATCACAAAATTGAAAAAGTTCTTGTTCACAAATATATTTTTCTGAGAAAAATGGATTATAAAGGAAAAGTTGAAGGAAACACCTTGATAACACCATGATGTAGGTAGTAGAGTATTTTCTGTAAAAAAGTAGATACACTTTGCAATTAAATATCATTATTTCTTTGAAGTTTCTGGAAGCTATAGAGAAGATTATAGTCATTAGAGTTGCATCACTGGGTCCAGCCCTGTCCTCTCAGAAAGCATTCATGCTGAGCCATTTCACTTGGGCTCAAATAGCTGAGAACCCCTGGTGTGCACCATGAGAAATGCACTTCTTATGTCCTCAGAAGATTTACTTTGTTAACTAAACAGATTCAACACAAATATAGGTACAAACACTTTTGAAGCACTTGCTGGCAATGGCCACAGAAAATAACTTTATTTCATTAACAGGACTCTTTGTCTCAAAATAATATACTGTACAGTGTCCAAGCAGCAACAAGATTGGGAATTCTGAATAAGTTTTGAGAATTGTTTAACTGCTTGTTTGTCTTTATATCCCAGAGCTGACCTTGGAGTGTCTTACTAAGAAATACAGCTCAGCTGCTGCAGTTTGCATAGATACTGCAATCTCTCTGTCCAAAAGTAAAAGTATCCTGTAGTCCAATTCTAATGATTATGAACACTTTGGAAAAGGCACATGCCAGAATTTACAAACTCAAAAGAAACTTCTTTTCTTTGCTTCCATATTTTCATTCTTGAATTAATTCCTTCTACTTTGCATTTTTTATACACTTTTACAACTGCTGCTGATGATGGTTGTTGTTGTGGTTGTTGTTGTTGTTGTAATGAAAAGGAGAGAGAGAGAAAAGAATAAAATACAAGAGGAACAAGTGATGCACAATACCAGTGCCCAGCCAGTGATTTTCCCTCCAGAGAACTCCCCCCAGTTCTTATCCTGGGCATGACCTTCTCTGGCATGGGACATCCCTTTGGCCAGCTGGGGTCACCTGTCCCAGCCATGCTCCCTCCCAGCCTCCTGTCCAGCTGCTCCCTGGCAGAGCATGGGAATGTCCTTGGCTCAGGGTAAGCCCTGCTCAGCAACAACCAAAACAGCAGTGTGGTATCAACTTTATTCTCTTACTGAATCCAAAACACAGCTCTGCACCAGCTACTGGGAAGATAAGTAACTCTATCCCAACCAAAACCAGGAAAACAAGGTGAATATATTCTAAAAAGCTAAAAAGACCACTTCTCCCACCTATACTTAAAAAAAAAAAAAAAAAAAGACAAATGTGCTAATTTTTAGTTTTCATCATTTGCTATTACACGAATATCAGACCAAGTCCCCTTCCCTAGGTCATCTTTTATGAAACAATGACTTCTGTGGAAGCTGGACAAAAGCTATCATCTCTGTCTCATTGCTTTTTTCCCCATAAGAACCCTTAAATACTTAGATCTCCCCGGGATGCTTTCCAATTTGATATTAAAACAATGAAGAGGGACCACTTCCTAGTGGAAAACCAAGTCTTATTTTCATCTGTCCAAGCTGAACACGACATGTCTAAATAACAAAATACAATGGGTTGGAAGGGTTGTTGCTGTTAATATTTATGATCACTTCAGCCTTCTTTTTCCATTTATAAATGATTTGTTAGAGGATCACAATTTCTCCAGATATATACATTATTAAACATCACAAGAGGTTCTCAGGCCCAAGCCAGAATTGATTTCAAGTAGCTCCTTGAGTATTTTCCTACTGTTGGGATGTCATTCATCATCAAAATTGCATGAAATTGTGCTGTTCCATGGGATGACAACAATTTAAATTAGAGGAAAATGAAAATTAATAGCAGAGTGATTTCTGATAGACGTTAATGTTTGGATTAATAATTCCTAATAAAAAATGCATGAAACTTCATTATCTGCCAAGAAGCTAAAGTTAATTGCAAACTCTGTCACTGGTTCCCATTTTGTGCAGACAGTTACTCCTTTTGGACCTCATCCTTAGGGATTTGGTTAGGATCTGTATATTGTATCACAGTTATATTGGCCAATCTCTAAATATCAGCTTGGGAATCAACACTGTTAATCCTTTCTATTTGGTATGATTGTAATTGTGCTATACTCTACTTGTTATGACAATTCCTACCAAATAACAACAACAAAGCCTAATATATGTATATATATATGTATATATGTATATACATCCTTTTTTTAATCCTTTGACTGCAAGTACTCTAGATATAGGAATACCATTCATGCAGGATACAAGTATGTGTAACACATAGATGAAGAGAGATGTCCTTGAAATATTAAAGAAGTTCCACAGCTTTATGTAATTAAACAACTGAGAAATAGAATTAACATTTCTTTTAGTCTCACATGATCACAAGATCAATCTTTAGATACTCAACTAAAATACAAAAGGAGAAATATCAATTTTTTTATCTAGAAGACTTAATTTTTGGTGTGTATTATAATGGAGGAATGATTTTATCATGAACTCATGTCTTGTCAGAATGAACTCAGAAACCTGCTGTTCTCTTGAGGGTGACATGCATCTCTGATAGCAATATTTGTGATTTTATTTAGGGCTGGATACTATGTGTCAGGTAAAAAATATTCAACTATTTGGAAATTAAATTAATAATATTGTAAAATCCTGTGGCAAGTATGTAAACCATACATTTGTTATAGTTTCCCTCCAGGTTTGGTTGGCCAATAACCAGATGCCTTTGACACTTGGTGGAATACAAAAGGATTTTGTATTTCCCAACTCTTTCACTGAAACTCACTGCTTTGAGCACATCACTGGCAGAGAAGCCAAATCATGTGCTCTCTTCCATGGTCTAATTAATTACACATCACTAATTGACTCATGATTCCTGAACACTCAGGTTGGAGTGTGAAAAACGTCTACAGATCAAGCCACATGTTCTCAATTGATTTTGACTTTTGATTTTGACTCTTTTTCAGACTACATTATAAAAAAACTCTCACACCTGATTTTAACTATCAAGATACATCACTTTTTCCTTTGTGTTTGAAGTCATACCCCATCTATTTCTGTATCAATAACTGTTTTTCAAAAGTGATAATCTTTACTAAAGTATAAGATACTTTCTTTTAAACTATGAAAAACAGAAAGTTTTATGAAAAAGAGTATGCAAATTTCAGTAACAACAGTCCTCTAAACCATCTCCAACTGGTGCATTCTTCCTCAAATAATTTAGGCATTAAACAACACTGAAAAAATTCACTGAAAGTTGTGGGCCCTCCTGAAAATTTTCACAGACCAAATTCAATAAGTCCCTCTGTTACACAGAAAACACTTGCAGTGGTTTCTGAAATTTACCATTAAAACATTCAAAGTATAAACTATTTCAACAAATTCTTTGCTATTTTTGTAAAAGCCACTTATTACAGTAGAACTCTAACATTTAGAAGAAAAAAAAATGTACTAACTTGTGACTTGGAAAATGTGAAAAATTATTGTATTTAATAAAAGACTAGATTATTATGCTTAAAAAATATGATTAAGGAAACAAATTTTGAAATAGCTCTTTAAGCTGGTCACTGCATGGTCAGAGATTTGAATGAATTAGCTATCCAGATTGCTGCTGCAGAGCCGACTTTGACTTGCTCATCACAGGAGATTTCTGATGCTGCCCACAGCTGTAAACTCACCACAGGAACCACAGAGGAGCTGATGTAAAGAGACAGGCTATTTAAAATCCCTTCAATACCAAGAAATGCAGTTCAGCGCCAGATGCTACACCCACATAATTTTTTTTTTTTTTATTAACTATACGTTGACAAAATACAGTCATTGGCATGAAACAATGTCTCCCAGCTACAGGTAAAATTGCACAGCAGTGAAAGCTGTTCTGATAGTGGCTGGGTTAAAAGGATACAATCAATGTCTAAACCCCAGCCTGGGGAAGTCAAGCTTAGTTCTGATGGATGCAAACCTCATTCTATGTACCTAAGTTGTGATAAACAAAACCACAATAGACCTTTACCAGCAAACAAGACAATGCTGCTCTCCACCGATGTGCCCACTCTGGTCTCACAGAAAACTCTTCCTGACAGGAAGAATCACTTTGTGAGGCAGACCTACCATCCAGTTTCTGCTCCATCCAGCTGACCTTCACGGGTTAAAATAGTCCTTTAGAGTCACTGGGAGTTACTGATGTGCACAACTTTTGTAACACCATCACAGGAACTCAAGGACTACACCAGGATATTAGCATATTACTGTACCATAGCAGTACACTAAGACCATGTGAGACTGAAACTCTGTATCATTTGCAGCCCACTATATGACTGTAAACTGCAATAAAGGCATTTTAGACGTTTATATGAGATTAAGGTCTGCAGTGCCACTGTCATTAAGTATGGGACTAAATGAGCAGTGGAGCCCAATTCTGGGTGCAAGAGCCCTCCAAGCCCTCAAGCTTGGCCTCAGAACCAAAGTCACATGAGAACTGGCAAAAGTCTTCTCCTCCTGCTCCCTCAAACCACTGCACTGAACACAGGTTAGTTACACCTGCCTATCAGCCCATGGACTCCATCCTTCTGGCACTGATCCATGGCTTTGTGGAAGCACCTGTGTCCATCTAAAGAGGAAATCTGAGGCAGGGATACCTCTGAATCATCAGATATGCAGTGTAAATAAAAAAGGAAAGTCATGGCCTGTGTTATGTCTGGGATGGTCTCAGAAAGCAAGCAGGATAACATTTACAGAAAGATACCCAAAGAAATATTTTACCCAAGAAAATCACCATTCATTGCAGAGCAATAGCTCTGCAAGCTCATTGCTATTCACTCATATTCACATTATTCACTGTCACGAATTTAATTTTCACTTCTTGAAGAATTTTCACTTGCAGAACTTCTGGAAACTACATTATAAAGAACAACTGGGGAATAATAATATAGTTTAATATACACTGCTAATGAAGCTGGAAATGGAAGGGTACAGCCAGCACAAGATTCTTGACTGTGATTCCAAAGAGCATTGTTTCCCCCTCATTATGCACTGATGAAAAAAGATATAGTTATTCTTTCCACAGGCCAAAATGAGTCTTTGTTCAGACTCAGAATATGCTTACTTGTGTGCCATTTATGCCTCACAGAGAGGCACACATTTAGAGGGGATCTTACAGATTGTCTACATTCTCTTTCACAACACATTTTAGACAGATATATATATATAAAATTAGACAATGGTCACACACAGGATCAAAGCAAAACTTACCCAGGTTTTTCTGTGAGGCTATTCTTGTTCATTGTTTAGTAAAAATGAATAGTATTACTGAGTCGGAATGAGGATCTAAGCCAATTAACACATCACACTACCACTAAAGAAATACAGTTTACCTGACTGCTTCAAATAAAATCATACACATATCTCTTTTTAGGCCTTCCTACTGGAAAAGTTCTCCATATTTACTGGAATGGGCAGGTAGCCTGTAGCCTGCAGATAACTCTCTAACCTGTACCTGGGCCACCTGCAAAGCTGTCAGAACAGAAACCAGAACCCAAATTCCTAAAATTTAACAAAAGCACTCTGAATAGTCAGCTACTGGTTCATTTCAGCTAACTTATATTCTCATATTAAGCAGATTTTGCATTACAGATGCTTTCAAAATTATCCCAAGTATTATGCGAGGATAATATCAAAAAGAAAAAAATCCTGGAAGTAGTGATGGACAGAAGAGTCAAAGATCTTTAAGTGTACCTTGCAAAACAGTTCACAGGAGGAAGAGGGTGCATGATCAGCACCATGTAGTTGCAATGTTGAAGTAAATCAACATGTTAGCCCAAAATGCTAGTTTGCCAAAAGGCTCAGGATGGAAACTAGTAGGGAATACCTGCTTCATAATATGTATGAATGAAGAGAGAAGAGAGAGGATATTCAAGTAACTATGGTACAAAGCTGAGCTATGCCTTGGAGAAATGAAGACCATCTTGTTGTCCAGTGCTGTGTGATAACTGAAAACAAAGGATCCAGAAATAGATAAAACTAACTCTCCCACTCAAAAAAAGTAAAGAAAAATACATATTTTGTGTATGCGCAGTAAAGTCGTTAGTCAATTAATATATTCCACCAGGTATTCTGACATTCTTGTGATGTGCAGAAAGATAAATGTCAGAGCCAGATACAAGCTGCTTCTGAGGTATTGAAACTGCCTGATATGATTGAAGAGAAAAATATAAATAAGAAGTAACTTACAAAATTCAGGTCTTGATATTTATAATTTTAATACTTATGTACCATGCCTGACGTAAATGGGCATCTCTGTTCACTTTCATCACCTGGAGTTTTCACCATTCCCATTTTCCTGCAAAATTAATGCTACTTTTCCATAACACACATTATACTTTGCCATTTCTACAGGTGGCCTTCTTTAATACAGCTCAGACAGAACCTGTTTGCTATTTGAAACTCATCTATTCACAGCTCCTTAACATCTTATCACACTTCTCTTTTCCAGTCTTAATCGCTGTAATGTGACTTTGCTAGTGCTGAAGGATCAAGGAACTTGTCTCATTAGCCACTTCTTTTTTCCTTTTGTTCCCAAAGACAGGAGTGCTTTAATTAACTACTTTTCTTAGCTATTCCCAAAACACTAGACCAGTCCAGGCAGCCTGAGTGAAATTAAAGAGTAGGATCTGAGCAAAATGGCAACATCAGTCATTGCTGCCATCCTATGCCAGATGGACAGACAGCAAGTGTGAAGCTTTTCTGGTCCTATCAGTTATCTTCAGTATCATATGTTTATACTGTGCCTTCTGCCTCTCATTATGGCCACCAGAAAAGTTCAAAAGCATCTTTATCCCAGAGATGTTGTGTAATCCTCACCCCTGGAGGTATCCAAGACCAGGCTGGACGGGCATCTGAGTAAACTGGTCTCATAGAAGGTTCCTTGCCTGTGTCAGGGGTGCTGGAATGAGATGACCTTTAAGGCTCCTTCCAACCCAAACCATTGATTCTGTGACTTGTGCTGCTATGAGAAGGTTTGTGAGAGTTGGTTCTTCTATACAGGGTGACCATTATTGAATTATATCTCATCCCATGACACTTTCTAGCCTTTCTGCACAGGCAGGTGGAACTGAGGATGGGCATGTGTGTGCTAGGAGGTGTTTATCACCAAGGAAGTCCCACAGAGTCCTTTAACTTGTCTTCAGGCCCACTTGATCATTAGAATGAGAGATAAAAGGATTTGCATGAATTGAAGCCCTCTCTGAATGGAGATCCAAAAGTCTCACTGCATTTGAGCACTGCCAGAGGTTAACACTTGCCTAGAGCAAAGCAGTTTTGGTTAAAAGGTCAAGATCAAGTGACTCAAAAGGGCAAATTTCCACAAACTGTTCTAAACCAAACTGGTTTTCCTCCTGAAAGTTATCTTTCAGGTGAAGTCAGCATTCTCATGCCACAGAGGTACTTTGTGGAATATGGATCAGGAAATACAACTACTCACTTTCAGATTTATTTCCTAGACCAAAAATTAAGATGCCAAATCTGACAGTGATGCATTTTTCCATCCACAGAGAACACAGTGATGCCAGTTGAAGCCAGAATCCTAAAAGAACTCCCCAAATAAGAGTATTATGATTTCTGTAACTGCTATTTTATGTGGCTTGGGGCAAGAGTTATCTGTCATTGGCCTGTGATTTATGTGCTAGCAGTGAACAAGCTGGTGCCATGTTTTTATTTGGTTTTAAATTACTATTATTTTTATTGTAGTTATATACACACTATTAATAATATGTCATTATATATTGTGCCATTATTTTCCAAGGGAAAAATGCAGGAAGGAGTGGCAAGAGGAGGAGAAAAAAAGAAGCAAGTTAGTGTCTTAGTTTTCTACATTTTCATGAAAAAATATTTAAATTTCTCTTCCAGAAGAAAGATGCTTTAATATTTCAGCTTCACACTTCCAAGAGTGTCATATAAATTATTGCAAGAAGGTAAAATAATCCCGTGTACACCTACCACAGGTTCATTACACCTTCTGCTGAAATCACTTGTGAATAATACAAAAAAAAGGTCTCTTAATCTGGTGAAGAATGATATTCTTAGAAGCATTTTCATAGTTATAAAACTGTGTTAAGATTGACAGATTATACAGACTGCAAAGTATGAAACTTTTTTATTTCATTTTTCCTATGAAAATGGAACCAGTAAGAGAAAAGAGGAAAAATTGCCAAGAACTCTCTAAACATGATAGCAATATTTATTTAGTCCATCCTAGCAGCAGTTTTTCTGTCAGTCATGAATGTTTCATACATAAGGATTACTTTAAATAAAACTGTTGTAGATCTTGCTAAGAGCCATGTTTACCACAACACTGTTTCTTGTCTTTCTCTGTATAGATATCAAAATCCCCCAGACTTGCTTATCTCCTGAAAGAAAAATAACAAAAATCAGGAGGCTTTTTATCATAATTTCTGCTCAGAACAAGGCCCATTTGAGGCTTTTTGTCCTGGAGCTTAGATAATCTCATCAAATGCACAGCACACCTGTTGCGAACTCTAATACAGTCTCTGAAATATCTCTCCTAATTCCTTTTTTCTTCATTCATTGACAACAAAGATGTCTTGGACAGTTCTAAGAGGTTCAGCAGGAAAGTGGTTCTACCAAAACTAACACTTGCATTAAATTTTTCTCACAGGATTTGCCCTATTACCTGTGTTTGAGAATGCTTTTTGCTGATTAGGAAGTCCTTGAACACCTTTATCTAGTCCATGAGTGTTTGTCACCCACAAAGATAGTAGTAAAGTGCTACTTTTCAGGCAAAAAGCAAATTCTCCTGTAGCAGGACTGCTATTTTGACATTTTCCTATTGTCTCCTCTTATGCAAAGAACTTAGGAGTCAGCAGGATTGATTATGCCACCACATAAATGTTTTCAAAAACAAAGGAGAAAGAAATTTTTGTTAAAGCTGCTATGAGATACCAAACATGCAAATGAACCTGTGATTTTTATTTTCCTTGAAATTGCTCCTTGGGGAAAATTTCAAATTTGAATTATTAGATCTTCAATTATACAGTCTTTCAGTGTCAGTCTGACAGTAAATTGATAGTCCTATGCAGTTTGTGAAGTGATTTTCAGCATCCAAAGTCTACCATACAGATTAATAAAATAAATCAGTGTTACAGAGAAGTTTTATTGGGACCATTCCCACTGAGTTATCTATAGCTATCCACCTCAATCAAAAATGCCTCTGGACTTCTGTAATAAGGAAAATTTTCTTTGCATTTTAATACAGTTAAACATCTGCTCATTCCTTCAATTATATTATTGTATAATGAATTATTAATATCACAAGTCAGTAATCCTTTAACTTTTTACAGTGTAATGTAATTGTTTCTTAATTCATCTACTAAATGCAAAAAAGACCCCATTTTTATGTATTTCCTTCACGTATGAAAGCAGCTGTAAACAAGGGAGATACTGTACAGACCTGAAATCCATTAAAGCTCATTTAAATACTTCCCTTTTATAGTTTTATCCTTAGATAACCTTGCCAGAAGACATGAGTAAAGTTTGCATGAATTGCCATGAAATTGCCATTCATTCCAGTGTAGTCTCTATGTACTGATGTGTCTCAGTCACTATAAAATAGCACATGTAATTCAGCAGAGATGTTCTTTGATTGTGGCTACTATATTTCACTGAATGACACTTTTCATTTTTAGAGACCTATTTATGTATATATTTCTCAGCAAAATATCATGGTGACTCGTGGCACAACAATCAGACAGCTCTAGTAGCCTCCATCACTTATTTGTCTTTGCTTATTTAATAGGTTCTGCTCAGGTATTCCAGGTCATTAAATGGTCTTGAAAACAAGATGCCCCAAAAAAGCCTTCTTTTTACCATCATTGCTAGAGATTCTTGCGCAGAGAACAGCCAGAGAACCAAAAGGATATTTTTAGAGCAGACTCTTTTTTCTGTTGCATTAACTTCAGTGTAAAACCACCAGCTTTAAGGCTCTGAGGAAGGCCAGGGGAATTGAATAGCAAGACAGCTGACAAGAATATATATAGTGAGGCTGGATATCTTTAGAGAGAGGCAAGAAAACACCCCTAAAGGAAGTTTGATTAGTCTTTGCTTTTATCCTCTGTTTGTTCTAGCAAAATATTATACACAACTTTGTTTGTTTGGGTTTTAAAATTCTTACTTGCTCCCAGCTATTGCTTGCCCCACTTGCTCATTTTATCTTCTTTTTAAGAAAGTTGTAGAGAATTGAAATCAGAATCATGCCTATTTGAGTATTTGTACAGCATTTAGCTTAAGTGGCACTGTTGCTGTGCTAGGATTTTTCACTAATGTGCTTTATATGCTCTATTGCAACCTAACTCTCAACAGAAATTACACAAAGGAACAGATGTATCACACAGTTTGTAAGCAGCACATTTCCTGAAATATATATACTTAAGTTCAAAAAAGAAAATGCACAATACTCTATACATATCAGGGACAGTGGAGAGCTGAAAGAAAGCTCTTTCCTTACAAGATTTGAAGAACACCTGATTCAGCACAGATGAAATTTAAATGAAACTCTGAAAGAGCTACAGTTCCATAAAACAATTCCAAAAGAAAATGGGTACTATGTCAAAACTATTTCACTACATGCATTGGATTTCACTCTCACAAGTTTTCACTTTTTATTGCTTTCATTCTCAGTCTCTTATTAATTTATTAATGTGTGGTATACCAATGTTTATATCTATTAATACAGTTTAAAAATTCATGAGGTTAAATGCTTTCTGTTTAAGCACTAAGGACATAAAGCCATCATAGCCAATATCTACATACTTTCTAAAGCTTGGTCTCCTGTACAAGAGCAAAAATACTGAGACATCCAGAAAGAGGAAGGTCAAAGTCAAATCTGTCAATAGCTCCCATGAGCAGGTCATAGACAGCGTTTATGAGCTAACACACTGATTTTAAATCTTGCTTCTAACAAGGATATAAAGTTTGCAAGCAACCAATTTCTGACATTTGTATTACTCAGAGCAACTAAGATTTCCCTTCTTTCTTTGTTCAGAGTTAACTTAGTCTCAACAAGGTTGATCAGCTTAGGTTGCCTCTCATACTCAAATTTAATTTGTGATGTTGAGCAAGTCAGAGAACCTGGCTGCAGAGAGGGAGTCCTAAGTGTCCATGTTAAAATAATCACCTATATTTGCCTGTACTCATGTCAAATACCTGAGGCAAACTAAGATTACCCTTCTGCTTTGTTTCATTTATTTCTATATAGCTTTGAAACAACTTATACATTTCTTGCTTCCCAGAATAGCTGTGATTCCATGCTTCCATAAAATGAGGTGCTTTTACACCACTTCTTTCTGCTTTACATTTGTACTTCTACAAATATAAGCATGTGTGTGTGTCTGTGTATACATACATATACTTACTTTTTTCCTTTGAAATGCTTGAAAGATACACATTTTTAAATTCATATATTCCTAAAGAACCTCAGATCTATTTTAATAACCCTTTTGTTCCCTGCTTTTCAGTTGCCAGTTCTTTCTGTTCAAAATATCTAACATTCGTTGTTATTTACTTGGAAGAACTGAGTTTTTTCTAATAACATGAAGCTCAGCTTCAAACAGCTTCAATTGTTCTCCCTGAACTGGAATCTGCAGAACCAGACTATTCTTTTGCCTTTCCTAATTGGATTGCTCTTATAATTGTTAAAATATATTTCTGTCTTGCATGTATGCACACATATGTTTAATATTTGTTACCACAGAGGCTTTTTGGTTCCTCATCAGTGGCTTCATAATCTTCAGATGAGCAGCTGTACCAATTGTTTTACATACTGTGAACTGTAAAAGTGTCCATTCAGGTAATGAAACTACATTTCAGACTCTGTTTAACTAGAGGTTTGCTATTTTTATAATTTAAAATGCAATTAGCAAAAGCTGGTCAAAGATGGACTTAGCAGCTCTTCGTGTTTTAGAGAACTGTTAGTTTCTGACTTGTCAAAGATATATCATCTAAATGCTTTTTTTACCACAATCTACACTGGTTAAGATTACATTCCTTTCACATCTGAGTTGATTAAAAAATGGTGTTGAAGTCCATTATTAGGTATCACATATCATAGGGTTATAAAGTACTTAAATTGATATTAAAATTACGTATTTCATTTCATAGGATATTTCTAAAGAGCCTGTGGAAACACCACAACACGAGAACTTCCACGTAAGTCTTTTAAATTAGGGGGGAAAATCAGATCCTTTGGAGTGCCTTAAAGGAGGGTAAATATTATTTTATGCAAAAAAAGCAGGACCAGATTTCCAACTTCCAGAGGAGTTTGTTTGCTTACCAAGAGACATAAGAATGAGTAAATTTGCTGCTGCTAATTGTGAACTTTGCTGAGCCTTGCTGTGCCCGGGGATTTCCTGGCAGTGCTGCAATGCCCAGCTCCACGCCCTTGCTCTGCAGCTGTCTGCTCCCTGAGAAGGCGCCGGCTGCGCGCCAGAAAGGACGCGGCAGATGGAGCGAGCATCAGAGGGTTCAAACGAGGGCACAAACAGACGCTGCACGGGATTCACCCAGCAGCTTGGAAGCCATCCCTGCATTTCAGAGAGCTAACACTGCTCAGCCATGCCCAGGACCCACTGAAATAGCTGCTAAAACCACCCTGAAAGTGCTCACTAATCACCTGGAGTTGTCCTCCGCTCTGTTAGTTGGCCAGTGCTAAAGAGAAAGTTCAAAGTCTGAAGCAGAAGTGCCAACCAAAAGCCCACCCTCTCCACATGAGAGCATCTTTCCAACACCAGATCCCTTCCACTCAGAGTGGATGATTTAGGGTTAAATTATTTGGCTCCAGCTCTCCACTGCTCTGACCCCGCGTCAGCATTTGCAACACCTCACAGACTGAAGCCCTGAGGATTGTGAGGAAAGGGACATGTAAAACCTCCCAAAATGACAAGCAAAACACATTAGAAAGAAATATTTCAATGAGAGGAAGGGTCAAGACATGAGTAAGGCAAACCTCAGCAACCAGCCCAACCTAATGTTTATGTTTGTAAAGCTGGAAGTTTCCCTGCACAGCAACAGACCCAGGGAATCATGTAGAAGTTTCCCCTCTTCTGCATTACCTTCCATTCCACCCTGCCTTGCTCTTACAAGGTTTTGCAAACCCACCAGATGTCCTCAGTGGAAAAGCAGCAGGTGGAAAATCTGCTTACCTCCTGGTACTTTCCTTTTTGCTCGTCTCAGATTCAGTCAAATTATTTTTTATCCAAAAAAGTAGGACATAACATCTCTGTCATTGTCATTGCTGGCTGAACAACCCCAAAAAACTGTCTTTGTCTACTGTAAGGTTTTTTATACATCTACATACAAATGTTTTTGTTTATTGGGGACACACCATAACACGTGTGTTCTAATAGTTTTGGAGATCCTCAGGCAGATTTTTGAAGACAAGCAAGTAACACAATTTGGCTTTAAAGTGAGCTAAGTGTGGCTTCCCAAGCAGAAGGCTTTGACTGGAAAAACAAGCAATGTCTCGGGAGAACAGCAGAGGGAAACAGAGACACAGGTCTAAGTGTAGTATTAAACACTAATAATTGGTAGTGACAAGGAGGATTGGTGGGTCATGTGAACTGATAAGTTCAAACTCATCATATTTAAACTATAAACAGTTGAAAGGTTGAGTAAATAGACTGACAGGCAGAAGGAGAGTCATGCACATGAGAACTGTAATTTATCAGAATAAAGAAACCATTAGCTTACTGCATGCCTTTGCACGATTCTTCTTCATGACTCAACATCTATTTTCTAAGAATATGAACGTGGGATATTTCCTTGCACCATCAGATATTGAAAGTGTGGAAAAAGTTGTCTTCTACAACACTTGGCTTTCTGGAGTTCATGAATTTTTAAAAACAACTTTCAAAGCCATGTGATTCACTTCAGTTCTCAAAGTAGCCAAAAACCAGAAAATAGTTCCTCAATTTTGCCAGAGCAAGTTAGCCAAAGGTTATTTTTATCCCAGTTTTCCCTAAACATCTGTACCAAGACAGTACTATCCATCTTATGGTCACACATACAAGTCAGTTGAAAATACACAACAGGGCAAGAGGTCTTCTGTACTAAAGCTTTCTATGAGAAGAGTAATTTTGGAACTTGAAACCTGAAAAACATCTTTTCCCACTACTATTTTCTTTTGATTTTAATTTGCTAATTTAATAAAATCTAGGTATTACATAATTGCAGTGATTTCTTTCTAAAACTTTTTAGGAAATGCCTTGATTGGGGGTTTTTTTGGGGTATTTTTTGTATGACAGAAGATGAATGCCATTTTTATTTCTAAAGACAAATGTGTTTTCTAAGCCATGCTCATGTCCAAGTCTTTTATTAATAGAACCTGACATTTTTACAACTGACATAAAGGGCTCTTCAGGTCTTGGAATGATATAACAAGGTAAGGAAAAATTCCCCCATGTGAAAAATATGAAGGTCTTAGGTGTATCTAGCTGGATATACATGTATATATGTATGTGTGCCCATGGGCACAGAAGATTATCTATCATACACTTGTAAAAGATAGTGAATATTCTCCACAATAAAGAGAGGGCACTGACAAGCCTAAATAAAATGATAATAATACATTGGTGTGAAAGAAAAGGAGAAAATATTTCCAAATAACTGTTCAGAACTAGATATAAATATGGTAATTAGTATTGAATCCTTGTAAATGGAAAAAAACCCCTTTATCTCCAGGGGAAATTATATGGCTCACAGACTTTCCCCAGCTAATTTATATGGTTCTGCTACTTGCAGGTCTTACTGCACAGAATGGTTGGCTCAGCAGTCCTTGATCTCTGCATTTGACACTCCACTGTCAATCCAGTGTTGATTTCAACACTGATCCCATTCCCAATCCACGTCATTCTCCTGTGGTCTATTCTGCCATACTCCAGTCACAATGACTGAGAACCTGCTAACTGATGCTTGTAAAACAGATTCCATAGTAAGAGTTCTTGCCAAAAATTTAGGACAGTTCTATTCCAAGTTCTTTAAATTGATAGTCAATTAACTAAATCAATCCTAAACACTAGAGAATGCTCAGTCTTTGTGAACAGTGCCCTGTGTGTGCATTTGTGCATGTGTGTGTGTGTAACATTCCAGTCAGAATCCATTCTAATGAAACGTACCAGGTTGGAGCATGATGAACAATCTCTATTTCAAATGCTATCCATGTAAATTCATACATGGCATATTAATGGTACACATTCTTTTTCTGTATTTGAAGTGTTTCTCTAGACTTGATGACCTAAAACTGTCCTCCTAAATTTAGCTGAAAGAGTTGCACAAGTAAATGATAATGTATGTGTCATAATATAAAACACAGGCCTCCTTTTAAGTGCAAATTTCTGGTTGGTGTGCATTCAAACATTAAAAAATATGAAAATAAATAACCATGCTGAGATAGATTCTAACTTCCTATCAGTCAGAACAGGGGATGAGATTTTCCTACAGTGTACAAGTGCTGTCTGCAATTAGAGGAGACTAACTGGCACAAGGCAACTGCAAGCAGATCTGACAGCTTGTGCTGACCTCTAGGAATTGCTCTGTTGTTGAACAGCCATGCAATAATAGTTTCTAAAATGCTCTGGAGAGCTGCAAATCATTTAATTTCCCTCACAATCTCACACTAGCTTTGTGGTGAAAGACAAACATCCTATGCTGAATTAATTCATATTTTTCCAAAGGTACCTTAAATCCACTATTTAGGTGTCACATAGATTCTAAAGAAAAAGCCCCTTGAAAGCCACTTTAAATGTGTAAAATTCACTATATCCTCATGCCATAATATTGGAAATCAGACAGAGCCCCAGAAAAGGCATCCCAAAAAGAGGATACCACCACTGCAGGATCCCTGTCCCATGGATGTCATTCAGATGTGTCAGACACAGGAGGCCTATACAGAAAAGTGGTCAGAAATGCAGTTTATTCTGGCACTTATCTTCATCATCCAAATCTCATCAAGTCAGCATGGCTTGCATTCAGAGCCCAGTTTCTGACTGAAGGGTTACAATCTCTTTTGAAGAAAAAGACTATTTTCTGGTTCTTTTATACTTTTTCCAAAATTTGGAATGGATAACTTAATTCCTGGTACTTATTTTGAGCAGATGAAACTACTTTTTGAAGATACCCTATGCTGATATCTTAGAATATTACTGAGAACCAAAGTTTGAATTTGTAACATGAGAGAGCTACAGATGTTTTCAGCTTCACTTCTAGAGATGCTAGGTCATCCAGCACCTGGATGGCTCCTCCCAGGAGTTTTATGTTTTACCAAAATATTGGTAAAAATTAGTATTGTTCTCAAATCCCTGAGGGAAAAATGAGGAGACACAGCTACTCACTCACATTAAATCATAAGAATTCCAATCCGAGACACTTAGAAAACCAGAATCAGCAGTAGAAGAAAAATCTTGTTACCAACTTTTATCAGCGAGTGGTTCTTTGTGTGTTCAGGCCTGAGAACTGTCCCCAAATACTCTGGTCTTTCTAAGAGCCAGAGCACTAAGAAATCAGTCAGAGTGGCTAAATTCTTGGCAGGTTAACTAAATACTACCCCCCCAAAAAAAGAAAGAATAATTTTTGATCATGATGGGAGGTAAAGACTTTGTTTCTGGCAAGATTTGCATGTGGTCAGGAGTTCTGCAGAATTCTAAATGTTTATATTTGAGTCAGTATATGTTTTAAGGAGCCCAGTCCACTGAAGTACAGTGTGAAATGATAAACTAACACCATTATATGGCTTTGGACAGTAAACCCATGACACTGATACAGGCAAGAATTAGCCATATTTACTATCAAAATTTGAACTCCAGAAGAGTTTTGTACCTCTCGAGCATGAGAGACATCCTGGGTTCAAACTGTGAATTCCAAAGGCTCCATTCAGGTCTCCATGTCAAGCTAACACTTGAATTTGAAGTGAATTTTCAAATATTTGAGTACTTGAGTTTGATCAAACTCCAGATAGAAACATCAAAACTCCCTAGGCATCTATATATTTGATGATGGATCATTCCCCATGTACCCAGCCTGATAGGACCAACCAAAGGACAGGGATGCTTTCCCCCAGGAAAATTTGCTTTGGGATTCAAAAAATAAGCTTTCATTTACCTATCTCACCTGTAAGGCTCCTCACAACAGATGTTCTCAGAATTTATCTATGGAATGAGGCACCTCAGAAGAAAACAAAACAAAAGCCAGCTGTACTAATACACCTTTGATTGCCACAGGGGGAGCTGCCAGAATATTCACCAGGGAAAAGGGCTAAAATAAAACCTTGGATACTAACCTAAATAATCATGGAAACCCACACTTGGAATGAATTGAATTTAGTAAGAAAGAAGTGTGGCAGCCACTAAAATCCATTTTCACCAAAATTCCTATTGTTAAGCTCCTTGCTATACAGGCAGACAAGATACTTGATAGTATTTTTCCCACATATACCTTTGAAAAAAATATAAAAATATTTTTATTTTTGCTTTCCTCCTCCCTTCTAGCTCCAAGCAAAACTTGACAACATTGTGCTTAATTTCCTTGTATTCATTTCCTTTTATTCACAGTATTATCTGTGAGCAACCTCACTATTTTTGTCTTGATTGTAGAAAAAATGATGTCTCAAAGTACCAAAATAAAGCAAGCATTTGTCAGCACATTGAACGTGCCTCTGCTTACATGAGTATATCTGTCCCTTCTCATCCCAGCACCCTGCAGTGAGCCTAATGCTAACATAAACATGCCTGTTCAATTAATTTGTAATGCATGCCTCTGCGTTGGGCAATAAAGAAATGTTTCAAAATGAGGATATCTCCATCTGGGCCAAAAGCTTTTGGTGACAGTGGCTAGTACTGGATGCCTTGGAGGAAAATGGTTGGTCTCCTGACAGTGCAGAATTACTGTGCTGCCAAGGATAGGTTTTCAAACCTCTTGCTTTCATTCTCTTTAAACATATGAAGAACTTAGACCACTTAATTCAGTGCATTTCCAATACATTTAATTTTTTTGTTTTTCATTCTTGTCCCAGGAAAGATGACACCTCTCTCTCACACACACACACACACAAACACATAAAAAAGAGAAATTAGTTCCAAAATGTTATGTCTGATTTATCTTCTGTTTGAAACAAAGTTAGAAGCAAATTTATGCCTTTAAACTCTTTATCACTTCCTAAATAACTTCCTTATCTGCCATGTTTTGTTACTGAATCTGGGTAATGAATGTGAACACTACAGTCATGAAAAATCACTGAGTACCAAATGACTAACAGTGCAGTCTGAGACACTGTATGGTCTTTGCAAAAATATTACAAATGTTTTCGTTGAAAATATTGACTGAATACTTAGGTAAAATGTCATCTATTTGAAGATAAGCAAGATCACAGTAAATTGATGGGGTTTTTTCCACCTCAAGGCATTTAGGAGGTGACTTCTTTGAGCCATGACACTTTCCTCAAAATGCTTTATTAAACTTTAATTTTTTTAGCAAAGAATAAATCCATTCTATAACATGGCATTCAGAAAACAAACAATGAAAAGGAAAAGGTTTTAAACATTCCAAGACCACATTGTCCAAATCAATTTCATAAAGCAGAACTTGAGTAATCAAGACTACCCTGAATAAGATGTCAATGACAAAAAGAGAGGGCCTTAAATTCAGCTCTTATCAACTCTAGATCTGTTCTATATCAATTTCAGACAAAACTACTAACTAGGACTGCACAGAAAATATCTCTGTCAGACCAGTTTATCAATTACAAATAATATTATGAAGCTGCAGAAGAAACCTGCTAAAAAAGATTTCAAAATAGCCCTTCTGACAAAGACTTTTAGGGATTTTTTCACAGAGAGAAGAGGTGAACAATTAACACATTCCAAAAAGGTAATATCATAATATTAACAATATTCTTCAAACTAAAAATAGGTCAGAAGCTGGAAGTGAACTTCAGGAGATTAAAACTCATCCTTATACCCAATCAGCTCCCCTTATTCCTGAATATTCAGAGGGGGACCTCAGGAAACATCCAGAACATCTGCATTCCTGCTTATAACTATGCCACTGAGCCAGAGCTCTTAAGAGATCATGGTGGTGGTGGGTAACTCTATCAGAGCTCTCTAGTCCTCTTTTTGCAGCCTCTTCCTTCACAGGCAGAGGTCTTAAAACAGTGCTTTCATGCCAGCAAGGACTGTGACTGGCTTTCAATACCTTTGTGGTGCAAATGGGCTGCAACTAAGCTGAGATTTTAAGGAAATGTTAAAATTAAGGAGGTGAAGAAAAAAACAATTCTAATTCATTACAGCAACCTCTTCAAAGTTGAAGTCTCTAGTGTTTAACTACACCATCCATAAAATGGCAGAATTCCATAAGCAAAAGGTTTGTCTAACCACGTTGACTTAGCAGAAAAAATATGTTGAATTTTGATAATTTGATTTTGAATAACTTAATTTTGATAATTACTTTGATTTTCAGATAGCCTGGCATGGTTCTCAATCTTTCAAAAGTGAGAGGCATTAAGGTTTCACAGTTTATCCAGCTCTATATTTCACAAGGAAAATGAGATATATCTCAGTGTCTTTAAAAGCCATTCTAAAAAGGAGACGTAGTGACTGAAGCAGCCCACAGAACACCTCAGTAAAAAGTTAAAATCACAGAAAATTCACTTGTAGTAGGAAATGTGCTTTGTGGAAATAAGAATGAAATAATCCTTTAAAAAAAAAAAAAATAGAAGACTCATGTTAGTAGCTTAAAACTGGGCCATCTGGAGTTGAGCTCTGCTTTGTCCTCCCAGCCACTCACTCGAGGCTTATAAACATCATCAGAAAAGCATGCTTCTAGAGGGAATAGAAACTGCCCCAGGTAACCATGCCTCTGCTAAACCAAGATGATTTAGACCTCAAAAGTAAATAGGCCATAGCTATTAGAAGCTAAGGAAATTAGGATAAGATAGGGTAACATCAGAATAACAACTTCAACAATTTGCAAATGAAGAGCAGTGCTTGCACTCCTGTGAAGATTTTCAAGGGCACAGAAAGACATTTGCAACCTGTAACAAAATTCTGCTTCTGTCTGTGTTGTAGCAGGTACCATATTGCAGGACTGCCAGCAGCATGCCTATTCTCTTTCCTTAGCCAGGAGAAATACAGCCATCAGCTCTTTTTTCCGCCCTAGAATTAGGCTCCATTAAGCATTTTCTTACTGCAAACAATAAAAATAATCATAGACAATCCTAAGGATGGCAGAGAAGCAGAAGAATATTCCAGTTACAACAAGGCAGGAGGGTAACCTATTTCCCTACAGGCTAGTACATTTTGTCAGCTTCTCCTCTCAAAATCTCACCCCAGGTGTCATCTGCTACTCTCTAATTTATCTTGCTTAGTCCCATGTGTTCCCCTGCTCAAAGTCTGAGTTTACTTCTTCCCTTTCTTGCTATTTTAGGATAGTCTGTTCTCTATGTTCTAAATGAGCAGGACACTTTTGTGTGCTGCAAGATGGCAAGATTCAGGCAAGACACAGGAAAAAAAATATTCCAGCAGTAAAAATAGTGAAGCCCTGATATAACAGCAAGGAAAAAGCAGGGTCTACTTAAAGCATGAGAGGTTTTGTTTTCCTGTTAATCCATGACAAACTTCGAATGGAAATCAAGCATCCCTTTATCGAACTCTGCTAGTTTAGAAGTGTTCTACGTCCATAAAGATAATTCTACCATAATTTGGATAAGGTATATTAAATGTGTATTACAATAACACCAGGAGAGTATTACCTTAGCCAAAATTACTTCAGCCATCAGCACTAAGGGAAAAGCCACCTCTTACATTCAGCACATGGTCCAGGTAATTGAGGGAATTCAAATATCCCCAAGGACACTCTCACTACTGATGTCAGAGCTGCCTTTTGAGGCTGCAGTCCTGGAGCAAGGAGCAGAAACATCTGACACATCTGGGTACCAACAGCCAGGAGATTGAAAGGAAATAGTTTCAGATAAGGAAATAACCCAGAAAAGCAATGACTACAGATCTTCTGTGTAATATTGTCATCTATTTTAAGCTATAAACAGTGGGAAAAACAAGGAAGGGGAGGGGGGAGAGTGTTCCTGGGAAGTAAGAAATATTTTCTGAATATTATTGATAGTATTGCCTTTTTAAGAAGAAATATATTGTCTGCATTATGATCACAACAACTTTAGAGGACAAAGCCCTCTATTTGCTACAAAAATAGAATAAAAACTCAATTCATATATACGTTGTTCCAGATTTATGCTTGTGTATCTCCTTTGATTTATGTGCATTTTTCTATAAACAGATTACTGGTCAGCTTATTCCTGACCAACATAGGCAAACACAGCAGATTATTTATGTTTTAACCTAGTTACAGAAGAGCCTTGTTTGGGAGCAAGTGCTTACTTAGAGGTCCATAGTTATTTAAGCCTTGTCATCACTACTTATTGCCAGACTAAACAGGTAATTTATTTTTACTTTAACCATCAGATTGGCTTGTTATTTATCACCATGGAGCATATTTGAACTGATAACACAACCTTTTAGGAGAAGCATGAATCTGTTTTACAAACTAGGGTGGAAAGATAAATAAAGAAAATGAGAGTTTGACACTTTTTAATACTAAAATAAAACTGTAATGTTTCCAGGTATTGGAATCATGCCAGCAGAACTTAGTACATCGTCTGAAGGCAGACAATTCCAGTGCAGTTATTGCTCTGCTGGATGAAAAGTAAGGCCATGAATATGGATTTATTACATCCCAAATATGCATTGATATTACTGAGAGCAAGGCCTGAGCTCCTGAGTTCAATAAAATTTACGTGAACTAGTTCTCCAGCAGCCTAAAAAAATACTGTGTATTCTTTCAACCCCACAGGCTTCCTCCTATATTCTTGGGTTCTTCTCCTAATGAATTTTGTAAATACTTTTTTCCAAATAAGTCACTCCAGATGTTCTGTCTTGCCCAGTTTTGGCAAATGTGTCGCAGCTCTAGCCCTTCAACTGACCCAAAGAAACTTCAGAAAGTATTTGCTAACTAGACAAGTTGACTATACGGAAATCTTTTATTAAAAAATTACTCTACAATCAGGAAGAATAAAAGTTTCTTCTTGGGAAAGACTTGTACCATGCACAACAATATGGTCAAAGCATAATGAGTAACAAACGTCCTATACAAATGCATAAACATTGTAATACTTATCTACTGCCATCATTGGAAATGAGAAACAAATTTATTAAAAGTTAAGTAAAAAAGGAAACAGCTAAAATGCCTGTTTCCGCACACCTGTGTACAGCAATTAAATTAGCCAACTTGGCTTTCCTTATAAAACCTTTGCAAAGTAGAACGCCTTTAGAACTACTGCTGGAATATGACTTTCTAACTTTATGGGCATGGATATTACCAGAATTATTCTTTGCATGCCCTCTCTCACTACAAATCTTCCAAACTGCTGAATGCAGTTCCTGGGATGGAGGCTGGTACAATTAAAGAACATGAATCCCTTTCTGTCCAGGAAGAGCTATGTCCTAAACTTCATCACTGCTCACTGGGGGTACACACCAGGTTATTACAGGGAGTTTATATTCCATTAAACCTTGAGGTCTGCTTGTAACTGTAACACTGACTTCTAAATTCATGTCCTAATATCTTTTCTTTAAGGTTTGCACTTTGTATTGCTTTTGGGCTTTTGGTTTGGGGTTTTTTTGTGGTGGGCGGAGGATACTTCATCCTAATAACAGATTATTAATTACTTGATATTTAAAACACCTAAATCCTGGTGTCCAGACTAAATTTCTAGAGAATGTCAAAGAATGTAAAGGGGAATATTAGCTATCATGATGGGAAATGACGGTGCCTTGAGTGGAGCAAAGGGGACATAAGCAAAGCTGGTTTTCTCCATCCAAAGCTTAGGGTGCTTTTCACTGTGCTCATGGAAACACAGAAGATGCTTCTGACACCCTGTGCTACAGAACTAAGGTAAGCAAGGGCAGAACCTTGAAAAGCTCAGATCAACTTCTCAGCTGGGTAAATTAGCCAAGGTACCTTGCACTCAGATAACTACTGTTTTCAGGACCTGAGATAATCCTGATACTGCAGATAGTTCCACATTCTGCTGCATTGCAATGCAATGTTTGTTGTCATATCTGAAAAATCAGAATAACAGGATTTCTCACATGGCTGACTTGAGCCACACTTTTTAAATCCTCACAAGCCGCATGATTATCATTAGAGAACATTTGCTATAACTAAAGATGAATATACACTGTTGTCTTTGTATTCTGGCTACATTAGTAGCTACCTGAAATTTAGTTCACACAGAATAAAAAATAGAAATGTCTGGGAACAGAGGCTATTTGCAGAGATGACTATGAGTTCCAAAGTTTGCTGCCTCACTTCTTGCATTCCATTGTATGGTTCCAATTTCCTCATTCAGGATTTTATATCAAAAGTAAACACGGAAGGCAGTGGAATAATACTAGAGGAAAGCCAAAGGAAGTGAAAGGAGAATTCAGGTTCCTCAGCCTGACCTTTACAGCACTTCTTTTAATATCTCAGGGAAAAAAATAGTGGAGGCCATTAGGGATTCAGCCATGTTCCAAGACAAACTGAACTCTAGCACACAAATACAGAGAGAAAAAGGAGAGTTAGGAAATAAGGATCCAAGAAATATTATTTTTCTTCTGCTGCTTCTATAAAAATATTTAAGAAAAGAAGGTTTCCATTACAGCTACATATGTGCTCAAAATGGACAAGTAATAGTAAAATTTTAATCCTGAATGTATTTTATTACAATTTTTCAAGGGTATGGTAGGAACATCTTTTTCCTTATGATTCCTCAACACCTACTTATGACTTTTCTACTTAGCCAAAAGAAGCAACAGCTTCTGATCATGCACAGAAAGATCACAAGCTACACGGAACTGTCTGCCCAGTCAGAGTTTCCTGATTGTGTATTCTGGAATTTGTTCCAGCAGCAGCTCATTCCCTGAATGAGGCTGCCTATGCATCAGCAGCTGCTGTCAATGTTGTACTCTGCAGGCAGGCAAGGTCTAAGCCTGAGTCAGGTAGGAAAAAAAAAAAGCTCATGATGGAGATGGAAGGAATCTAAAATGCTCCTTCTTGGCTTTGATCAAAACACATATTGTTCAATATATTGACAAGTAGACAGAAATTCAGCCTTTCATATTGAGGATAAGAGTCTAAGACAGTGATTATACTTTGTCATATTTCTCATTTCTAAGTGAAAAAAAGCACAGTTTTCCAAAGACATGCCCAGAATTTCATGTAGCATCATTTCACTCTAGCTTCAAGAATAACTGTCCTATTATTCTGTTGGTCCTGCTGTAACTGGTTGTATGCTATTTTCTTTTAACAGTAAGCTTTGTTTCCAACTCAGTGTTTTCAAAACCAATTCATCTCTATTAAACATGTTTCAGTTGCATCTAACATTACTTACCCCAGAGGTCTACACTCATACTGCAGATTCTCACTTCAAGAAAACATCTATCAGTATGTCTTTGCTCCACTGACTATCAAGAATGCAGCTTAGAAATCATATAAAGTCTGTCCTTAGCTACAGACTCCAGAAAAGAACCCCAAAATTAATTGGATTTTTTTTATAAAACTACGTTTTATAAAGTTGTTTGCTATCTAATTAAATCTTAAATTGTCTAAATCTCAGTCACATCAATGCATTTCAGGAATGCACTGCTGTAAAATACAGGCATTTTTAAGTGGTGAAAGGATGCCTTATTTTATTCAGTTAGCAGCCAGGGATTGTTTTCAAGAGCAGACTACACAGCACACATGAAACAAGGAACAAATTCCTTCATCTGCAGCACAAGTTTAAGATGCAAACTTATAGCTACATTTCAAAATATCCCAAACCTCTCTGCCCTTTTAAAATGGAATATTAACATGCTTAACATGAACCAGCTGGCACACTGTGTCTCATTTAGAGGATGCTGTCCGCTATGTTTGAAGAGTGAATTGTTCTACAGAGCAATTGTTGATGGGCGGCAGCAGTGCATACAACATTTTTCTGAATTTTGCTGAATTTTTACATTATCATTTCCCAGGTCAATATCTCTCAGGCTTGGTCTCTCCTTCTGGGGAACTTTAAAAAAAAATTCAGGGAGAACTGTTTCACTCTTTGGAGACTGGTGTTAGGGAAAATAGGTAACTGCCAATTATCAAGAATATTATGCGTGGACTTGAAGAGGTCTCAGACTTTGGATGGAGAAAAAACCAATACAACCTACTACTAAAAAATTCCAAACAACCTTAACACCTGCCAAGTGAAATTGCACCAAAATTTGATCCAAACTGAGCTCTCCAGAAATCTCCAGCAAATCTGACAGTATGGCCCACATACAGACCCACACTCTGACCCAGACACTTTGTGTGTATTATTCACTAACTGCTTCACAAAGCTGATCAGGAATTTGCTGACTGACTTTTATTGGTAGTTTTTATTGGAAAAGTTACTGTCAAAACCTAAAGGTGACAGGGTTACCAATTTCTGTGTGACTTATAGATGCAGCCTGGGAGAGTTCACTGTGCTGCAAGAAAGAACACAACTCCCTCCCTGCTTTTCTCACAGAGCAGTCAGTCAGCATCAAAATACCTACTAAACAAACTCATAGGAAAGAAGCCCTCTATAAACCCATGGCCACCTTCATGTCCTGTCCCATTAATACTGACTACCAGAGGAGAAAACCTCCAGACCGTTGTTTACACAATCTCTTTTAAACAGTCAGGTTGGCACATCTGAGTTCTAGACTGAGACCTGCGTTACAGGAAAGTGCAGCACCTTCTGACTTGACTTCCAAGTGCAAAATACAATGTACAACCTTTCAGTGGTCACATGATAAAACAGCCTGAAGTACTTCTGCTCTGTTTGAAATTAAAGATAATATTCTATTTGCACAGCCTAATATAAATCCTGAGTAGCTCTGTACACGTTTGTTTTGATGTAATTCAGGATCTAGCCAGAAAGTCTGATATTCACTAACCACAAAGTGAGAGTGACAATATTCTATGGTGTAGACAAAGGGGAGAAAAGACTCCCAAGGCAGCAGGCAAAATGGTGCTGGGGGGCTGAACTATTCAGACCCTCATGCTGGGACTGGTAGGGCCTGTTGCAAAAATGTGCACTGATGAAAATTGACAAAGCTTGGTACAGCTGCACCAGCCCACTCTGCATGTGTGGAAGCCATAAAAAATATCATTAAAATGAATTGCTTCATATCCCGTGAAGCTTTTCCAATACAGAAATATTTGATTGACTGATACAGCAGAAAAGCACACAGACAGCCTGAGGAGATCAGGCTGGCAATGGCATATGCATGATTACACCATCCATTTCTTCCATTAGGTTTTCCTCAGTGTTTATTGCAGTTGTTTCTCATTGCTAAATAAATGGAAATATATTCCATCATTTTAAATTAAATTTGGTGAATTTTTGTAGTCGTGAATCTCGAAGACAAATTGCAGCAGCTGGAGCTACAGACTTAGAAAAATTATGTTAATGGTCTTAAATTATCCTGTAAAAGAACCTCAGAGATGTTACTCTCTGAGAATAGCTCCTGTGGAAACTGTCAGATAGAGAATGGGAGGAAGAAAGAAGCACTATCACAAGTGCTTTCATTTTGAGGAATTGAAATTGAGTCTTAGTGGTTCTTCCCCGATGCAAAAGTGTGAATTTAAACTTTTGTTACTGCTCCAATCTGAACATCTAAACAACACATCCTAACCTTATGGCTTCATTGCTCTTGTGTGCATTTCTAATAATTTCACTGGAAAGCACAAATAACAGGATTTACTTTCAAATTAAAAAAGGAATTACTCTGAACATATGAGGGCCAGTTTTAAAAAATTTAATTTTCTCATTTCTTCTACTCTTATGGAGAGCGAGTAGGAGTTTTCCTTTTCATAATAGGTAAAGCTAAGCAAGGTTTTTCTTTATCAATAAAGTACTAAAACATCCAATAATATATATTCTTTTAAAAATCAGTTGCAATAGTGACTACATTTCTTCTGGAACTCCAGGGTTGCAGCAACCTGGCCAAGTAAATAGTACAAGCTAAAGAAAATTTGGGTTTTATTCTAACTTGTCAATAAAGCGAAAACATTCTAGCTAATGAAATCTAAAAATTTCACCTAGACCTAAACACTGTAGAGACAAGTAACTTATCTGTAGGAGGGTGTCTTTTTTGCCAGCTGAAACGTCTAGAATGTTTCACAGCTTTTCTATAATCTGCTTCTGGCCAAGATGTTCCAGGTGCTGCCGATTTGGCAGACAGACAAAATCCACTTTTGAAAAGCAGCCTGGGAAGCCAGGAGCAGGCAGAGAGTGCCAGGGGCTTGTCTGGAGAGCGTTGGGACCCACCAGGCTACAAGGCATGGCTGGTGCAGAATTCCATGCTCCACACCCTACAGGGTTTGCAGGAATCAAAGCCCTTCTTGGGACTTGTTTTCTGGCAATTTGTAATTTGCAGTGTGTAAACATTCTGCACTGATTCCTTTGGTGGACAAACATTAAATTAACCCAAGTCTTAATAGCTGTTCAACCTGAATCACCCTAAGACTTTTCCCCATGACCTTGCTGCCTGCTGTGTCTCTCAGATCTGCTCCCCACCTCATCAAGTCATCTTGTACAAATCGTCCTTGGCACACCAAGCCTCAATCTGCCCCCAAGTTAAAGGGCTCTCTGAAATGAAGACTAGTTTGCATGGGCAGAAGTAACCCATTATTCATAATAACAATTAGAAAATAGTAAACAACTGGAAGCAACAGAAAACTGTTGGCTTCATACTACTGCTACTTACACAAAATAGGCAATGATAAAATTAAGCAGAATTCAAGTGCTATAGAAACTTGAGACAGATTGAGCTTTATAATCTGTCCAAAGCCTGATTTGTCACTATTTTGAGGAATAATATCATTTTTTTAAATGTTTATGGAATCAAGTTTGTTTTTCTAGATTGCATGGAATTGTGGTAGAATGCTTAAATGGAGCTCTATGTTCAGTGACGAGATATAAAAATAATTAAAAGATACGTATATACTGACAAGAAAAAGCCCCTTTTTATATATAAAAAGATAAATTATAAAAAAATGCATCAAAATTTTGAATATCAATTAACATCTTTCATCAGTTCTGGCAGTTCTGAAGTGTGACAGAACTCTCCAATTTTCAGTCAGACACAGCAGTTGCTGTTGCTCTTCCTTCCCCTGCTTCTGCCAAAGATATAATTCTCTGGGGGAGTTTACCATTCTCTTGGAATGCAGCTGCATTTATCTACTAAATTCACACCTTTCTGTTATCAAATTCACATCTTTCTGTCCAACTTCTTCACCATTTTCTCTGAATCTGGAAGCACTCATGTTTATGATAGTAAACTTCATTTTATTTAATCTAAAGCAGCAAACTCACCAAGCAGATAGACATAATGAAAGCATAAGGAAACATAAAAAAGCCTCTTTCTCTTTGCCAGAGGAAAAAAATAGATAGAATTCAACAGAAACCAAATCAGATGCTTTGTCTAGCAAGATCATTTTAAATGATTTGCAAATTTTCCTCTGGGTGCCTCTTTATATTTATTTTTTTTATATGCCTTAGTTTTTCTTTATTTCCTTAGAACTAAACAGAAAGTTTCAGGTTTTAAATTTTTTTTAAACTTAAGATTTATGCATTCATATATCTTTTCAGACAACTATTTAGAATCCAATAGCCCACAGTGAAGATATCCTTCCTCCTCCAAATAAACTTAGTTCATTATTTATACTTTCAAGCCACAGTCATTAATTCTTCTAGTGAATGAAGCAGAGTTTAGGGCAACAAATAGTCAGCATATGTTTTGTGCAATTTTTTTTTCCCCTAAAAAGAAGTAGACCTACATTTGTGTAATTTCTCATCTGCTCTTGGGTAGCTTCAGCACTACCATCTGGGGGGAAGCAAGCTGTTTTATCAACAAACGTTGAGCTACATTTTCAGGGGGGAAAAAATGAATAAGGAACAAATTTCAATGAAGGGTTTTATGAATAGGCTGTCTGAATTAACCATTATACAAGCATCTCCTTTTTCTTGGAAAAACACACGACAAGAATGCTTGTTTATAATACCAAACAATGTTCTACTTCTCTCTCTCTCACCAAAAATATGATTCTGAAAGATAAGAAACAAACGTGTTTATTTTTGTATTTAATAATGCTTGGTTATTCTACAACATGTGCTCTAGGTTTTGCACATCATCTTGAAAAAAATTCCAAAGCATATTCCAAGCAAATGAGTACATATTTTCAATTGAAGCTGATAGTGAAAATTTCAGCTCTGAAGAAGAAAACGGAGAAAGTTTTTGTGATGAGATTTGGTGAATCAAAAATCCCTTTAAGCACTCTAAATAGGAGGGGAAAAGGAGCTAGAAAGGCTTTGCCAGTTACAAAAACAAGTTGGGGAAGGTGGAGGTCTGATACTGGATAGAGGAGTCAGTATGGTTACAAATGACACAGGACACAGTGAATTAGCTGATAACCTCTTTTCTTTGTTCTTTGAAGGAAAATGGAGCCTCCATGTCCACCTCTAGATGGATCAGCACATTTTGCAAAGCAGGAAGGATGTTCCTCACAATGAAGGAGCAGCAGATTGGAAACTCCATGAAAAATCCACAGGGTGGGATAAGATTCACCTGAGGGTGTTGAAATTGTTGGCTGAACTGAAAAAAATCACTCTTAGTTTACCAAAGGTCACATTCCAATCAGACACAGCCCCAGGGAATAGAAATCTGCTAATAAGTCAAAAGACATGGATAGCAATGAACCTGAGCTGAAGATTCCCAGTCTACCTTTCAGAAATTCTCACAAAAGATGGGTTCAGAACAGGAAGAGATATATCTCTTCTTCAATAAACAGTGAGACATAGTGGAATAGGAGAGCTGGAGCAAAGGTAGCAGTAGTGATGTGCAGATCAGACCAGATGCAGCAGATGACTCATTTCTTTGGCCTTCTATGGTGCCTGACATGAATGGGTAATTCATTCTTCAACACCCACCTGCTAAAAATGTCAAATTTAGTGTTTCTCCCCAGGAAGAGATAGGATTTAGGACATTTTCCACTAATTTCTTTGGCCTCAAGGCACAGAATGTTACTTTAATTTTGAATAGGATGAGCAATAAGGAACATTACTGGAAGAAATAACTTTTAAATCAGTACTGGAGGTTGGTAACTCAGAGCCAGTGCGTCACTTTCCATCCAGTAATTCTGGACACCACATAAAGATCAATCATCCGTTATACTGACCCTTTTTTAAAAATTATTTTAATTAAAGCACAGGATATACACTTCGGTTTGAAAACAGTTTCAGACTAGTTTCTTTCACTTTCTTTTAAACGTAACAGCTTGATTTTTAACAGATGAGATTTTATAGAAGCTTCCTGCCAGTGAGGCAACCCGTGAGCAATCACCATCACTTGACTATGTGTTAGTGTGCAGTACATTACATCTTAGTTTTCTACTAAATAAACACTTGCAAACTGGGCACTTGATGTTTTTTAAGCACTTTTTCTCCGAAACACACTGTAATGCTAAATGCAGCAACGTGAACATATGAGCTAGTGTTGACAGCCAGACTCAGCTGCCTTGAGGGAGCCTTGCATCTGGATCCTTCATGGAGTACAGCCCTTGACCAAGAGCAGTAGCTCACCAGCCTAAAAATAGAGCACCTTCTGTTTTGCTTCAGGAGCTACCATCACGCTCAGCACGCTTTGGTGATGTCTACACAGCTCTGGCAAGTACACACTGACCTCCCTCCTCAAGGTGGAGAGAGAACAAGAGCTTCAGCTGCAATAGATTGTCCTGTACAACTGGCAGAGATGAGAAAGATTCACTAACACACAGGGCCTCAGCTACTCCCCTTTCTGTGGAAAAAAAAATAAATGTGTCTACTTGAGTTTTTGCGGTAAGTGGTAAGTCAAAGAAAAGGACTTAGTGACACCAGTATCACCAAGAGAATTGAAAATTTCAGTATCATCTAGGCAAGAACCAAGAGGAATCACTATACAAGTATTCTCTAGATTCAGGAAAACCGTTTCCATTTCATTGTGGCAGCAGATGAGGTACAATTTCTTAGGGGCCAAAAGAGGTAGTGCATCACAATATTATCCCTGCCACTACTGCCATAATGCCCAGTGACCTGTGCCCAGCTGGACATCCTCTCTGCTACTCTGGGCTATCAGGTTCCTTACAAAGACAGACACCTCTAGAAGGTGTTCAGATGAGGTGGGATCATCTGCCCTTTGGAAGTGCCCACATCTCTCCATTAAATACAAAAGGAATAGGGCAATGAGCAGAGATTATGTCTGTAACTTTAAGACACGCAAAATTTAGACCTATTAACATCTACCCCAAACAATATTCCTTGTCCTGAGATAAAGAATAATCTAGAGTTCTGAGGATTTCAAACAAGGGAAGGGATAAGGTCAAGCATAGAAACAATCAAGAGGTTTTGTTACATGAAATGTTATAGCCATGATTGATTGTTTTAAGACAGCATACATGGAATAAGATCAAATCCCCCTTTACTTCATTCTACTCTACAGAAACTTTCAATAAATTTTAAAGATTCTTTTTCTAAACAGGAAGGGCAAGATTCCCCCCCCCAATCTTCTTTTTGCCTCTACTATGAAGAACAGTGAATATGCACAACTTAGGAACTAGTTCCAGTGATGCTGGTGATTTTTAAGCTCCTATAAATTCCTTAAGAAGGTTATAATCCTTGATCAGCAAATTTTAAAGTACTTATTCCTAGAGGGATCAATATACCTTCAGAAAATGGGGAATCAATAAGGTCTTTTTGCAGAAATGATCAATGCTGAATAGATTGTTGGTCCTTTATCCTGCATAAGCCCTGATTGCAGAGTAGAGCCATCCACATCCACACTAAGACTTTAAAAGTGTTCTCTCTTCTATCAAAGTTCTTTAATGAAAACCCAGAGATAGTGCTTAGACTAGTCAAAACTGAGGCACATATCAAAAGCTACATATTAACCCAGGAATTATAACAGGACAAAATATGAAAAAAAGCCACTATGTATTGCTATGATTTTAGGAATGAAAACTGGAATAACAGAAGTGCTTTTCATTTATTTTGTTCTGAGAACAAGTTCAATGTGTAATGGTAGAAAAGAGAGAACAAGCAACAAGCCATAAACGATGCATGCACTCTATACCATCAGCTGTAACTGATCTTTTTTTGTCCATTTAACAGCAAGCCTTCCAAATGCAGACAAGCTTTTTCACTTACAGTCTCTCTGTAACTTATAGTTCCAACAGAGCACACTCAACCATCCACCCAATTAAGAAGAGGGAATTTTATGACAAATTACTTATATTACATGGCGATCCCAGTGTTTTAGGAAAGGTATGTATATCCTATTTTTTCTCAGAATAGGAACGTGTCTAGAAGTTACAATTTTATTTCAAAGAACACCAGTTTAGATTGCATTTACCATTTTCAGCATAGTTCTGCTACTCATTGTGTATCATAACAATTAAGCAGCACACAATTCAGTGGACTCTTGCAGGATTTGAGGATACACCAAGAACATCATCGATATCCTGGCTCAGAGAAGATGTAATCTAGAGCTTAACTGCACACAGTTTTCCAAGCACTGACTACTTAATCTTCTCTGTGTAAATAATTTCTCTATATACTACAATCACACCCCTGGTAAAGAAAAAAAAGTTTTGAGCTCTCAGTGCAGCTGACATGTTTTCAGAAAATGGCCTGGAACCTATTTCCATGATTATATAATGTCATGCAGATCACATCAAGAAGTTAATGAAATGGAGGATAAGACTTGAGATTTGCTGTTTCGCATATAAGATGACAGAATTAATGTAGCACCCTGGAATATTCTGAGGCAAGCAGACATTAGAAACCCAGATGTCAACAGGCATTTAGTAATTACAGGCAAGGAAAATCCAACCAAAATCATGTGACAGGTTAAAAAACACCTTTTAGTAGGATTTTGGGAAAAGGATGATTAGTACCAAGAAAATTAAAGGTAATTTTTTTTATTGCCAGCAATCCTTGTCTGTCTCCCAAAACTGTTGTACATCTGTTTTCACAAACAGTTAAAGAGTGTTCTTGGGCTCCTCCTTCTAGTAATTCTTATATCTTTAAAAAGAGATCAGGGGCACATTCAAGAGAGCAAGATCAATATTTATTCAAGAAACACACAGAATCAAATAGTTATGGCTGTAGAGGTGCTCCAGGAGAGACATCCACAAAATATGATCAATACCAACAAGATGACAGCCTAGCTCTACACTCAGAATATTCATCACCACCTCCTGTCTTTCCTGACAGATAACCCCATCTCAGATTCCTGTGGGACAGGGTGCAGTGACACTGGTGGATGATACTATTAAGGAAGAAAATTAAAGGATTGGAGTAAAAATTAGAGTGAAGGGCAAGGAGCTAAAGATGAAATAATAAACCACAACACCCAATAAAATAGACATTGTATTTTTATCCCAGGAATCCCTTGGCAATCAACTGCTTTCATTATCTCAGCTTTACTAATCTGTCCTTGAACTGTTTTGTAACCACTCTAAAAGAACACACAGAGATGAGCTTATTTATGAAAGTTAGCACTCATATTTGTATTAAATGCTCCTACACATCCAGTTTTTTGAGAGCACTGATTTAATCAACAGCTGGTTCACAATCTAGGTCATAAGCTTTGATTTTTGATCTCTACCTATTTACGTCCACTCTTTTCATTTATTTGAGGTTGGGATGATCACAGCAAGGTCTGTGGCTTCTCTCAGCATTTATAAAACATTTTGACTAGCCAGCTATTACTGTTATACTACAGAATCACAGAATGGTTTGGGTTGGAAGGGACCTCTGGAGATCACCTGATCCAATCTCCCGCTAAAGCAGACTCACCTAGAGCAGGTTGGATGGGATCATGGCCAAGCTCTGAATTTCTCAAGAGAACAAGCCTCCACAACCTCTCTGAGCAGCCTCCTCCAGTGCTCTGTCATTGTCTAAGCAAAGAAAATTTTCTTCATATTCAGATGGAATTTTCTGTGCTTTACTTTGAGGCTATTGCCCCTTGACCTGTCACTGGGCACCACTGAAAAGGCTTTGGCTCCACCCTCTTGACACCAGCAGGTGTCAAGATATTTGGCATTTGATATTTGAGATATTTGTATGCATTGATAAAATCCACTCAATCATCTCTTCCTACTAAAAACATGGCGGGGGGGGGGCGGGGAGAAAAAGTATAAATCTTCACTTCTGCTATTATCCATTGTCTCACTCACCTACTATCACAGTATTTCATCAAAAATGCTTCATTTCATGGAACTATACTGTTCAACCAGTGGTTCTCCAGGTTCTGGGAGAAGCCTAACATTGTATGAAACACATTCCTGCTGCACACTTCTCCAAGCACTCACTCAGTCCTGTGCTAGACCAGAGAAATATCAACCCCTTCCCTCTTTTTGCTATCAAGGTACCAACACAAACATGTTGTTTCAAGTGCATGACTTGATCTAGAGGATTCTTTCTACCTGAAAAAGCATTCAAAACAGATGCTTCTGGACAGCTTGAAAGAGGTAAGATATCCAGGATGTAAGAAATGGATGTTGCAGTCTTTGAAACAATGTTATGGTGTCTACTGACTGATTTAGAGTCCTTTTATAAGTGCTGAACACAAGCTGGCATGAAATTTAAGTAATAGGGTAAAAGAAATCCTTGGCTATGCCAGCTCATCTAAGATAAGGCAGGTCAGTGGAGTTCCTACTTGAAGACAAAAATAAAGCTGGAAGAGCCTGCTAGCTCTCTCAAAGGCCGTGGTGAGAACTCAAAATCATCTTGATTTAATAAGTGCCCTGAGGAAACATGGCCAGAGAAAAATATCACACAGGGAATAAATTGATCAACTGCATAAATGTAAGACAAAAAAAACCACAACTGAGGCTTTTAAGGCTCTCAGAAAAGTATCTGGGGTTCAAGCAATTGATCTGAGCATGTATCAGCCAAATCAGGCTACTATGAAGAAAAGCAAACAATATAATGAAAAGAAAAAGAGAATCTCTCTGTATAAGAATCAGAAAGGAATTTCTGATTTCTTCAGAGGACTTTGTTTCTTCTGGTTGACTCTGCAAAGGTGCTAGCTAAAACTCTGCAACTTGCTGTGGGAAACAACTTACAGAGGTCTTAATCAATAAGAGAAAATCCAATCCAAAGGAGGGTAAAAAAGGATAAAAAGTATCAAAAGTGCAGGAGTCACAAGTAGTGAGTAAAGATTGTGAGAAAAGATTGGGACTGTTTGATCTAGAGAACAGAAAACCAAAGTACAAGACATAATAGCAATTTTTAAAAATATCAAAGATTTCTAGAAAAAGAAGGCTAAAAAGTTTTCTAGTTATAATTAAGGAAAGCAGAAAAACCAAGGACCTAAACTACAGCAAGTAATATTAGATTAAAATTACATTTTCTGTGTAAAACTTTACATTAGAAAGATACAAAACATAAATGAATTGTAATAAGTACTGGTAACATGTATGGGGGGGCTTTAAGAAGATGTTACACAAAAATCTGTAAAACACACACATGTATGGTTGCTGCTGCCCTGGGAGAGCAGAAATCTACACACCAAGCCTCAGTCCACTCCAGCTTTAAATAGATATAATTGAATCAGTAATTTACATTTAATTATTTTTATATTAATAATTTTTCAGATTATCACAAAGAATTTTCAAAGCAAAAACCCATTTCAAGGATGACTCACAGTTTCCCTACTTTTTATTCTGCATCTTCTGGGACAGAAGATGAGGCCATATTGTCATGTTTCATTTGTTTTAAGTTGTCTTGAGGACAAGGCAGAGATGTAAAACATTCAAATTAAATAATAAAAATGCCCTTCTTCCCATTTTGAGGCATTATGTCATGCTAAAACATCTTTTATTAGTTCATACAAGGTGAGCAACAGAAGGAAAAACAAAAATGGAAAGGAAAGGAGAAATAGAAAAAAAAGTAGTCCACATATTCTACCTGACAGTAGGTCACAGTTCACTGTCTAAAGAAAGCCTGAATTCACTCTCTTTTTCTCTTTAAAAGAAATGTTATGTTGGTACGCCTGATTGCCAACAGATCCCGCAGCAGAAAGAGAGTAAAAGCAAGATGACATCATATTTTCTGATCTATTTTGGGGCTTTATTATAACTTGAGTATAAAAATGGCCTCTAGACAAAAATTTTACACATAGGCCTAGGACTATTTATACTTTTTCCAAAAATAAACCAAGGGCATGCGTCTCTAACAGTATAGTTTCTGCTTGAATGAGTTTTCATGACAATGTGAAATGCTGCAGAATATAATGGTCATGTCAAGGGTGTAGCAAAAACAGTCTTATGGGTGCAGAAAACCTCAGTGAAAGCTGCCTGTGCTTCATTCCCTCAAGAGGCTGTTGTGAAAGGATATCTGATATCAACTGTTGTTCAGAGAACACCTCAGAACACAGGCAGAACAGGTAACAGTCTCTTTTCACTCCTGACTTCATTCTTTACTTCCCTTCCTGAAGGAATGAGTGTGTTGAATCATGGGAAACAGAAGGCCACAGGTCATTTCACTGATTTCAGTGAGCCTCATTCTCTGAATTTCACAGGATTTCAGATTTCTGGGGATGCACACAGTGAATGGGATTAATGTTGGGAATACTATGTAACAAAAGAAGCATCCTCACTGTTTCTAGAAACAAATGGTGAAGTTTAACACTTGGTACTTTTAGTTTAATAAAGTGAAATATTATGTCAAGAAAAAAATATTCATCAGCAACATATACTTCTAAAAGTCCTGGATCTGCAGGAAAACAGTAGTGATAAACAGCCAGCAATTTTAACCAACAACAAAATCTTTTGTAAAGCCTAATTCTTTTCTCACTAATTACCCAAGAAAATAGGTTCAAAATGGGACATCTCTGTGCCATATGATAAACATACTTAAAATTAATGTTCAAAAAAAACCTCCTGAATATATTTCCAAGGCTGTGAAACATATCAGTGTACACAGAAATACTCGTCTTTCCTGTTACTTACTCTCACAAAATAGCAAGATATACATGAGGAAAGGATAGTCTCGCTTCATGTAAAATATTAAAAAACATTTTTATGCAGTTTCTTATCCTCTGCAAGTCACTTTCAAACTTTTGGTCACTTTCATGCTTGGCTCCACACTTAAGAATCAGTTTAAGTATTTTCTCCTAATACAAAAATAGACTCCTATTTGTTATCTCACCGAGGTCTCATGAATGTGCTAAATAGGACTCACTTGGGATTTGCCTTGCTGGTGGGTGCAGACAGCTATATGTGCACTCTACCCAAGCTGGGAAGTGCCAGAACACAAGCCAACCCCAGCAGGAGAACAACAGAGCCACATCACCATAGCTCTGAGCTAGAATTAATAGATCTACCGCTCAACAGGGTTTAAAGTTGGACAAACCTTTCCAGAGTTTTGATTTCTAAATATGATCTGTACTTGTAAACATGAGGTAGAGAAGCAAATTGCAGTAGTTCCATTTCATTGAATGGTGAAAGCATAAAAAAGGTGATTTTACCATAAATCTTCAGAAAATTCGAACTGGCAACTACCACAATTTTTTGCAGTCACAAAGAAAAGAATGGCAGGGTTCTACACCAGTTTGTTTTGTTAGAAAACTTTCTCTTAACTGTGAATCTATGGCATCACTGCTAGTCCAGTGAGACATATAAAGCCATATGGTTGTCTCATGTAATATGTTTAAGACAATACAGATGTAGGGTGAGCTAAATTTGTCTCTATTCTGTCTTCTTCTAGTTCCAGATTGTTTTCTCAGGCTGGAATTTCAATGGAACCAGTGGAACTTGGGGAATCATTTCAATTTTAATAAGCCAAATTTTCTAAATCCACAACCGTCTCTTTAAAGTGTAAAATGACAAATGCCCATGAAGAATACACTGATTTTTCAGGAACAGCTGTATCTCTGACTAATTTTAACAGAAGTAACAAAATCTGTAAAGTGTTCTTTTACTTGTCATATGACTTGAAAAAGTCTCTCAAGCACCATATCAAGGTTTCTAGTTCTGTGTTAAAACAAATTAATTTCACTAACACTGCTCTTTGAAATACGTATTTGTTCCGTAGGGATACAGACCACATACTTCAACTCCTGGGAATGCCTTCAAATCAAATGTATCTGAGACTCAATTTTCCTCAACAGTAGAGAAATCAGGTCCTATTTCTAGAATGATTCAGAAAACTCAGAAAAAAATGGGAAAAAAATTATTCTAATAAAGATGATCATACTTATTTCAGCAAAAATAAACCAATTTTTCAGCAGTAAGCAAGTAGACAGTTCTGAAATACACTGGAAAAACCCAAGGAACTATCCAGAAAACTATACAGAAAGTATTGCTATATACTGTCCTCTTTGTATTAAATGCCTCCAATTTACTGATTTGGCAGGTGACTAATTGAGAATTAACAGTAATTTGTCTCTAGCCTCTTACTACTAGTGTATTTTACTTAATTTTTAATGCTGTTCTTGAGCAATACAACTGGAGAATGATTACAGTGTAGATAACCCTGTGCAGCAAAGGACAATAAGCTAGCCTTTAATTCAAAGAACTAACAATGACAACAAAATAAACTGGAAATGAAAACATGGGGGAAAAATTAACAAATCAAGTAGAATTAATACTGTAAAGGCAGTATCATCACATTGTGTTAATTTCTATCATCTTATTTTTTCAATAAGGAGTGTGGACAGTGTTGACCAGGGGAGAATTAAAGAAAGCAAGGCTAGTGGACCTTTGAAGGAATGGAACGAAGGAAAAGGCAGGAAAAGTTTTGTTGTTTTTTTGTTTTTTTTTTTTTTAAAGGGGAAGCTAAATTTGAGACAAAATAAAGGCAAATAATTTGTGACAAGATTTGGACAAATATGACTTTGCTGGACTACTCTGAGCCCAACTTCAGTTCTACATAAAGAAGAAATATAATTCAGATATTTTCTTGTATCCTGCAAACCTGACTGATGCAGAGAGAGTACCGTGATCATTAAAAAACAGTAAAAGATCACACATAGCTCAGGATTATCTTTTCTTCAAGAAACAAATGGCTGATCAGTGTGCTTGATGATAAAGCTTTCCCTATTAGTTAACAAGCCCCTTAGCCTACAAATGGTAGAAAGTTTCCCACATCCTGCAAAAATAAGTAAACAGGCAAAAAATCTAGCTTGACAATGATATGCTGGAATAAAGGTGAATTTAATTGATAGTGTAATCCTGTAGGAGAGACTTCACATTCCAGTGTGCTGTACTTTCCTTAGACTGTTTTTCCAGCACTCTGACTCGACTGTCTGCAACATTCAATTATACCCTGCAGCCGTTTCCAGAGAACTAAACAAGGCCAGCCTCCGCTGGCAGAAACCTGAAATCATACAAAATGCTTTTGGCATTCGTTACTTGCAATCAACTGCTTGAGTACAAATAAAAATTCAGCCCAGCATGAGCAGCAAGAATATGTGGATTGTTATCTTGTCCAAACCAGACAGCAAATTTAGAAATCTAATAACTTAAAGGGTTAATTGTAATTGAGACTATTTCTCTACAGAATGTACACACAGAGGATATTTCTTAAGGGACAGGAGTGGACTATAATGGATCAGATATATTCTAATGGCCTCATGCTCCAAACAGTAAATTGTCTTGACTGTAAGCATGAAATTAGATAAGATAGCTAAGATATGACCTTCACTCTTCATATACAACACATAATGAATATCATAACTACGTTAAACATGCTGTTTCTTAACAGAATGTCAATTAGCTCTCAATTAATTATAAACAACTTGAGGTCTATTTTAAAAACATTCCCCATAAAATGATCATTTTCTCTAACATACTCTTATTTATTATTATTCATAGAATAAAATTTGTCAGTAGGTCTTAGGTCATAATTTTTCTGTGAGTTTTACAGCAAATTTTCACTGGCTTAAGCTCAGTCTGTTTGCTATAGAAAGAGCATAAAATGTCTCTGCTCTGCTATTACCAGAGTGGCAGTACAAGTGCTTGTAAATACAAATATGACCATATAAATATGACACTTACTCCCTGTTAACAGACCACATATTGACAATCCTGATATGAAACATGGCATCTAATATGTGGTTTACCAGAAGACATTTGACCACTACCCTATTAGTGCACATTTGCTAGTGTACTAAAACCAGCTAATAAAATAAACCTGTAGTATTTCTAAACTTAAAAAAACAAATTATTATCCCTTGCTTTCCCCCCCCTTTTTTTCCTTTTGAGTATTCATCCAGCTGCCCTAAATAATCATAATTTTAATGCTCAAACTGTGACATCTCTCCTCATCCAGAATCTCTGCTTTGAGGTCTCACGTGAGACAGACCATGATATCCACATGACTTTCATCTGGAACAATCTCATTGAAGCAATGAAGATAAGAATATCTCACGTTTTAACCATCAAAGCACAAAATTTTAGTGGCTGAAATTACTTCTATAGTGCCCAAGGGCAAGGCCTTTTTCATGTGACATTGCACAAAGGCAAGGAAAAGACTGACTTTCTGAACTTCAGTGCCAACCCATCCATGAAGAAGGCACAAACCAAACCTCTTCTACCATGGATCATGTTTTTATGTTTGGGGGGATTTAGACTCAGAAAAAGCTTCTGCTTGCTTTTTTTTTTAATTTTTTAACCTACACTGGGCTGCAGTTTCAAGTTTTCACTGAAGTCCATGGAAAGAGAACCTACTTTAAAAAAACCTTGCTGGTATCCTACAAATCATGAGACTGCAGGGCATGGGACTTACATTTTCAATATGGCAAGAATTTCAATATGGCCAGTTTAAGAACTGTCAATCCAGACTTCATGAAAGAGAATAACTTCTTTTCTCTTTTTAGATTACATAATTCAGAGCCGTATTTGAAGAAGGTACCGTTACCCTCAGAAATCTTAATTCAGAACTGTCAGAGGGGTTTTCTTTTAAGGATTTACATAAAATACAGGAAACAGTGCTTAGAAGAACCCATCACTGGAAGCAAGTGGATATATTACTGTGCTCTATAACTGACAAAAGACTGCTGAAATAAGATGCTTGAATTATTGTTAAATTTTATAGACTTAAAATTCCATGTTTCTGACACCAGTAAGGACAGCTTTATATTTCTAATTGAGGTCATTAAATATACATTATTCTTTGGTGCATTTAATTTATACTTGAATATTGTCAAATCTCATTAATCCCTACCAAGATCCAGATTGAACTGAGCAGTGTTACCCTTAAATGTGGGGAAGAATAACAGGCTTGATACAGGTGACAACCAAAATGGAAGGAGTTGTCTAAATGCCTTGGGTAGACTGAAGCACTAGCTAGAGTGTTCTAAAACTCAGGAAAATCAACCTTCAAAAGATTCCAGATTCCAATATCTGGTACATTGCATTTTATAGTACACATTTTACAGTACACATTTTATAACATGTCAGAACTGTAAAGAAAAGAAACAAGAATGTAGGAACCTAAAAGAAAGAAATATGCACAAGTACACTCCAGAAAAAAATGCTTACCCAAGACCATGTCAAGCCCAGCATATTGCACATTTTCAACTCAAGAACAGTGGAATGATGGGTGTATGGGCTTGGTTGTATTTAAAAGACAAGCAGATTACATGTTAGAACAGCATGGGAGACTGAGACCTTAAGAGAACCACATCATAGCGAAATAAAGACAAAATTCAGGAATCCAGACTCCAGGAAGCAGTTTCCACTATGTATCTCTATAACTCTGATGCAGTTCTTTAGCAAGAGATTTTCTGTTTCATTTTTAAAACTAAAAATGGTAAACCAGCACACAAAAAATGTCTTAGAAAAAAATTAGTATCATCTACTATTAAATTTCCATAATCAAAATAATGCCCTATGATCCAAGAAATTCTGGACCTGTGTCAGAACTACATTGAAAGAATAGTTTTAATGGTTTAGGTAATGCACAAGTCATAATAATTAACTGTTGAACAAGACTGCAAAGATTACTTTTGCTCATTACCCAAGAGGAGAGAGGTCAGTGTTTGCTTGGGGTTATCCTGCTGTTTGGTTTTGAGTACTGTGATATTCTCCTATGGCTTCTAACAAAAAAGAGCAAAATATTTGCTTTGTGAATTGAAATAGACCCAGCTACAACCTTGTAACATGACATTTTACTTTGCACGTTATGAGAATTTTGGTTTTGTTTTGCAAAAATGACAGAATTTGTGAAAATATGACCACCAGTCTGGTAAAATTAACATTGGTTTATCTAAAGAGCTAAACTGAGCAATGCTTCAGTGCTCTAAGCATCAAATGACATAACCTTTTTTTTTTAACACAAGAGGCTTCAAGGAAGAATTATCTACTGACTTCTTACTACAGTTTATCACATAATTAATCAAGGGAGGTGGGGTGGAGGAGTTGCTGTTGACTTTTTCTATCAATATTGCCCTTCTAAGTTTAGTCCAGACCAAAGAGGCAATGAAGCTGATGGGAGCACACTGCACATGATCTAATGGCTGTCAAATGAAAGAAGACAGTTGCATCAGCATGCCCACAAAACAGCTTAAAAATGGGGAAAAAGGAAATCAAAGTGGCAGTGAAGGACTTTAACTCTGTGTATATAGTGAGACAGAACAAATTGCACAAGACACTTCAGGGCAAAGAAGGGAAAAAAAACCAAAAAACCTCTGTTCATCAGTTTAAGTAATTTGCATCTCCAAACCTTCATTTCTAGTGGAACTACATAAAATCTCTTTAGAAGTTCTTGTTCAGTTATTCAGAAATGAGTTCAAAAAGCAGAAATATTTGTATTGTGAAATAATAATGATTGCAGGTAGTTCGAAGCTGGCACCCATGAATATGTATATACAATTTCCTTCCTAGGTTCAGTATTGTGCAGACCAATAGAAGGATTGTCCTAAACCCCTCACAGTAACGAGGAACCCCTCACTGCATCTATCTCTGGTTTTGCATGCCTCTCCTTCTGGTCATATCAGAATATTGCCTTGAAAGAATTTCCCTTTCGTTGGTAAAATTTAAGTAGTCCTCATGGGTCTTAGTGTTTGCAAGCCAACTGTGAGATGGCAATATAAGATGTATAAAATATTTATTGTATTAAAGTTATTGCTCCTACCATCTCCAGTCTTAATGCTAAATCTGTGTCACACTGGCTTTGTTTGAGTGACAAAGTGCAAACAGCACAATTTAGCAACAAATACAAATATTTTTGGCTGTTTTCATTAATTGCAGCACATAGGCATTAATAGCTTTTCTTAGACGAGCATAGCAAATGCACTATATTTAAAAGCATTAAAGACCTCAATTGCAAGAGTATGATCTATGATGAGGAAAAACAAACAAGAACAAAGGAAGCATTTCAATGGTTACCGAGAAATAATGGAAGATTTCTTCATCAGCACAATTTGCAAAACTACATCTTGTCAGTCTGACTGCCCTCAGCTAAATGTACAGGATCTTGTACTCCTATAATGCTCTATAGACAAGAAATAAAAGCTCAAGGTGCATTTCAGGAAAGCTTTACCGTCTCCTAAAACACTACCCTATATCAAGCAATTTTATGAATGGTAAATTGTCTTCACATTCTCTGTTGGCCTTTCTTCCTGCAGTCTCACTACAGCTTGCCAGATTCACCATAAACAGATAAACAAACATTGAATCCAAAGTACTTTTGACTTATGGAGCGAGACAGAATTCAAGGAGCAGACATCTGACCTATTTTTTGTGAAGCTGTGTTGCAGAGCTTTTTAAAAATATGCTCTCTTCTGTCCCTGTTCCTTTGAAAAAACTGCAGTTTGAGTATACATTCAAAAAAATCTTTTTTTTGTCAATGAACCAAACTAAATGCACTGTCAGAGCCTTTCCAAAGCTGTACATTATGGCATGCCATTTACAGTGGCTGCATTCACAACACTGTGCTTCACATTTAATTAGCAGGAAATCTAAGAAAGGTCACACAGAACCCATTAACTCATTAACTTTAAATTGCTTGCAGGGGTAATTTGAAAGCATGGCAGCTCCCTTTTCAATATTTTAAAATAACATTTTAATCAATTTCTGTAAAGGAACAACAAAAGAACCAAAGAGTGAATGGACTTTTTGGTAATATTTAAAAAATTGCAACTCTTCTAGCCAGAAAATTAAAATGCTTCAGTCCCTCTAAGGCTTCCGTAGTTGACTGTAAATATATTTGTTCCCAACAAGTAAAAAATTACTCTTCATTGCCATTTTACATCAGGTTCTGGTGATCTGTGAACTACCACCCAACTACATCTTTATGCTGAATTTTATATTGGCATGTCATGGACTTGCTGTAGCGTATCAATTTCCAGCTCTCAAAATTGAAATGAAAACATGTGCAATTATTCAAGAAAAAGTTTTTTTCTAACTTAGATACACATCAGCTCTGGTATAAAAGAATTGACTGATTAAACTTCTACATGAAGTCAAACTGATGCCGCGACATCCATCATTTAGAACCAGAGGCTTTTTTTTCTGCTGTTGTTTTTAAATAGCAGCAGGACTTTTAATGTCAGTCTTGTCAGATGTAAATTTTGTCTACATTTCAATTCTCTGATATCTTCAGCATCTTACCTCAAACTGACTGTGAAGCTGATGAGTGGCTTTGAGATGTGTGATACTTAAAATGATGTCTCTTCTGTGGCTGAGAAGAAAATACAAGTTTTCAACAAGGAGTGACTGGACAAGCGTTGCCTTGGATTTTTTTCCTATTTAAATACACACAGCCTGTGTGGACTAAGAAGGGTGAAATCACTTTTATATCATCTCTTTCTCCATTTTCCCTCCCATCCCAGAAAGAGCTGCGTTCTCAGAGAGGGCAACAGGCTCCATACTGTGGCTTCTGAGTCATGGTTTGATGCTCAACTGGTTGCTGGATGTACTGCTTCAAGGAAGTCATTATTTTGAAATGTGCTTTGGTCAGACACTTTCCCTTGCACAAGTCAATCTGATCCACACTATAGTAGCTGGTCACCAGCTGTGTTCAGGACAGGAAAAGTGGCAGGGTTCAAAAAACAATATAAAACATATGCCATATCCATTCAGAGTGTGAGCAACAGGCAAGATTTCAGTTGTAAAGTTTGAGCCTACAGTAAAATAAAAGGTATTTCCTCCTGTCTACTCCTAAGTTAGTACCAACTCAAGGTCACTGAAGCTGGAAGTAAGTCCCACTGAGGATTAGGGTCCCAATTGTTAATAGATATCATGAAGTTCCACACTCATCTCCTTGTTTACATAACTGCATCACAGAGTATCAGGTTGGCAGAACTTACTAAATTGTCCCAGCATCCTTCCCAGACAAGTATTTTGTACATGCTACTGCACAGGTGAAAAACCCACATCCTCTTACAATGCCCCAGTTCTATCTTGCATAAAGGTTGCTTTAAAACATTCACACCTCAAATACATACACATCCAGAAAGGTTAGTAGCAACCAAGAGTTTAAGTGAGGACAATGATTGCCAGAAAAACTGACTGCCTAAAGCACAAGCTCATTTGCCTTCAGTTACTTCATTACACTCAGCTGATGAACTACAAGGAATTCAATTTTTTTTTTTTGCTTGCTACAAATGTATACACCCACTCAATCAGCACAAAATTCTTTCCTACAGATCACTGCAGTCTATTAAGCCTGAAACTCACATCTGCCATCACCTCAGATATGTATTTCCTTGGAAAAACAACATTCTCTGCACACAGGACTTTAAAAGGATTACCTTCAGCAATATTTAACAGACGCTAATTTACCCAACAATGTAGTCTTATTACTGAACACTAGCTCACAAAATACTGCTAATGACTCACATAACCAACTCTGCTTACCTACCCCACTTTTTAAATTTTATCCATGTCTGTATAACTAAATTTAGGAAATTCTCAAGAGTAATTCATAATATGTAATCATGCAATCAATTCCTCCACTCCAAAATATTTTTCTGAAAATGCTTTAGTCAGATGCTATCATAAAAGTGAGACAAATTGTCACTGATTTTCATCCTTAGAGTCAAAGGAGGATTATTGGCCATTACATGCCATTAACTTTGTTCCAATACATGCATACACAGTATAATTCATTTATCAGAAAACCAATTAACATTTTCAACTTTTCCTTCAGTATCACCTTTGCTACTCAAATAAAACAGACTGTAATTAAAGTCTAAGAAATGAGGAGTGTTGAATAATTTGTGAAACATATGTGCCTCTACCATTGTGCATCATAGCAGCATGCATTTGCAGGTAATCTTAGACTAACTGAACTGCTTTTAGGCATTTAGCAACTTTATTCTCCCATGAAATGAATTATGTAAATAAACAACCAGTAAGATTTATCTCTCTTCAGAGTAAAAAATGGGAGAACTCCAGAGGTGGAAGCATGTTATTTCATTCTCCTCTTCTGTAAAAAGATACCTTCTTACAGCTGAAGGGTGCAACATATCTACATTTGTAAAATGTCTTTGAATTACCACATGAAAGGGACTGTACAACTGCAGAACACTATCAATACAGTTTTCTACTTTCCATTAAAAAAAAGCCGTATTAATTGCAAAGGATAGACAGAAAGCAACAAATATGGTCCATAAAGGGAGACTTCAGCATAACAATTGATAAACACCTATTTTCCTTAAAAATCTGGATGAAAAGATTGAAAAATCATGAAAAAGATTGCCCATTTTAGCAATATGCTAAGTGTTGCAGTTGCAGAAATAAACCTTGAACTTACTGAATTTACATTCTGGGAAACACAAGCTTTCTCAGTTTTTACAAGTGCTGTATCTACAGAGTCACAGAATCTGGCTGGAAAACACCTTTGAGATCATCAAGTCCAACCTATGACCAAACACTGCCTTATCAACCAGATCCTGGCACTGAGTGCCACATCCAGCCTTTCCTTAAACACTTCCAGGGACAGTGACTCCACCACCTCCCTGGGCAGCCCATTCCAATGCCCACTCACTCTTCCTGTGAAGAAATTCTTCCCAACGTCCAACCTGAACCTCCCCTGGGGCAGATTAACACTGTGCTCTCCTGGCCTGTCACTGGTAGCTTGGGAGAGGAGACTGAGCCTCACCAGCTACAACCTCCTTTCAGGGAGCTGTAGAGAGTGATGAGGTCACTCCTGAGCCTCCCCTTCTCCAGGCTGAACATCCTCAGCTCCCTCAGCCACTGCTCCAAAGTCATGCACTCCAGAGCTTCATTGCCCTTCTCCAGACCTGCTGCAGAACCTCCATGTCCCTGAACCAAGGGGCCCAGAACTGGACACAGTACTCAAGATGTGGCCTCACCAGTGACAAATTCAGGGGAACAATCACTGTCCTGGTCCCATTGGCCATACTGTTTCTAGTAGAGGCCAAGATGCCATTGTCCTTCTTGGCCATCTGGGCACAGGTGGCTCATGTTCAGCTGCTGGTGACCAGCACCCCCAGGTTCTTTTCCGCTGGACCACTTCCCAGTCACTGTGCCCCTGGCCTGTAGTCCTGCAGGGGTTTATTGTGGCCAAAGTGCAGGACTCAGCATTGGGTCTTGTCGAGCCTCATGCCACTGGTCTTGGCCCATCAATCCAGCCTGTCCAAATCCCTCTGCAGGCCTTCCTGCCCTCCAGCAGATCGAGACTCCAACCCAACATAGTGCCATCCCTGAATTTGCTAATGGCAGACTCAATCTGGTCACCTCAATCATCAATAAAGACATTAAACAGGACTGGGCCCACATTGATCCCTAGGGACAACACTGGTGACTGGACAACACCTGGGTGGATCACCATGCAGCACCACTCTCTGGGCCTGGCCCTCCTGCCAGCTGTTAACCCAGCAAAGGGTGCACCTGTCCAATCCATGGGCTGCCAGCTTGTCCAGGAGAATGCCATGGGAGAAGGTGCCAAAGGCTTTGCTGATGTCCAGGTAAACAACATCCACAGCCTGGCCTCACCCCCTAGGCAGGTCACCTGGCCATAAAAGGAGATCAGGTTGGTCAGGCAGGACTTGACCCTCCTAAATCCATTGGTTTTCATCCCTTCGTTGTCCTGTGCTTGCCAGGCGATCCCACTCAAGATGATCTGCTCTGGCTATTCAGTTACCAAACAGACAAAGAATTTCAAGATTTTAAATCTTAAATGTGAGAGGAATGTTGGGCAATAAAGCTAAAGCCAGCTTTCTGAAACTAATTCAGGGGAAAGGTTATTCTGTCATCTAGCATAGCAGAAGTTGCTCTTGTCTGCTTTGCCTACGCATGACAGCAAAATGGATTTCACAGAACTGTTGTTTAGAAGTACACTATAGTCCCAAACAACATTTTTAGTAAAATTAATTCACACTTTTGCCTGAATGAGCCCTGGGAACCATATGTATTTTTGTTACAGCCAGCCTCCACTTTTAGTGAGTCATTCACAAAGAAAAAAATAAAAATGCACTTTCACTATAAATATGAAAGCTGACTACTTTTTCCATGTGCTGGGATGACCGCAGTTGCCCCACTGTCAATGAGTAATTGAAATTCTGCCTGCACCACTCACTTAGTGAAGCCTTTCAAATGGAAAAACAAAGTTAGTGAGATAAGGACACAGTGATACAACACTGCTGAAGACTCTCAATATGTAATCATCCTCCCAGCGAGGCCTCAATGGCAGATTTTAGCTGTCCACATGTAGAATTCAATGCAGCATGACCTTGTATCATTGCTTGTCCAGAAAATCCCTGGAGAAAATTAAACTATAGCTGTCCCCTCCCTTTCCAAATACAAGACGGAGGGAGACAATAGAAACAACTTTGTGGGGAGAATCTTTTTCTGATGCTGTGGACCCTACTGAATCAAGTCAGAGTAAGTCCCTGTGTCCCTAAATTGACCAAGGTGAACCAGGCCCTTTGCATGTAAAACATGTCATGCTTTTCCTGTACTAAAAATGGCACAAATGGAAGCTGACTGGCTGACAGTTGCTGTAGAACTGGAAAATATACTGGATTCAACCTTTGGCATTTGTGATCTATAATCAGAAGTATAATAAACTTCTGCTAGATGCCAGATTGTTTGGGGGAAAGGAAGCACCACATGAGAAAACTTTTGCAATATCATCAATACAAATCTGTGTAGGCTGTTTCCAAAGTCACAGTAAATCTGTGTGAACACAATCCCTCAGAAGGCTCACAGTCTTATCATCGTGACAAAAAATGGAACAGCAGAACAAGGCTGTGGAGTCTGTGGTACAATGTCACAATGGTTAAGGTCTGAATGAGCCATGCTACCACTGCTTTTACAAAAATGCTTTTTGTTAAGCATCTTACATGGTTTAGATCTTGTCTTTCTGGGTTACCCAGCTTTTGGTCTCAGTCATTAGTGGCTAGGTATAAAACATGAAGTGAATTCCTTGTCCTAGCCTTCTATTTTTCAAGGCATTTCCAGTTCATGATTCACATTCTTCTTTTCTTCATTCCAGCCTTGTTTGTTGACACTGAAGCCTGTAGAACCCACAAGTATTTTCCAGTTATTTTATTCATACCCTTGAAGCTGGGGACCTGGGTACCTTCCCCACCTCCTTAGGCTTACAATTTACATAATCAGAATCCATGTGTCAGATGCTGACATTCTCCCAACATCTAGACAAATACTCAGAGGATGTCAGATGGAAAGGATCACCACCAGGAAGAGGTTAAACCTCTCAGCTAAGCTTCTGATTTAGACCTTAAAGATAGGTGGGATTGACTTGGACTCTGCAGCATAACTGAACAAGAAAGTGAAAGGTCTAGCCAGTCCTATTTTACAAATAAGTAACTGTGACAATATGCTTCTTCTAAACACAGTTATATGCCCCCTCTCCAGCTATCTGTTTGCAGTGCCTCAGAAGTAGAATTGGTTGTTCGGTATTTTTGCATATCAGCCTTTTAAAAAAAGATATTCAAATAAAATAAAAAAATTTTAATGAATATTCAATAATGTGTATATGTAGAGTTGAAACAGTGCAGTCAACAATTAGTCTGTTTCTGCGGGATTGTGTCTTAAAGTAAACCAAATCTCTATCATAACAAACATGTTATATTGGAAAGCTGATTAAAAGTAAAAAAAAAAAAACCAAAAAACCCCACCACAACCAAATTGTCTAACTAGAGTATATTCAAAGAAAATTCTCCATATATTAAATAATCGCTTTTTCTACTAGAAGAAGAAAGAAATTACGTATAAATAAGCCAATATTTCTCTTTTGTTTTTATCAAATAGGATCATGTTTTCTACCACCCAGGTTTTGGAACAGCATGCTCATATTGGAACAATAACCACCAGGTGCCTGAATTAATTTTAATTACAAGTCACATTCTTCTCTTCAATAAAAGTAAAACTATAAATTAATTTAGCCTTTTTTATTGAATTACAACAACCTCAGATCTATTCAGCAGTCATTGGTATAAAAATCTTTGTTTTTTCCTTAAAAAAAAAAATGGGTCCAATCATAAGTCCTAGCTCCAACTGAAGCCAGAAACAACACAACAATATATATTTTTACTTTTTCTCACAGCAGCAATTTTGCTCCAGTGTACTTTAGAACTCTCCACACAGTGATCAGTACCTGCCTATGGAGTGTTATTACTTTGTTCAGGTAAAAATGACTGTGCATCACTTTAGTCCTTGAGGTGGGGGAAAACCTGAATTCTGTGCTCTGACAGTTGCTTACATACTTCAAAGTCTATAAGGGAAAAGCTTTCTACAGAACTCTTTGCCTTCCTTCAGGAAGAGCTCAACAGAAATGGGGCCATCCACACAATAAATTCCCCAAACTCAGCTCTGCAACGAGACCACAAATAACCACATAAGCTTTTGAAAGAAGTTGGAAAGGTTTTTCTGTCATAATGCTTGAAACCACAAAAAAACAATACCAGAAGAAGAGGGACTAGAAACCTGCTACTAATAATAGGTCATATCCTAATATTTCTTCACCGAAGCAAAAGAACAGTGAAACAATTTCTTGAAGCCTTAATTGGAAATATTGGTTTGAAAACCTAGATTTTTTTTTTTTTAATTTCTGTACAATCAGCAGTAGAGGAATGGAGAGTAATTTCTTAATATTATATATGTAATATTACTTAATATTATTCACCTTTTGGTGCCATGGCAAGTATACGCTAATATAATTCACACTTTCTTTCATAGAACTTCTGAAAAATTTAGGTTTATCATAATATTCCAAGCAAACAAGCAGCTCTCAAGGAACATTCTTTGAAGTAACACCAGTCTGTAACTTTATTTTTATGTTTGTACTGCGATAGTTTTCTCCAAGCTAGAGTTGGTTTTCTTTGCAGTGGCTGTTATGGGGTTGTGTTTTGGGTTTGTGCTGAACACAGGGTTGATAATAAAAAGACTTTTTGTTATTGCTGAGCAGGGCTTACACAGAGCCAAGGCACAAGTCATGGCAGAGATTTATTGTAGGATAGCAAGAGCTCGAAAACAGTTAGTTGTAATTATTTTGTGTAAGGAATATTTTTAAGGCTGTCTTCAACTGAAAATGAGACCATTTTTATCTAAATCCCTGAGAGCACTGACTAGCACAGTAGAGAAGACTAAGATAGAGGGTAGATCTCTACTCCTAAAGTTCTAACCTGCATTAAATAGATGCACAGTAATGCTGCATCTTTACAACACATTTTCCTTTGTCTTGAACATACTCTTTTTTTCTAGTTTAGGTGTCTGACAGATAATTTAAAAAATAAGGAATAAGCATGAATAAATTAGACTGGAGAGCATTGCGTAGCACACATAACCACCATTTTTTTGCACAGTGCAGTCAAGACTTTTCTAGTGATTCACAGAGAATCTTTTCTAGAATTATGTTTCCCATACAAATTTGGGAGTTGAAAATTTTGTTCTGGGCTTTTTGATTCATCTTAAGTCTTGTTAAGTAACTGATATTTGATCCCAGCTTTGTGTTATTTTAACACTGTCTACACGGATGCATATTACATGACCCCAAAAAAATCTGTCTGGGAGAAAATTCTCATAGCTTCTCATGTTTTTCATTGCCTATATACTCATTTTTCACGAGTATTGTACAAATTAGATTCTTACTGCATCATTAAATATAATTATTTGGTTTGAAATATGCTGAAAGCTTGCAACTGCTTTTATAACAATCTGTTGATGTCCAGCACTTATAAACTCAAACTCCAGGCCTTTATTGAAGACACTTAATTCCTTAAAACAACAGGGTTTTATTGAAAGTGAAATTTCAAAAGGCCAGGTAATTCTGAAACTTAGTTCTTGCCACTACTCATGAACCTACTACTGAAAAAATGAAATTCCTTGCAACTAAAGTCTAAAAATTTCTCCATAAATCAATAAGGGTTTTGTATTTAATTGTTAGGCATGTACAACTGGACATGGAGAAAAGTGCAAACTTAAGGTAGAAACAAATACCTGAGAAAAACAGCATGTACAGTGCAGATGTCATTATGCAATCTGCCTCTCCAATAGGAGAAAATGAAAAAGAAATTGAAACCCGGCAACTGGTGAAAAGCAATTAAACTGCAACTAATGAAACATCGGAATGACTAACGGTTGCTGACAAGTCCATCCAAAGAGAATTTCAATAACTCACAGCCAGAGATCCCCACTGAACACAGAACTATCCAGTTCTATGATGATTCTCTCTTACTTCTGGTTTTTTAATTCGTTAATACTCTTCAGTATTATACTAGGACCAAGTAAGCAGCAAGTCTTTATCAATTTCAGAAGATTTCAGACCTCACCCACACAGTAGGTTAAAATAAAATAAAAGGGCCTAGATAATAATGAAAAAATAAGGTTATATTTAGGTTTCCAAGGATCCTTTAGATTTAGAATTTGATCCTGCCTTCCCTTGTAGGAAACACTTTTTCAATGGACAACTCCAAACTCACCACACGCAACAGCAGATGTAAAAGAAGATCAAGTGTCCACAAGAACTCAACCTGCACAGCAGCCATCTGTCTCAGAAGTATAGATATATTTTCCAAACATTGTCTTTCCTGTTTCTCATTCAGTTGAGGATCAGATTCACACCTTCATGTGGATCACCTTTTAATCTTTTTTCCATATTTAAAATTGTTCCTTTTGAACTGCTTTCATCTAAAATAGCAACTAATGAGTACTAATAAAAAACATATCTACACAGAGAATCAGTTGATGCTGTGGGGCCAATTTCTACACTATACATGTTTAAAAGGGTTTTACTTCAATAAGTTTTTGGTCTGGTAACCTGTATGAATTATTACTTGCAGCTGGAATGCATTAAATGTGTTCCTGTGTGCTTCCTTCAGTTTAGCTCCATTTGAGACAATCTATTTCATGCATACTGAAACCACTCCACAACATGAACCAAAGCACTGGAAGTAGAAAGAAATAATGAGATTTACTTCAAAAGCACGCTTTTGACCCAAACTGAAATCCTAATAGAAAGAACCTTACAGAGGATTGTCCATTTTATAAGTTGTCAGGAATTGTACATAAATGGAAATAAACTCACTTGAAGGCTGTATAGGTGAAGTCAAGGGGGGGCTTTGGCAGGGTGATCTTTTTGGAGAGGAGGGTTAGAGAAGAGCAGTTAGATCACAGCCTTGGAGACATAACCTGGTAATTTTTCAACTTGTCCTCACGAATTACGATGTCGCAAGCTCACCCTGTGCAAGTGACAACTACTCTGTGTTGGGCCTGAGATACATTGTGTGACATTAATAAGACATTGCCAACACTGAAATCATTGACACTCCACTCACTGAAAGGTTTCTGGAAAGGACAAAAAGCTGTTCCCTATTGCACTGGCAAAGGCAAGATAAACATAGCATACATCTTTTCTCATGGAAAACTCTTCATAAGTTACTTGCTATTTTCCAACCACAAAAGATTTGCACACAAGCCTTAATGGAAAAAGCAAACTCTAGGCAAGAATGACGTTGGAACAAATGAAATCCTGTTGAGTACAAAACCAGAACTGCCATATCAGAAGAAGAAAATAATACATCCAGACTGGTATTCTGCTTCCAAAAAAGGCTAATTGCAGCTTTTGAGGGTAGCTTAGGTTCCCCATAAACTGAACAGCTCTGTACAAGCGTGAGGAATTAATTTTAGCCTGACTGCAGCCTGACCATAAAGTCTAAATGTAGCAAGTATGTGATCACAAGAGGAGAGGTCTAATTTTTATTTTATTCAATACAATATTAGTTTTATCCTGCAACGTAATCATGTCCCACAAACCTAAAGAGACGGTTTAGGTCAATATTTGCAACATACATCTCTGAAGAAGTAGAGACACTGCAGAAATTTGTTTCACCATTCAAGATTGTTTTGATTTTCATGAGACCCAAATCTGGATTCCTGCAGAACTGTAAACCTTTTAACAGTTCTTTTTTTACTTCCTTACTTTGCATTTTGGGCCATATTCCTTGATTCCTGGGGAACAGCATTCACTTCTTGGAGTAATAGCATTATTCTAACTACAATCCCTCATGTCAATGCTATCAAATGTGAAACTTAATTATGCGCCTACAGAATGCACTAAGTTTTTCACAATGGTGTAAATTATTTTTAGAAGTTAATATTACTGTTAAATCCTTGAAAATAAAAATTATGTTTCACAATTACTTTGTATGATATTTTCTATCATGCATAGCAGTTTTCAATTTCTTTTACTAATCATGACAGAAAAAGTTTTGCTTATAGTTTGTGTGTGTTTGTGGCCTCTGGTACACATGCACATATGTAGCTGCAAATGAATAAATAAACCTACTACATTCACTTAGGTTATCTGAAAAAAGTTCTTGATGCAATTTATTCTTCCTCCAATGTGGAATAACTCTCTTTACCAGCACCTTTCCAATGTTAATGTTTCCCCTATATTGGCATTTCTCCTGCTCACTGTTGTTATTAACTAGTGTTATGATAGTGGTCCTTAGGGTATAAACAGAGCCCTACTAGAAACAAGTCCAAATCCACGAGCCAATTTCACAGGGTTTGTACAGGTGGCCATTAGTTACCTGTCCTGTCCAACAACAAGCTCTTGGTTCCATTCCAGTACCATCAATTTACTATCTTCCCACTACTGACTGTACAACAGTATATTTTCCAGTCCTACATGCTGTCACAATATTATGCAGAATGAATGTTTCTTCTGGGTGCACCAGTCTCAATGGGTAAAATGTTTGGGATTTCTAGCTTTTAAAGAAAAACTTTGCATATACCTAATCTTTAACCTCCAATTAGGAAAAAGTCCTAGGTTTTCCTGATAAATGTCAGCACCAATATTTGCATCTTTGTGCCCCCTGGGCTGTGAGTGTATTCACCCCTCTATGTGTACAGTGGTACTTTTTGCTAGCCCTAATGGTTTTGTTAGGTTATTTTCCCCCCATTTACTCTTTGTATTTTTCTATTCTTATTTCTATACTCTGCATCTTCTTTCTCATTTTTCCTGTTCTGATGCATTTTGAGTGTTCCTCTTTCCTTTCAGTCCTGAGTTAACAGACCTTTTCTCTCTGATTTCAGAAGCTTTCAGATCTTTTCCTCTCCTCCCTGTTCTAATGTTCTCATCTCTTTCTTGACACTGCTTTCCTTCACATGTCTTTCAGCACTTTAGGAAGATGGTCAACATTCATGTCACTGAACTGGAGACTGAATAAACTTAAGCAATCTCTACACTTTTTTCTTAAACCAAAACAAACCATGTACAGCAATGTAACTGCTTATCCAAAAGAAGCATTCAGGAAAAAGGATCAATCCTGTCTATTCACATCCTTATATTCATCTAACCTTAACACCCAGGACTCTACATATTGCACTGTTAAGCTTTAAATCACTTTTCTCTGGCTTTCAGCATCTTCATTCCCTTCCCTCAACTGAAAATTTGAGCTAGTAATATAAAAGGCTTAAGCAACCACCTGAATGCTGTGCAGAGATTGGAATGTAGTTTGTACCTTTCCTACAGCATGCTAATCCCTACCCTTCAGAGAAAACAACACTTTAAAACAGTAAAAGTAATCTTCTTAGCGTACACTAAAGTCTAGTAGGAAAAAAAATATCTATTGTCAAATACTTGGTATTTTGCCTGAATTGGGGTTCCTAATAATTACGTGTATTAGTTCTCTCTGTGTGTATTCTCTTGAGGGCCCACAGGGACTATTCCAATATTGTCCACTTTTACCTGTGACTAAAAACACATATTTGCTTATTCAAACAGCTTCTACATTCATTGCCCCAAATGTATAAAATGGCTGTGGCACTGCACACACATGCACACTGCTGTGGCATGGTCATTGTGTGACCATGCCCTGTCTTGGGGAGCATTCATCAAATTATGAAGGCACTGCAGTGAGACAGAGACCAAGCTAAGTCACTTGAGGCATGCAAGTTTCATGGGAAAGTGGACTTGACAGAAGATGTATTTTAATAGGCCTTTAACTACCAAGACTGAATCTTATTTTGTGTTTTCAGAATTTAAAATATGTTTCTCTTAGGGATTTTTGGCTGTATATGCTTGTTATATTTTCTTAGCACCTGATCCAAACAGAAATGCACAGCTTCTTCTGCCAACCGAGATCTCAAACCCTAGGGAGATAAAGGAGTTTTTAAACCTCTTGACCATAATAGCTTTTACTTTCATACAGTTCAACCTGATGTGGTTATAATATGAGGTGTAGAAAACACAGTACAGAAAAAAATTACCAGTTCAGAAAGCTCCACGTGAACCCAAAAGAATTTAATAGCATTAGAAGGTGTATCTAACCCAAGAATCCTGACTGTAGATTTCCAGGGAAAATAACTTATATCAGTCCAAGTAAGTTAGTGGGACATCCTGTGAAGGAGGCAAAAATCTCAGTATAAAACAGAAAAGGCAGTCACTGCTTATGCCAGACAGACAGATCAGAGTAGATATAAACTAGGAACTATTGCTAAAACATAACCACCAAATTAAGTGCCAAGCATACAAATTACCCATTTACTGATTAACTCTGCTGCAAGACTTAGAATGAGAAAAATATATTGCTAAAATTATAATGAATTGTAATTAGAATTTATAGGTAACTAACTCAGCCACCATAGCCACAGTACATCTCTATGCTCTAGCCAGTCATTGGTTCAAAAGTAAACCTTCCTATTTAAGATTATTTTCACCTTTGTAGCAAATTGCTTGTATTTTAAAATTCACACATACAGCTCAATTAGCAGAGATGAACCAATTAAAATTGGTAATCTTACTAATTTACATCAGATCAAGGTTTTGCTCTTGACAGCATTGTTTGAATTTTTTAAGTGTTTTACTTGAAATATGGCAGCTAAATTTTTTTATAGGCTTCATTAACTAATGCTATTTTAGGCATCAGGAGACAAAGGAGGTAAGGAAAGATTTATTGTATATAAAAGAGCTGGTGATATTCTCAATAGTAAGCTAGGTGGGATGAATTCTGCCATTACAGCATCCAAGAGTGTGATTGCTGTAAGACTCCACCTGAGTAAGAGAAACAATGAACGGATTTCAATAGCAGAGGACACCACGGCAAAGAATTGCATCTCTGTGTTATACCGACACTGGATTTTTAAATTATTATTATTGAATGTTCACAAAGACTTGAATCCTTATAGTTTTGTCAACTTCTCTGTTCATGGTTCTACAGTTCTGGAAATGGATGCAAATCGAATCTTAAATCAAAAGGACAAGAGCTGATACAGCTGAATTTAACAGAATCATGCTCCAGAAGAGAAATGCACTGTTGCCAGGAAAGGAAAAGTTTCATTGCCTATTTAAAATATGCTGTGTTATGTGCTACAGTTTTAAGTAGGTGTTTCTTGGGGCAATTTTTAATGGAATTGTCTATTGCATACTTCCCTTTATTTAGCAAAGAAATTACAGTGATATCTAGTGCCCCTGTACTGCAGTATATAACCATACCATAATCACACATGTACAAAATACAGCATTAATCCCATTTTTCTTTCCTCCACTTGCTGCAAAATCATCCTGTTCTCACAGAACAACTGACCACTGAGGGTATGATGAATTAGAATGCCCCTTTATGAAAGGGTTTCATGCAGAGCTTCCACATCCCATGTCAGTGATTACCCATTTACTGAGCTTTAATCATCATTTGAAAAATCACCATTCCAACCATTCAGAGGCAAGTCTAGAGTGCTGTACTGGAAAAGACTTTCATCGACATTTTTACAGGGGGAATACATTTGAGGAATATCTTGGGGGAATATTTAAGAAGCAAGGGAAATTGTAACTGGATCATATTATAAATTTCTGAAATTAAACATGTTTAGTCTTTTCCCAAAGGCCTTGATAGATCTAGTAACAGCTATTACTAGCACTCCAGATGCACACTACTGGGGAGATGAAGAAATTTATTTCCACAGTTTCATAAAAAGTGTGGTTCAGAATGTCAAATAATTTTTGTTCATAGTTTTTCTTTTTCAAAGTAATCCCTTTGTTAAACCTTTCTTTGCTGGTGATGTTTTCCAGATTTCCAATCACTCTTCTGCTTTTAGGAAAGAGGTTCTGAATTTCAACTGGGAGACATGAACTGCACTAGAATTTCTTGTATTAGAAACAAAAAGAACTAAAATCAGGAGGGGAAAAAAAACCCCAACAAAGACAAAAAAACCCACCAGCTAAACTTTGTGCTCAGTACATGCCTATTTCATCAGCATACTATAGTGACAGTTTTGCATCTAAAAGAGTAATTGAAAAGCAAATATACAAAAGCTAAAATATCCTGAAATACATAATGATAGAACTCACAGAGTTAACAAGCCCATACAAAGCTGTCTACAGAAAAGTCAGAAATAATTACTGGTTACAAAAAATCTTGTTGGCAGCATTTAATGCTGGTCCCTTGAATTAAGAGAAGCATGCCTTTAGGGCAGAATGCATGTAGTGCTTGAAAGTCAGGAGTGTACTTCCACTTGGCAGTTTTAATAGCACACTTTCATGCTGAATTCATTTTTACATTGCTAGTAAGCAACTTGAGGAAATCACATTGCAGTCAATGTGCTTATGTAGGAATTTGTTCTTGTCCACATCAATTGGCAGAGTAACAATATACTAGAGTTGGCCATGTGGTGCAGCTTGATGCTGACGAGAAAGAGGGCTTTTCATATTCCAACTACACCTTTGGAAGGAATTCAGATACAAACCCCAAAACAGTCTTGATTTGAATAGAGCAGCAACTAGGTGCAGCCAAGATTTGGCAACAATATCTGAGAAACAGCAATGTTAGAACATGGAACATGCAAAGGAGACTACAAGTTTGGGTTAATCAGTTTGCAAGAAGAGATTCTGTCAGGTTAGACAGAGCTCCTCCACAGCTCTGCTGGATGTCATGGATAACTAGACTATGCTAGAACAATGGTACTACTGGTATTTATCCTGAATCATTGAGCTGAGAAGAAAAGTGATGTGACCCATCAGAACACCACACTTTCTCATTAGCCTTTTTCCCCTCTGCAGTTGGTCTTAGGAAACGTGAGACAGTACTTGCAATTATCACTACTCTTTTCTCATTGCACTTCTGTTTTTGCCAATAGAATAGACACAAATCTTCTCTGTGAACAGCTCTGTAGAAAACACTTTTAAAAATGAAATTTTACCACTAATTGTACGTAAATTTCAGATTAAAAGATGTTTACACTGTACAATTGAACATCAAAGCAACCACTATTTGCAGAAATTGTAAAGTCTGATAACGCTTAAATCAAACATTGTTAGGCACTAAATCCATTGGGGTTTTGCATGTCTATAAACTAAACTGGTTGAGCAAAATATTGATACAGGATCACCCTTGTATTCTGATACATGTAAATACATTAAATATATCCTCTCTGTTCATCACTCAAAGGTAGTATCTCAGTTTAAACAGCAAGTCCAGAGTACATCCTACTGTGTTTTTTAAAATTATCAGCAGCAGTACAATCTTTTTCAAACAGGGAATGAGTAGGTGACATGGAGAGGTGTGGGACCCCCATTGAGAAACTCCAGGATATCTCAACCACAAGCTGCCTGCTGCCTCCTAGATGTCATTCACCTGAGGTACAATAATGACCTCATGCTACTTGAAGAAAAGATATGTCTTAACACATCTTTCCTCTCTGCACGTAGGGTGTTCTGGTCTCACAGACTCAAAAGCAGCAGTTGTCTGATTCAAAAGTGCTGTTTAGCTGGGCTGCATTTCCCAGATGGTTTTATAGGCACTACATTCAGATCACACAGTAGCAGGTTAAAAATTCCTCCTTCTTTAGAAATCCAACAATATTTTGTCCCCCGAATGTGGATTATGTCTTCAGGGCACGAAAAACAAGGGAAAGAAAAAGTCAGTTTGTGTGTATTCCTGGATCTTTCTAGCAGAGATGCACTGTTCTGCACTCAGCAGGTGTGCCAGCACCACTGAAATCTACATCTCCTCACGACTCACTAAGTGACACTGCCCTAGAGGCTTCTCACGTTGAATTCCAGTTGACTAACAAATGCTGTCTTGTTTTTGAAGGAGCTGCCTGCAGCTCTGCAATTGTTTCTGGTTGCATTATATTCTGGGGAAAATCTCCCTCAGGAATTTTTACTAACTGCTGGAGCCACAGGGTTAAAAAGTCTAGTCCCAGAGCTTGGGGCAAAAAGAAAATAGAAGAAAACCCCCAAAATAAGACTCATATTTAAAAAGAGCACAAAGCTAGTACTGGTATTAAAGGTTTCTGTTCTTTAGTTTCTTCTTGTGCTTTTTTCCTGCTGAAGATCAAATGTTCATATGTGACACCTTTTTGTCCAACATATGTTTCAATCTGAAAAAAGTTTATCCTTGACAACTTTTTATTAGACCACTAAAATTTCTCAGTAGTAAAACACCTTGCTTTCTTTAACCCCTTTAATCCCTTCTTGCTTACATCAACGTGCCCTTAGCCAAGGTGCTTCTCTTGCTATAAAAAAATAAACATGGACCCACAGAATAAATATCATTTATTGATAAAAAAGAAGCATAATCTCTATTATTTTGATAGAAAACATTTCTATTCTTATTTTGAGCTGAATGTCAAAGGATGTGGGTTTGACTTGTGATTTATGTGTCAAATCAGATGTAAGAATTTTGGTAAATAAATGCTACAAAAAAGAAGGAAAGCAACTAAAAAAGTCATTCTTAAAGTGACTCAGCTGAATGATGAGCTAGATACAATTTATTCCCGCAGAAGTATGCAGTTTGGGAAGAAAATTAGTTCAGCATTTGGAGGCTAGAGTATAAAAATATATGCGTTAAACACTTAACTTTAATTTCCATTATTGTTGTTACTATTAATATGATATTTTATTGTTGTTTTAAATAGAAAATACTGTATTTTACATATTCCCAAAGCATTCTTATTCTATTTTTTTAAATCCAATTTAGGACAAGCACAAATGGCAAGACTAATTTTTTCCAGCAATGTAAAATGCACTTGATATTACCTTATTTGCTTTTAAACAGCCTTGGGCTGTTAAAAACTGAGAAAGTCTGTTTCATAAATGCTCTATATAAGTAATTTCTAATTTTAGAATATATGCAAACAACAACATTTACGTATAAACTAATGGCATATGGATTTAATGTGTTGTTGGCATCTTATTCAAAGGTTGTTTTGTTTAGCTAAATGGATTCTGATAAGTAGAATGATTTTCACACCTGTGGGAAGTAATCTCCAAAAAATTAAAAGAAAAATAGACTAAACAGGACATACTCCCATCCTGGCCAACAGTAGTCTTATAACAAGACAACATTTTTTTCTTCAATTTGAATTGGGACATAGAATCATAGAGTGGTTTGGGTTAGAAGAGACCTTAAAGGTGATGGACAGAGCAATCATCTACTTTGGTCATCTACCAGCAATGTAGCAATCATCATCCATCCTGAATTGTGTTATGAATGGATCCTTCTAAAATGAAAATATATCCATTTTTGTAATAACAACTTCTCTAACACTGATACTGGCCAGGCTTTTTAGCCCACAGGCTTCTGTGTCATACTGTTGATCTTAAATTGGTGAGTTGTGAGCATTAACACTTCCTTTAACAAAGTATTTACAGACTTCATTTATTGCCTCTCGTATAGGCAGGGAAATAAAATTAAAAGGATTTTTAAAAGGAAATACAAAACCAATTAAAGGTCACATGAATTCAGTGTGGCTTTTCACAACAACCACCTGTGTGCTTGCAGGTTGATGACCTCCAAGTCATTAAAATTGAAGAGGCCCATTCAGAAGGCAGCATCTCTTACCTCTGTCTGTGGTAACTGCAGGCTCTTTCACAATATAGGTGTTTATTAAGGAGAAATGCATACCTGAGAGAGATGATAATGAGCTGTACTACCACAGGCCCACTTTTTATCCATTAATTATTTAGCATATCCACAAGAAGACTAAACATTTAGACCTATTAGGTACCCACTATGTGTATGAAAAGTATAACAGTTACTTGCCAGCTGCATACCTTACTCTGGAAAATCATTCTCATTATGAAATATTTATTTCTTTGTATAGACATAAATTAATAGGAATTACAAGGCTTGCAAAAGGATCTAGGGGAGATAATACCAAAATATCGAACCCAAGCTACAGCACAAAACAAGAAAAACCTGCATGGAGGTTCCCAACAGATAGCACTGACACTAAACAATATTTGTGCAGAAAGGACTAAAATGCAACGCTAAAGTTAAGTGCTAGGTTTCATAGTTTCCATGCAGACATTTTACACCTGTCATCTTGCTGCCTTGGTTGGCAAACTCACAAGGTGCCCTGAACCCCTGTGGGATACTGCTGTGGGAAATACAGCCCCATCAGCAACAAAAACAGTTCAGCATGGCTGGAGAGAAATGAGAGCTGAGACATTGTCTGATGGCAGTCTTGGGTTACAATCATGAGAAATAAAAACTATTCATGGAGACGACATCAGAGGTAAGCCAAGCAGGCTGATACAAATAACTGCATTCTACAGTTACACAGCAGATAAAGATAGGCTTTGTAAACACTGTGAGTGCATTTATGATTTACTAACCCCTTTGCATTAGTTAATTACTATCTCTATTTTCCAAAGTAAACAGCTTTTTTCCCAATGAATCATGATTCAAGTGAACTAAAATTATGACTAAAATTAAACTATCTGTTTTTAGACCTTCTGCTGTTCTTGATTTTAATTACAAGTTGCATGTACCTTTTAGGCAGACTTTACTGCTGAAGACAAAGTTCATGTAAATATGGTAAGTGTGATGAAAATTATGTATAATTTTAAAAATCTTCAAGTTTGGATACACACAGGTCAGTTTTCCAAATGCTACATAATTCAAAATTAAGTAGGCATTCTCACAGATTTTAAGGACTGAAATTAAATGCGAACAGTATTTAATCAAATTGATGTGGGACATGGAAACATGAAAGACCTTTTCTTGCCAGTCACAGTTCTTCAAAATGCATTCAGAGCTTGAAAAACAGCACTTATGTATGCTTATGTATTTGTTGCCTGAAAAATAAACCTGGAGTTTACATAGAATAATCTCTAAAGCAAGATGCATGCTAGCTGCTAGCACTGAAGCTTCTGGGAGATGACAATGAATTTTTTAAAAATGATCATTTATTTAAAGTACACACTGCAAAATAGTTGGTGCTTCTGATCAAGTGGAGTTCAGACACACCTCCAAACCTGTACTTGCTAAAGCAAAGTTCTCAGAGCACCTGAACCATATTGGAATGGAAAACAACGAGAAAACTTTCTTCCTAAAATGGAAAATGGGAACCACCAACATGGTTTTCCCTTTCAAATAAAAAAAATGGATATCTATGAAATAAATAAATATGTAAAATAAAGTTTTTCCATCAGACTTTGTATCTCATTCTGCTTCAAATGTTTCTCCTTGTTATGTATTTTTTACTGCATAAAATCTAGTCAATTCAGCTTGCAATTCATGCTATTGGCCAAATAGAAACTACAACAGGAAAATAAAAGTACAACAGTATCTCTCATGCACATTTTTCACTTATTTCCTAAGACATTGTAAATGTCTCAGGCAAACTGTGCAGAGTCTAACTGGCAACAGTGAAACCTTGTAAGGAGTGCTCTATGTTTTATTGCCTATAACAGGAATTTCAAGTGTAGAAAAGACATATTTATAGGCAGGAAAAAAGGGAAATAAAGCATGGGATAACCTTCCATTTCAAAGCAGTGCTCATATTCTGAGGATGTATCCCCTTTACAAGTCATGCAATAGGGCTGCTGCTGCTTTTTCTGTGTTTCCATAGCAATTTGAAGGGTTAATCAGTGTTCTTGATACATTCTAATTGTAAAAAAAACCCAGAACAAGTCAAAATTGGACCCTTCCCCAGGGAACATACACATGCAAGATTAAAGACTCTAAAAACTACCAGCAGAAGAAATTGAGAAAAGAGTTACTCAGGGATCTAAAAAATGGGTTTTATGTGTTGATATTGCTGATTAAAAAGAGACCCTGTGCCGAAGTTACTAAAAGAACATATGCCTGACAGATTCTATTTCTGCAATACAGAATAACTGAAGAAAGAAAATACTGGTATATCATCTTGTATGTGAGTGCACATACCTATATCAGGCTAAAAAAAGAATGCTTGAGGGAAGCTATAAGCCCTGCATGACAGATTGTGTAAAGTCACATGCCAGATTTCCCTTTTTAGAAGTACAGAAATAAAAAGTAAAGAAAGGCAGGGGGAAAAGCCACAAGAACTGAAGTCACTAGAGGGTTGCACAGCCTTACATCTCCTGCTTTAGGGTGTGATTATGAAAACCCCTCTGAGCAAAATGAATCCACGATCCCATTAAAGCCATGGAAACTATCTCTTGATTTGCATGGGCCATGGTTTTACTAAGGGTATTGAGGGACCAGTGCACATTGGAGCATGAATCCATTAAGGCAGGAAATGAAATACAGAAAGTTCTGTGAAGCAATTATCAATAATTAATGCATTTTTCCATTGATTTTTCAACTCTCATACCATACTACAGAGGCAGAGACCAAAAGAACATAGTCAAAGACCACAGCTTGGCCAGAAACTATGTAAGACAAAGGCAAATACTCACTGTATTCAATATTGTTAGTTCTGGTATAATCTCATGGTTGGGAATCATGGACTGTGCAACCCTGCACAGTCACAGAGAACCCTGTGATGGGAGTAGGGAGGAAGTGCTTAGGAACAGCTCAGTCCATAAAAGTCAACTTTAGGGCTTGAGTAAGAAAGAGACAACTTATGACTCACAAATCAATTATAAAACCCTGTACACTTTTTAATACAAGTTCTGAGGCAAGGCACTTTTCTGAGGAAGTATTAACTAATTACTGATAAAAAATATCAAAATTGGCTTGTGGCAAGTTATATTTTGCCACTAGAATGATATAAGCCATGGTTTATATTCAGATAACAATTTGCAAAAGAGACAAATATTTGGGATATTTATATTTTTGTTAGTTGTAAATTTATTTGTATAGAGTGTTTCATATGGTTTTTTTGTATCTGGAAGGCTATCATTCAACAGGAGTTAATCCCATGTATCCACTGAGACAACTTAGGGCTCAAAAGCTAGAACGGGCCATGTGATTAGAAGATTAGATTATCCCTGAAATTGAATAGTTTACTACTTAACTAGCTAACTCATATACAATATGGTAAAAATTCTCACATCAAAGAAAATGCACGTGTGAAAAAAGCCAAGAGGCTTTTGCAAGCCACTATGCTTTGATTTGGATCAAGATTTTGACCACATTCAAGCTTGAAAGTGTTGACATAAAAGCTGCTATTCTTAGAAACTGCATGTCTCCTCACTGAAATGAGTTACTGGCACATGGAACCCTTCATTGTTTTGGTTTGGCGTTGGGTTGGGTTTCTCCTCTCTTTGTAAGGTGGCAGACTGTTCTACTTTTACATGCAGGAAAAATCTGCCTTTGCAAGAGCTTGCTCTCTCCTGCCAGCTCATAGCATTTGCTCACCTTTGTTATGAAAGAACCAAAATTAGCAATGGATCTGAAATTACCTTCTCAGCTTTCTTTTAATCTACTTTACTGATCTGGAAAAAAGCAAACACCACTTCAGTTTACGAGAATATCCATCGGAGTTTCATGACTAACACCTTGGAGAGATTATTTATCATAAAATAGAGGACCACAGAGTGAATTTACTTGGGGCTTAAAGCTAGATTCACTTATTTAAACTTGCCTCCAAATTCACTCCATTTTCATACCACTGGCAGTCATCAGGCCCTTTGAAGACCGAAACAAAGCTTGTCATGAAAAGCCAATAGTGCAAGCACTTGCTAACAGCCCTTACCAGCTGAATCATAAGGAAATAAGCCAGGCCTAAAAATTAGTTACCCAAAACTGAGAAACAGGGCATGATTTCATGTACAAATTTCAGAGGTATAGAAAAAACAATAATATAAAATCTCTTCAAACAGAGAACAAATGCTTTCACTACACAGGAAATATGGCATTATTAACTCAACTGGCATAATATACTAATTTCTGAATACACAGCATTTTAGAATATTTATTAGAATGACTGGTAAATGAGGAATTGCAACATTGCTTCTTGCTTGTTTGCCTCCTGCCTTCTTCCTGTGCTGCTGGCAGAGGCAGTTAAAAGCAGTACCAAAGCAACAGAACATGCCTTTATTAAAGCAACCCATGCTCATATTCCTGAATGCTTAAACACAGCCACCCTTCCTTTCAATAAAAAAAAAAAATAGTTATAAACTAGAATTCAGTAGTCTCTGCTTGTAAAGCACCAATACAAACCAAAACTGCAAACAATGTCTTTGGGTGATAGTATAACATGGACTGTTAGAAGTGTCTCTAATTTCCTGGAGATTAATAAAGGACAGACAGTCCATCACATCACCATGGGGATTTGATGAAAAATAGAGCAAACCAAAGATGCCTGAGAAAACACCTGCATGTTCATGTCTCTCATTAAACATGTTCAACATATCAAGCATTTCAAATTCCATTTTCTTCAGATGCCACTAGCTCACCATTCTATAGATGGTCTATATGTCCCCTATATCTGACATAGGCTGCATCATTAAGGGAGACTTCTATTTATCTTAAGGGATTCCCAGAAGCTTAGAGCTAAGTCTGCCTTAAGCCACTGAATATACAAGTAATATAATCTCAAAGTTTTTCTCATTGGTAAGCAGGCAGACTATGTGCTTTTAAAGCAGTCATGAGGGAACTAACACTGTCTTGTGGTATTACAGAACAAACTCAGCTGTGGGTTCCAGGCACAGCATGACCCAAAAAACATAAATTAATTGCTTTAACACTTAGGTAGGATGAACCAGAAACCAGAGAGTTTCAATAGGGATTACAAAAAGAGTATAAGAAAGTATCAAGTAAGAATTTCATCGAAGTGTTAGTAAGGATTCCATGTTCCACCTCAGAACATGGGTGAATATTCCACTCAAGTAGTACAACAACCCAGCAAATCTAGGTTAGCAATATAACAGTAAAGGGAATAGTTAAACTGTGTTAGACATGGATCTACTTGAATACAAAAGAACATATAGATGAAAACGATGTTCAAAAGCCGTTAGCTGACACAGAGTCACAGTAGGTTAGGATTTGAAATCAGGATGCTCCATTCACATCTCTGCTATCCATATGCAATCTTGAACAAGTCTGTACCTTTCAGGTGTTTATGTGCTTGCTAACATACACTGTCTATGGTACAAGACAGAGTGCTCTGTGATTGTTCAGCACACAGAGCCCTTGGCTTCACTCCCATTTTACTAGCACAGCAGAGAGCACTGACTGATAAACACCAAAGTCAGAAGTGAATTCAGAAGCCCTTGATCATACAAAGTGTAGTGCTGTGTCCAAGTAATCACTCATCCCAGTGGCTCCAGTTCTTGATTTGGTTTACATGAGTTTTAGATATAACTATGCTTTCTCACAAGATTTAAAAGAAAACAAAACACAAGAAAACCACATCAGCTCTGTGAAGGAGAAATTAAAAGCACCACCCTCCCTCCCCACCCAGTTTTACAGAATTTATTTTCAGGTCCTTGAAACCATTTTGTATAAAACTGTTATTTTTAAAAAATTTACTCTAGTACTGAGTATTCCATGGTGAATTAGTTTATCTGGCAGCTGCCTCCAAGAGTTAGAATTATAAGAAATCCAGTTAGAAATAAACAGCTGCTCAGTAAAGACATATGTCAGGGGATACAGGTGATGGGAGAAGTCTGAAAAAGCTAAACCTGTCATTCACACCCAACAAGATGGTGGTACTTGAAAATACCAAATCTAAACTGAACCAGCAAAAAGATCATAGAACTTGCTGAACAGAGAGGTATACATTTTGTGTGATGGGCTGATACTTGACCAAAAAAAGAAAAAAAAAATCCTAAACAAATTTGAGTCTGATATGCAATGAAAGAAGAACAAAAAAAAGCCAGATGTATAATACCAGTGTACACAGATACGAAGAAAAGTTGGCAGACAAAAGGCAGAATGTGGCCAATAACTTGGAAGAGAAGCAGAGGTAAAGCAAAGGAATATTAGAAGTTACATGAATGTTAAGTCAATCAGGAGTTGTAGGTCTGTAAAAACCAAGGGACATGTTGATATTCTCATGACATAGATGGAAAAACATGGCATATGTCTTCTCTAAACAATGTTCTTTGCTTTTCTCCATATTTAAATAATTGAGAAAGATAGGTGGAAAGAAATTGGTGCTTTTTGTCACTGAAGACTTCTAAATAAAGAAAAAAATGAATCCAGAATCTGTAGTTAAATTTCCAGATTTAAAGTATCAGTAGCAACCTCCAAGCTGTAATTATACTCTTGCTTGCTATTTTGCTTCCCTCTCCATGTCTAGTCCTGGATCTGTGTGGCAGATGGTGAAGAGCTTTTCAGTGCATCCCAGAAAGGTAGAGTTTTTAGTTAATTTACCCTTAGTGAATGACATTTTCCCTCTATCCAAAAGCCAGCCAAAAATGTAGAAAATAATTTATGTTGTGGGATAGGTGGGCAGTGTCTCAGTATTGCACAATAAAATTAAGGCAATGGAGGTTAGAAAAAGAAAAGAATCCAGCTGGGAAAGATGAAGTAGAATTGCTTATTCCACTGCAGCCAGAAAACAGGAGTTTAAATATGAGAGCTAAATAAAGAGCCATGCAGGAAAGCAAGCAACACATTATTACAGCTAGAGGTGTAATAATGAGAATTGATCTGTATAACAATCAGCTCTCACAAGGGAAAGGACAGGTCCAAGCCATGATGGCTGAGTTTGCACCAGTACTTGAATTCTCAAGGGGTCTCCTCCAATTTTCAGATATGTATGCATAGAATCCAGCTTGTCTATTTTTTTCTGCCAAAACCAGAAATGAAATTTTTGCTTTTTTTTTTTCTTTTCAGGCCTGAAATTAAACAGCATGTGAGGCAAGAGAGGCAAGGATGAAAAACTGGAGTTACAGAAAGGAGAAATAAGATGAGAAATCTGGTAGTTTTCATCTTCTGTATTAGTGCCTTTAAAAAGAAATATGCAGAATTGTCATAGGCCAGAGTAGACTGGAGTGATGCTAAGGAGGTCAGGAAGGGTTGTGAGAGAGCAGCAACACACAGAGAGAACATGGTCATGTGTTCTCAGGCTCACAAATGTCAAAGCTCAACCGAAAAAGACCGAAATTTCTGGATCATCTAGTTTTTTTTCTTCTATCTTTGAGCTTATCACACTTCTAAAGAGGTATTCAAAATGTAGAAACAGATGCCAATCACCTGTCAGAGAGGAACAGGCTTTTTCTTGTGGTCACACAATGGGACATCTAGGTGCAAAAAAAGTGTAAAATACAAAAGCTGCAGAATAGCTTTCCACATGCCTTAAATCAAATGCTGGCACTTTCATATAATTTCCGTTTTTAATTTCACAGTGAAACAAGTCCTAAAAATCACTATGCCAAGGACAAGAAAGCAAGGCAATTTATCAGGTTATTTATTTTCATGGTATCAGAATGATTTTGACATGAGGAAACATCATGCATCTTCCCCCTTCCTTTACATACAAGAGTGTGTCCAAACGTTTTCTGCTTTCTTCAGCTGTGCTAATTACCACACATCTACTTAAAGCTTTTATGCTCCCCTGTAAATATCTAGCACTAGCCAGAGATAGTCACACATCTGTGTCAGTAGGGACCTTTCCAATGAAAGTAATCCAATGATTTCAAGGGCATTTGTTTAGCACTCCACCAACATCTGCCTTCCCACTTTAAAACCAATCCTGCCTCATACCAAGGATGCTAAAAACAGGAAAAGAGTAGTTCCAGAAAATATGATTCTGTGTAAAAATAATGCAAACATACAAGAAATGACCAGTTATGAATCCACATAAGCCTGGGCTGAACTACTTTACTCATGAAAGCTAAAGCATTATAAGAGGGATTTTTTTTTTTGTTTATTAAATAAACAGGTTATTCTAATCTGCATTTAGAGGAAGTTCATCAACTTTTTTTGGCTGTTGACTAACCACATGCTTTCCTGTCATTTATTGAAATAGATTTTATTTTATAATGTTTATAACAAAATTTAAGCCTCTCTTGGATGCTTGTTTTAATACTATTGTTAAAGCAGCTTATCTCTCCAGAGATTCTGGACATGCAAATTGCTCCTACAGGGCATCATCCTTGAATTTTTGAATCAGGTGAAAAGAGGCATGCAGAAGCCTCCTCAGCAATCTAACTGCAGCTTTTGCCTCCCCTTTTCCTCACAAAATTGCACTTTCACCTTACCCAACAGACTTGCTGACATCTCAGATACTGAGATGCCATCGAAGCCACTGCTGCCTGAAGAGCTGCAGACCATCTCCCACTAAACCTACTTGCTCACCACTGAAATGAAAAATAAGGAAGTGTGGATAGGTAGATGAATAGGAAAAGTGCTACTGTCATAATTTGTATTTTTCAAGCAATATCATCTCTAAGAGAATTCTAATTAAAGAGAGACATACATTCCATCACAAAGAAAAAAAAAAACGGAGAAAAGACTGTTTTCCAAGACTGCCTTTTCCTCTCTCTTTTTTTTTTAAATTAATATCATTCAAAGATCTTTGATTTTTTTAAACAAGTGAGGTTAATCCTATGTGAAGCATCCTCAGCATGCTCTGTGATTTTTCTTTTCTCTACAGCAGCAGACTAGGCAGGTAATTATAGTGTAGCTGCTGCTTCAGCTGTGGTGTTATGACTGGTGGGAGAACCATAGAGGAGAACTTTTCAAAGATGGCTAAAAAACACTAGGTTTAGACCCAGCTCTGTGGCAAACCTTAGGATTCTGCACAATTTTTATGCTCCAGTTTTATATCATGCACACACTGGAGCATGAGGATGTCTAAAACATAATATCCATTTGTTTTACTATAATACTTCTGTGCTGGCAGCTGCAAAAGGATTGTTTCCAGGATCACTGTCAGTAGCAAGTAGTAGTTGGTGCATAGACAAAAGTTGTGGACATTGATCCAACAGGGAATAAGAATCCCATTTCAACACAGAATTTTACTGTGTATCAGATGCAGAGACAAAAAACATCCTCTGCATCTATTAAATTAAAATTTTTATATCTAATGGAAAGTCTGTAGTCATCTTACATCTTAGCTGGTTCTTAAATCCTTGCCTGTTTATAAAAACAGTCTTTTGAGATTTAAAAGGATACACACATCCATAAATCACAGTTAGCTCCATTTACAACCACAGACATTATTCACTTGCTTCTCAAACAAAGCCTTTAAAAGAGGCATTAAATCATTCTTAATATGACCACCATGTCCATCTTTTCACAGCCCCTCCACTTAAAATTAATCATCAGTGTAGCCACCAAAACACACATGTAGGTAATGTTAATTACATGAACTGAGTGCTACCCCAAATTCTTCTTGGAAACGCTGTGCTGCAAAGCTCTGTATCATCTTTTGCAAATGCTACTGTAAGAGGACACAGTGACCCCATCCCTCTGATATCTGCTGTTACTTTCAACAAGAGATCATCCAAGAGCAGTGGAAGTTCATATGGAAAATAACATGAGCAGAAAAATCACATCAGATTGAAGCATCTTATATAACAGCAAGTGTTCTGCGTTTCAAGCAGTGGGTTGGAGTAAGTTGAAACTCTGAACATTATCCTGGGGGTGGAAAGAGAAGGAGACACAGCTTATAAAGGCTGTACTTTTTATCCTGAGAAATTCAATGCAAGAAGTTCAATCTATTTTATAGAGTCTGCACGTTAAATGCTTAAAATATCACATAATCTATCAGTTCAGAAGAATCAGAGTATACAACTTCAAAAAGCACCAGATGGTAAACAAGAGTGTATAGATTAAGATAAAATATTCTAATTCTGTCATCTTGCGTTCATCAAATGAGAATGCTAATTTTGCCCTTATTTCTATATTTATGGCCCAAGCTGATAATTTCTGATCACGTTTTCTATTCCTAAAATGTGGTCAATTAACACCCTTCTCACTAAGAAGGCTTTGCCAAATACATAAGACAAAGGTGTATCCTTAGTCACTTAATTAGTGATTTAATATTTTAAACAGTCAGTGGAAGTAAGGGGTTTTTATCTCATCATATCCCTTGAGAAAACTTGTTGGATTTTCCCCCTTACAACAGTTAATGGCAGGCAGATTCCTGACACCACAAACATATGATGTGAACTCTTTTTTTCAGCTCCCAGATTACCCTCCCCTGCTTTCAATCAGTGGATTAGACTAAAATGAAGCTGAACATGATCATGGTGGTGGAAAAATATGTGGAAAATAGCATAAACAGACTGCACTGTTTAGGCTGAAAATAAGAAACAATGTGTGAACTCTTTCACAACTATGTGATATTTCCTGCATCTTTTTCATGTATCCTGTATTTTATGAGTGGGGTTTTTTGCTTACTGATTATCCAATTGGTATTAATATATATTCATGGACCATTTCAACTACTGGTGATTGAAACAGAGATAAGGAGTCTCTCTCTTCATAGCTTATTATTGGTATAATCATAGAATCCTAGGACAACTCACGTTGGAGAGAGCCTCAAGAGCCCAACCTTCTGCTGAAATCAGGGTAAGCTCAGAGATCAGACCAGATTATTCAGGCCTTGATCCATTCAGGTCTTGAAAACCTCTAAGGACAGAGACTGCAAAGCCTCAAAGAATATGGCTAATGAAGTGCATTACATGCTATTTTCTTTCCTGACTGCTTGACCCCCAAACTGACAGAGGAAAATGGAAACACCTCCAGTGGGAGTATATAGGTGTATATAAGCTCATGCATGCTCACACAGAGCAAAATATGTTTTCATAAATGTATTCATAATGTTTTCTGCTCCCATATTATATTTTCAATTTATATAAGTCTTTTACTACGGTACGAGGTGAATAAGCGGACAAAGGAAAATTTGACATCTCTATGAATAAATATTTATGGATATCCTGACAATTATAATAAAGAACGATTCCTGAGTGACGCTGGCACATGTGTTAGCCCTGGGTCAGTGTGTGAGGAATAAAATATTTCTGCTCAAAGGCTGAGAAAAAATGTTTTGCATTTCCACACCTCAGAAGCTGTTTCCATTTTAACAGCTAACTCAGTCTCCTCAGACTTGTGACACAGTGCAAGTTGCACACTGGTAAGCACAAACACCTGCTGTCCAACTCTCATCAATTCACCTTAGATTTCACACAGGAAATCCAAAAATTTTAAGGTAAATGAGTGTAATATAAAATACTAAAACTGATTCATAGAAGCTCTCAAGGAAACATTCCAGTCAACTGAGAATGTCTTCAGGTCAAGTATGTTTGCATTCAAAAAGGTACAGAAGCTTTAAGATGATTTCTTAAGTAGCTTTGTTGACTGTAAAAAGTCCTTAGCACAGCTTTCATTATTCATTATTTCATTTATTTCATGTACAACTTCTTACAGAATCTCTTCATTATCTCAAATCTCCATTAAAAGACATGAGTAACCATGCTTGGTTCTCCTTGCTCTATTCCTCTTTCCAGGAGCACTGTCACAAATACCACCTGGCTAAAGAGAGTGAGAATAAAAAGGAGTCTAAGCATATGTGGTGTTGCTTGTTTCTGCTAGAGAAGCATTTCTTGGGTTTTGAGCAAAAGGTAAGGCTGGCTGTTATCATCCTTATCTCCTCTGACAGTCTGTTGCACAGATATTGCACCATTATAAATTTTAATAGTATTAATCCAGTATTGTTATAATTCTGGAATTATATTATCACCTCTGTTGCTTGCAAAGCAACAGCAACTTCTAAATTATGCAGACTATTTCTTTTAATCAAATGAGAACTGCCTCAGTATCTTTCATGGATATGGTTGTTTAAGGCTACAGAACATAACACTAAATTTATACTTTTGTGGTAATTTATGGTTACTGTTCTTAGGGTCTCCATTTGTATCATATTGCCATCACCATGAGAGGATATGATAGGTCATTAATGTGAATAATTATCAGTTATGTACTATTAAATCTTGCATGAGATTATTCTTGGATTTTAAGAGTAGCCAGTAGCATTTTGCAAATATTCCATCATCTCTCACAGTAAATTTATCTCCTGTATTTACTCTAAGGGGCCTAATTAAATATAATTTGTTCAGCTTACCTCCTCCCAGACAGTGAGAAACAATGACATCTCTTAAAAACACTTGCAAAACATTTGTCAAAGAGATAAAAGCAGGTGAACTTATTAAGGCTTTATAATGATGAAGCCCACCAAACCATACTATGTCAGTAGTAACAAATATGAAGGTCTCCCCAGAAGAAAAACAAACACTACCTAGTTCCATAAGCTTGAATTCTTTAAGTCTCCAAGGACCAAAGGCAGTTAGTTTCAAGAACATATTCACATTTCTATTAGCATGTTACTTTCAAAAATGCAGACTGGGAGAGAGTTTCTGCAAACCCTACTTCCACTTGATAGTACTTACACTGATAGCTCCACAGATTTTATGACATTTCTAACTCAGCACAAGAAAACACATGCTTGAAGTGTTTCCTCTTCTTCTATAATTATGTGATATTCCCAGCTCACTTCCCCAGAAGAGACCTCATTGTCTATTCTTGGAATTTAGGGAAAATTCTTACATAGGGACCAACTGCTTAAAAATATTTCACCTGCCTTGAAAACAGGCAATAATAATTCTGAACAAGAGAATGTTTTTAAAGGCAACAGCTTCCAAAAATTTGCATGCCACATGGTTTTCAAAATAAAGTGGGGTAATATTAAAAGCAATCATCTTTGAAAAGCAAAACTAATAATTCCTCTGTGAGCAAAAAATTTGGTGGCAACAGACTTCCAACTCATATAAACTCATAAAAATTAACATGAAATTAACTCTGCCTTTTAGGAGCACAAAAATGACTTCTCAGCACTATAATCAGCTGAGCATAAGCTAAAACTAGGCTCAGTGGCTGTGAAGGTTTGAGCACCTGACTTAAATCATGAACCCCTACTGGCAAACATAAAGCAACAATTTCATTAGTGAAAGGAAGCTTCTAGCATGTTTTAGCTAGCGTGGGAACTCTGTCTCCAGCTCTCCATGTTTCTCTTGAATGCCCAAGGCATTCAAAAAATTTCTAAATACATCCTTTCCGTGACAACTGCCTGACAAATTAAAAAGCATAGTTTGAACTTGGGTCTCTCAATACTGTCATCTGTCAACTCAGAATAGAATGTCATTATCTCCTATTAGATTATTCTCTTGTTAATTAGACTAACCACAGGCTCAAAACCCAGGACCAACAGACATGAAAATAGAAACCATCTTTTTATATGATATATGTATCATTTGATAATTTTTAAGGAGGGATGACAGGCCCTACCAAACCTACCAAAAGGCCAACTTCCTTCCACTAGTGTAACTCCAGCTGTGCTTGTAGGAGCAGCAAGCTGAACTACAGAACAAGATGTGCAGAATAACCTGCACAGCCTGAGATCTGACAAAAAAAGGCAGAGAGTGATGCATATGTTACAGAGGGCCTGGGCTGTGCTTCCCAGCCAAGGCAGATATTCAGGAAAAAAGGTGTAAAGGCAGCCCTGTGACCAACAAAGACAGACTTCTTGATCACAGAGCTTATTGGACTGATACAACTGGGAAATTGTCACTTTTTTTGCTTCTATCCTGTCAAGAGAAGCAGAATTTTGTGCCTTTTTCTGGGATTTAACTAAGATTATAGCTCAGTCTCCTAATTTGTGTAAACCAACAGACTGTGTATCATCAAAATTCAGCTATTTGAACTAAAAGAAAAACATTTTGGTCTCCACAGACAATCAGAGAAAGACAAAAGAGTTACTTACATGTTCATCCATCACATTCATTAGTCCATTACACACATTGATCCTTCAGCTACTAAAGTAAATACCATATGGTGTTGAACATCTCAATGTAAAGCTCGATGAGGAATCCAGTTAATGACTGCTAACAGGAATAATCAGGCAGAGGAGAGAGCTAATATACACTCACATCTGGGGCCAGTGAATGACTGTACTGCATTGCAAATGATATGCAAGTCTAAGGAAAAGGAAATCAAACCGGTATTTCAGTATTAAGCCAGTTACACATATTAGAGTTGTGAATAAGCAAAATAATGAAAATAAAAAATAGTGATTCAGCTCTTCATCTGGAGAAAATTGCCAATTTCTGGCCTAAGCATCCAGCCCTAGTGTTCACTGTTTAATACGGATCTGATATGAAATGAGGAATAGGTAATCATAACTGAGACCAGGAACAACTATGCTCCAATGATTCCTATGCATAAAGCTGTGGAAAAATATCAGGGGCCAAATTAACTGCCAGCAATTTCATAATGATAGTCACCAGCTCTACAGCAGCAGAATACAACGTTCTCTGGGGTTTCAGATATTGGAGGACTAAGCTCCAGTCTGTGTTCATAAGCGTGCTGCTGCCACCCGTCTTATAGGCTTACTTCTGCCTGTAAAAGCCTACAGGGATCATTCATGCTTGCAGTCAAAGCAAGGGTTTTTTTACTAGGGACACGTGAATAGTTATTCCTATAGTTAATCGGCCAAACTGCAATGTTAAAAAGAAATTCAAGGTACTCCAGAATTATTTTTTTTATATATTTGCTGATAGAATTAAAAAGGAGGGAATCATTTATTTTGAAGTATAGCATTCTCATGTGACATAAGCATAAAGTTATATTTAGGTTATTCTCATAATTTTCATTGTCCTTTTTACTTCCTGACCACGGTCAATCTCAGATGCCCCTCTCCTTTTTCTCCTAGTTTATGCTCTCCACATTGAAGGGATTAACTTCTAAACTTACAAACTCAGGTATTCCTCTCCTAAATATTGTCTTCTTTAAAGACTTCTTCACAAGACTGATATATTTCCTTCTGAAACTTTTATAAAAAGAAAGCAGCAGAAAGTAACTCTCCTATTGTCCGAGAAACTGCCCTGCTCACTCATCATGTAAGCATATGGAGAACTTAGTTCATAATTATCAAAACCCTGCATTTGTCACACCTATAGAAGCAAAAAAGGCTTCTATTCCAAAAGAGTATCCCACTGTGATGTTGTATCTACAAACATACAAATTAAACTAAGAATGAAACTGCACCATAATCACTGCAGAAACTGCAAGGGTGTCAAATGTATAAAGCAATTCTTCAGATGTACAATGCTCGAGCTTGTCATGGCAACTCTTCTCACTCCTTCCCACTGACTTTTGGCAAGCATTTTTAATTTTTTTAAGCATTTTTACTCCTTCCCTCTTAGCCTTTTTTACCCTTTCACACAATATGAACGTTATCACCAAATAGTGAAGAGCATGCAGAACCATCGGTGTGCAGCAACTTGAGGCAGAGGACTGAAGACACATCTAGCCTACAAATGTCATTGCATTGTTTTCACAAGCACAGCAGTCCAGATAGCAATAAAAGCTTTTTTTTTTCCTGTAGAAGACATTGTATATTGCTGAGTTATTGATGTTTACTGAAAGGCTGTAGGCAAGGACCAGTTTAAAAGGCCTGAGAGTTGTTTATAATCCCTATTACTCCTGCAGACAGATTTTATGCCAATAGTCTCCTCTCATACTTGCTTTCTAAAGACCCAGCTTGCTGCCCGTGCATCTTTCTACAGTCAAAGCATGCAGGTGTTCTGATTAGTAACAGGAGGATTCCTAAGATTAGGCTCCCAGAGTACCTTCAGTAAATGGATTTAGAAAAAAGGCAGTCTTCTCCATCTGCACTGCAGTCACAATTTGTTCCACTCATAGTATTTGCTGCTCTCTCCATACTGTGCCACACATGCCATGAATATTCCAGAGTGCTTCACTGCTTACCAGCTGAAGCTTTGAGTCCAAAGCCCCTTTAACTCAATGACACCATCAGAAATGTGTCTGTGACAAACCATGATGCATTAAATAATGATGCAATCTGCTGACAGGATTCTAAATTGGCTAATAGGATTTCTTCCTGCAGCTTTGAAATACCTGTGGGTTTTCTGCACAAGAGAAATCATCTTCAACTTTTGACAAAGCAGTTAAAGGGTGCACCAAAGTGCCATTTCTCTGTGATCAAGCACAGGATGAAATTGAAGAGTGGAGTTTTCACAGGATCAGAGCCTGCCTCTGGCTACTTTGTGAATCCCATGAAACACTTCCCTGCATCCAGCTGGTATAAATGGTATAAAAGGTTGTTACTCTACCACGGCCATTCATTCCCTACAGGAGGTGAGATTTGTTGCCAGGGATGGTGCTGCTCCTTAGGTCATGTGGCAAAGGTACATCCCCCAAGGTCTGCAAATCTCAGATTCAAGTACTCCCTAACACTTAAGGACACAGGACATGATGGCTGCAGAATCAAAACCAGGAAAAGTTCACCAGGTCTGTGATCACAGTTTCTTAGGAGTAAATATCCTATCAACATGCTTCATCCCTACCATGTATTACCATACTGTGCACATTTCATAAGAATAACACAGCTGCTGCTTTTGAAGAGTCAGAGCTCAGATATTTGGTGTTGTTGCTCTTTTGGTTCTTGCACAGGAAACAGAAGCAAATTCTGACATGAACATTTCAGACCATATAGATCAAAAGTAACACATGGGTGAAAATACTTTCCCAGATCACTGGTACAAGATGCTGCATGAAGCATACCTCAATAAGTGCATGGCTGCCATTCCAAACACTTCTTAAGCATATACTCATGGAGAAAATGTTACAGAAATCTAAAGCCAATAAAAGGCCTAAATAATTATACTGGAGCCTATGTCTGAAACATAAATTTTACTATTTTGTATGCTTTTACCAAATAAAGGCTGTGTGTCAGGCACAATAATTTTATAACTTAAGGAGCTGGGGAACACAATCTGCAGTTCTTTAGTAAACATATAGCAATTGCAACCAGCAAATTGGATGGAGATTGAGTTAAACAGCGGTGACCAGAACTGAATGAAACAAAAGCCAAGTCATTACCAACGGCTGAAAGAAAAAGCAAAGGCTTTACTGGTTTGTTAGTGCAGGTTTATCAGCATATCTGTCAAAGTATGCAAAATATGTTGCCGAAGCTGGCTGCTCTTCACAGCCTGCTCCTGCTGGGAATTAACATTATCACTCCTTCTTTAGAGGCAAGCATGGAGCTGGGGAGGAGACTACCAGAGGGATCAGTAAATATTTTACAGGAGCAACTCACTTATATGTTTGCAGGAAGAAATCTCACTCTACTGTTGGGAGTCTGGTTCCTAGTAGTTACAGAGAAAAAATTAATACCTACGACGTTTTTATTATTGTAAATTATAGCTTTGTTATTAACCACACAGAAATGGTGAGACTGGAAAAAGTTTCAGTGCTGCACACACAAGGAAAATATAAAGACTAGGTAGGTAGGTATGTTTATTTCTTCACCTATAGATGAGAAAGGCAGAGCAAAATGTGGAAAGAATGGGGGGAGTACATCTATATATAAGCCATGATCTTTCAAGGGCCAATGCAGGACCTAAAAGCCACGTAAAATGGATGAAAATCCTAAGTTTTATGGGCTTCAACACTAAACACACTATCTAAACAATGAATGAGATTGTAGCAGTATTCTGCTCATTTTATTCAAAAGGCAGTGACTGGACTTGATCAACACTAAAATATGTCACAGACAGGATGGGATATATAATAGAATGGGAACTGATAACTGCATTGCTGTCAATCAGTTGCTGAAAGCACTACTCAAAACATTGGCTGTGGCTGCTTTGTGCCAGACAGAAAACACAACTCATAACAGAAGATGAGATGAATGCTCTAGACTAGAAACCTTGTGAGAGTCCACAAATGGAGAACTATTGCATGTACATAAATAAATTAGTTCAGCTTGGAATTTTTCTCCCCTTCATGTCTTTCAATCGAGAGTAAATCTAGAGGTGCTATTGCACTGGATAGTTACAAAACTGTCATGCTGTATTGCTTCACATTTTCATGGACTATTTAACATAGCAGAGGACAGTGCATCATGTTCAACACGAACGTGGAGGAAAAGCTCTTCTGCAGACTCAACACACTTGGAAAATTTAACATCTATATCATGAACAGGGCAGATTTCCAGTTGTATTTACAGCCTTGTCTGCAGTCACATCCGGCCACAAGGAAACTCAGGACAGTGCAAACACAACACAAAATTTGCAAGGTCTAAGCCTATTTTAGTACAGACTTCATAATCGAATCTGCCGTACACGTTATCCCTCCATGGCTTATATTTTTAACATCCAAAATGATTTCACACAATCACAAAAGATATAAATTATTAAAAGTAATAAAAACAGAAAAAGGTGCACAGACATAACATCTTTTAGAGAGCAGTACTGTACAACTATTCACAAGCACTCTCGGGTAATGAAATGATGTGACTAACAGGTCACTGATATCAGAGAGTAAACATGGCATTTTATTGAAAGGTGATACTAAGGAATAGCACTGATGTGATGTGGCAAAATTAATAAGTACATGATAAAAATCTGTAAAAATATACACTTTCAGACTTCTATAGTCAATAAAATTGCTGTTGATTCATCACCTGCTGTAAGATAACTGAACTGATTTCAGTAAGTCTTTATTGGAACCTACTTGTGCTTTCTCAGGCTATTTATAGGAAAGACATGAGTTTCTTCAATTATACTTTGTCATCTGAGTAAGACTAGTGAATTTGAACCCTTCTTTTTTTTCTGTATAACTTGAGCAGCATGTAACAATGTCAGTTCTTTTCCTAATTATACCAATCATTCAACCTTTAAGAAAAAAATTATAATCTTTTATGATACAAAGATAGTGTTTTAAGGAAAATATTTTTTATGCAAATGAGGACTAGTTTTATCTGAGGAGGAAAGACAAAATGAAAAACCTCACAACCACTTCACAATTTCATTGTAAAAAAGCACCACTGAATCAAAAAACATACCAAAGTTTACAAGAAAATGCATGACATGAGTTAACTCATATTTACAGGTTATCTGCCTTTGAGAAATAACAAATCTCCACCTGTTTGGCTTCAAACATTGCAAATTGTTCTTTTAAGAAATCACAGAGTATTCTGAGCTGGAAGGGACACACAAGGATCAGACACACAATCTAACCCAGCTCTTGAGTGAATGACCTACAGGGGCTCTGAACCCACAGCCTGGGCAGTGTTAGATTAACCATGCTCTAATCAACTGAGTTAACCAAATGGCATAAGACAGCAACGGCTGGGAGTATCTCAGTGTCTCTCCTAAAAGAAAAGCAGGCCAAAATCTGTCTTTATATCAGTGTTCACATGTTACCTATGTACCTGCCCAAGCATTTCTGCTGTTATCAGTTTAACACCGCAACAATAGCCCAGAGTTAATAATTCAACATAATGTTAGACAATTTCCTGGTACAAATGAGCCCTGATTGAAACCATTCACATTTAGATTCCCATCTGCTACTTGAGATTTCTGTTCTGTTCATGACGTTTCCCTTCAGGTACAGTGCTGCATTGTAGCAGCAGATCTATAATCATCTCCCTTCACAGCAGGCAGTGGGAGCACCTCCTGCTTTTACATGTCTCAGTAATCATTTAGTCATATACATTAATAGTGAATGCATGTGCCCACTTACCATCTTGTTGTAAAAATTTAAAACAATGAACAGTAAGTTGGATAAAATTGCATCTTTAGGAAAAATAAAACAGCAAAAACAAAAAAAATATTCTAAAGGGGAGGCAAAGAGGTTTTTTGAGAGCTTAAAGCTGTCACGACAGGTGACTCATGTTGGGCTGCATTAGTCATATCATGGCACATTATATAACCAGAGGCAATTGACACAACATAAACTGACACATCACAACATAGCTTGTCAGCAGCGAGATGTATAAAGCTAAGCTTTTTAAAGAAAATACAGGGAAGAAAGCATTGTGGCGTTTCTAAACTCCACTCTGGAGGACAAAAAAAATTGTGTGAAACATTCTGTTGTGAGTTATATTTTTGCAGGAACACATTCTGCTACCCTTATTATTTTGGAGGATTTGAATTGAGTAGACTTATTGATCTCGATGGGCTGAAGTCAGCTGAAATCCCAAACAGCTTAATGCTTTACTTTAACAGCATATTTGGAGCTGTCTGAGGCTCCAGGGAATCACAGAATGGTTTGGGTTGGAAGGGACCTTATAGATCCTTTAGTTCCAACACCCCAGCCATGGGCAGCAACACCTACTATCCCAGGTGGCTCAGAGCTCATCCAACCTGGCCTTGGACACTTTCAGGAGTGGTGTGTCCACAGCTTCTCTGGGCAACCTGTGCCAGGGCCTCACCACACTCACAGCCAAAGATTTCTTCCATACATCTAAGCTAAATCTCCCCTCTCTCAGACTGAACCCATTATTCCTTGTCCTGTTACTAGAGTTCCTGATGAAGAGTCCTTCAGCTTCCCTGCATGTCCTTTCAGATACTTAAATGTTGCTAAAGGGTCTCCACGCCAACTTCTCTACTCCAGGCTGAGCAGCCCCAGTTCTCCAAGCCTTCCCTCAGAGAGGAAGTCCTCTTAGTCCTCTTATCCTTCATGATCCTCTCTGGATTTGCTCCAACTGTTCCATGTCTTTTTTATGCTGGGGATACCAGAAATGTACACAGTATTCCAGGTGGGGTACCACAAGAGACCAATAGAGGGTAGGATCACCTTCCTCAGTCTGGCCACACTCCTTTTGAATAACCCTGCCAGCTCAGGAGCTGCTGCTTTCCCTCCCCTGTGAGCCATACATTAACATTTTCATATAGGGCTGCAGTTCAGGAGGCAAAGATTTCACATGGATGTGGACATGAGTCTGCATATCCACACAAACATTCCTGATGGACTCATGAAGGGGATGGCCACACTTCAGCTGCATCAGGAAATTACAGAGTCTCTCCTCAGAGCCTCTCTTACAGTTCACTGGGCTAATCTGGGTACTTAATAAAAAATGTACTGTGACAGCCCCCGAATTTCTGCTCTTAGGATGATGAACTTGAAATAGTTTATCATTACTACTATTTCTGGCATCATGTCTGAGTTTCACGGACACATAATTAGAAGGCAGACTGGTGGAGGCCAGATTGCATCATATGTTCACACTCATGAACACACAAAGGAGGCTCTTTTGTTGGTTTTCATTAAAAATTTGTCTCCTTATATAGCCTCTTCAAAGGATTATAGTTAAGTGCCAGAATACAATTAAATAGGAAATAGTGTTGAAATGCAGTTATTCAAATTGCAAACCAGAGCACACAGACCCTTCAGAGATTAAGCATAAGTCTAGGTCCATTTTCCAAAACTGTAAAACCTCAAGCCCACATATTGACACATCAAGCCACAAGGTACATCTGACATAAAAAGCAAAAGTGCCAAGCTTAGGAAAGTAATTTATTTGATCCTAACATGCACACAGCCCCAATGATCAGTCACTAGCTCTGCATAAATGTCAGGGACCAGAGCAGGGAAGCAATACATGATATATGATGGGGAACCTTAGTATATTCTCTCAATTTCCCATACAGCAATCCACTTACCTCTGTGTGAACACAACTGCTGAACCAAAATCCCAGTCCAGGTGAAGTTTGGAGAAAATCTGGAATGAGCCTGGAAGCTTGCAGAGGGCACTGCTGTTCCCAGTGAGAAGTCCTAGTGCAGCCATTGCAGACTACAGAGCCCTGACTACAACCTGCCCATCCAGGTAGAGGTTTATTCACTAATCATGGCACATCCTTCCTGGCAGAGGCAAGCACTTGGAAGGCAGGAAAGGATCAACCCATGGGATACTACCTGGAACACAGGAGGTTTCTTTTAATGTGATTAGCAGTGGCAGTCTCTCAGGTGGAGAAGATCAGCATTCTGATTTGCAGTGATTGCCACAGGTCCACCTGAGGCTCGTTGTGCACGGCCCAGCCCCTCCTTCCTTGATCGGAACTTTGTAAATTCAGTAGCACTTTAAATGAATATAACAAATGCTTAATGTGAAAAGATACTCTTTTGTGTCTTTGCAAATAACATGACGTCTCTTCTATTTTTCCACTTAAGACTATATTTAGTGTTGATTTTTAGAATTAAAAATTGTTTTAAGAAAAGAGTTGTAGAGCTTTATTCACTAATCACATTAGTTTTCTTGTTTTCAGAGAATTACAGAATATTTTGAGTTGGAAGGTACCCACAGGACCATCAAGTCCAACTCTTAAGCAAATGATCTTTTATAAAACCTTTTTTCAAAATAAGATAACAACACACTGTATCTTGAAAATTCTCCAACACCCAACATGCTGTGTGTGCTGCTCACATTTGTGGAGCTGAAATGAACTGCATGGTTAGAAACATGCTTTCTGTAAATCATTCCCTTGGAGCCTGTTCATTTCAAAGCCCATGCTGTTCAGAGGGCTGCAATACACCCATTTGTGTTCCTCATCCTACCATCAGGTACATACCAAACACATGGACACTGTAAATATGTGCATTTGATCATCAGTACAAAACTTGGGTCTATACTGAGCACTTCCTCTACAATCATGCTTTCAAAGATGAACAATAACTTGAGCAAAAATAACCAGAAACAAAACTATGTCACCCTCATTATTACAAGAGAAGGCCTCCAGAGAAAAAACCTTTCTTTTATTTGTGGGTTTGTTGGTTTGGGTTTTTTTATTTATTTATATTTGGTATTTGAAATGGTAATAGAGAAGAGGAGAAAAAGCTGTGGCAATGTGATCAGCCCATCCTAAGGGCAATGTCTTTTTACTCCTCAGACTATATTTAGAACTGTCACTTGCTAAAAACACTGTCACCTAAAATGAATTTACAGAAGAGGCTTTGCATTATACACATGGCCTGAAGCATTTATACTGTAACATCACAGCAACCAAAATGAAAGTGTGATTGTACAGTCTAATATTAGCTAATTCGTACCAGTTTCATACAATTTTTAATATTTAGCATTCATATGCTCCTTTGCTAAGGAGCTCCTCCTCCATTTGGTTCTTAAATAATGTGTCTGTTCTTGCTCAAAGGCGTATCTGTACTAAAGCACCATGCTCTATTGCAGTCAGAAGGATATTAATTTCAAGGTATCAACAAATCAAGTATTTCTATAATAGAAACAGTGCTCAGATATAGGAACACCGGGGTTATTCTTTGAATTCTTTTTTGGGGATTTTTTTCCTCCAGTGTAAAGTTCAAACTAAAGAAGAAAACTATTTATTCTTCCCCTTCATACGTCTCACTCAACATGAACACATACAGCAGAATTTATTAGCAAGTACAGGGTTCTCTCCCTTGTCCCAGAACCATCTCTTTCCCTGCTTGAATCCCATGGATATCTTTCTGCACATCCAAAATTCCCTCAATACTAAGGAATGAAGCTGTGTTAGCCACGTGCAGCTCTCTATTATTAAGAATTTGATTAGCTGTATCCTCTAGTCATAAAGGAAAATAAAAATTGAAATAATTGTTGCATCCACAGTGTTGTCCCCATGTCTCAACATGCTGAGTGCTTGGACTGCACGATGCACATTTCGATTGCTGAAGGCCTTTCAGAGGCCATAAAACAAAAATAGAAAACTCTGTAATGTATTTTAATTGGGAACAAAAGATACTTTACATGTATTACATTGCTAGAAAAACAAGCTCATAGAAACAGGGAAATTACCTCCCCAGATCATAGTTTAAATTCACAGTGTGGTGACCACTTCCAGGTAGCCACCTTAACAGGATTGGGAGTCTACGGACTTTTTTGGGGATAAAAGAGACTAGACATGTACTGTTGCTTCAGTTAATGAAGACAGAATAATTTAATGTAACCATGCTTATTGTTTGCCAATTGATGTGTTGTTAGGCCTGGGAATCTTATCCTGGTTGAAAAGAAAATTTATGAACTACTGAGCTCATTGATAATTTGAAAGAATTGCATTTGTCCTGATCTTTGTGCCAAAAGTCCTGATATTCTGGAGGCACTGTCTATGCAATATTTCACTTCCAAACTGAAATAATTCACTTGAGATACTGCTCTTGAAGACAAAATTACGTCGTTTGTACCCAGTTCTGCATGATTTTGAAACCACACGGAACAAAATCAAGAGCTTCCCTAGGCCTTAATCCTATTCCTGATAAAATATTAGTGGCCAGTATATAAAATCCTAGCATTTCATCATGTGGTAAAACTTTTTGCTATGGTGACTGCATAAATTTACTTTAACACATATATTACTGTCTAGGCAAGAAGTAGGGCAAACAACTGAAATAGCAAAGTCTGGAGCATATTGAACTGGAAGTTGAAGGATCCTCACACTTTAAGCCCTTTGCAATTGTGACTTGGACCATGGTAGAATTGTCATGGGGATAAGAACTAATCATTTATGCAAAAGACAGTAAATGCTTAATGGCAAAATTTCAATGTCCTACAGAAACACCCAAATGAACAAACTTGACTGCACTGAAAGGTGGGCAGTTGGAGAAGACTCCCTTCAGTTTGTATGACCCTAGGAACAAAGCTCTGCCACTTCCAGTGCCCAGCTGAGCTCTTTGAGATCTAGCTTAGATAAGTCAGCACATTGACTTCATTAAATAAATTAAATTACATAAATTAAATCATAACAATGTCCCAAAATAGCACTCCTGTGTCAGCCACATCAACTATATTCCAGATTTTCTCCATGTGCCACAGTACTTCAGAGCTCAGAATAATGGCCTTTCAGCATGAGTACATCACAGAGAAAGGCACAGGCAAAGCTCTTGTCACCACCTTTTATGTAACCCAAATAGGACTACTTATCTCTTGTTTACTATGAAAATGTTTAATGAAAGAGCACAGTTTACAATAAACAGATGAAACAGGCCAGGATCAGTAAGAGATTAATTATTGTTTTATAATAAATTCTTTGTCTCCAGTATTTATACATCTATACTGGTCATGCAACCCTTTCATGTTTCAAACAATATTTGAAACACATAGGGATCAGCTCACTTCTGGCTCCAGTATTTTCCATAGCATTCATCAGTCACACCTTGAGCCATGCTGCAAAAACCTGAAAAATGGATTTCTTAGGGATTTCTCTGGTCTGTTGCAGTGAGGACTCTTCCCCCCTGTTTTACTGAAACCCCCTTACTCATGTTCCCCACATAGGGAGCTGGAAGCTTGCATTGGAACAACTGTCCCATGACTTCACAGGGAAGCTACAAAGCCCTCAACTTGTTCCAGAAAAATATTTTTTCTTAGAGCAAACTAAATCAAAATAAGAAGCTCTCCAAACTGTCAGGGCTTTTCTTTTTCTAGACTTGTATATCTGGGTCATATAGTCATGTAACATCCTTGGCTGTGATCACAGCTATTGATTCCAGTGCTGAAAACGACAGAATAAATGCTATATAACAACAACAGGGCATGAAACAGCACGAAGGGTAGACCAGGTCAGTTTTTAATTGGTAAGCACATGCTTGCTGGGAGCAACAGCAAGAACACTGCCCTAAAAAATTGAAGACTTTTTTATGACAAAGAAGATTACATCTAAAAAAGTGATCTCCTGACTGAAAAGGAAATAACATATTAATAATATTTATAAAATTAATAATATTTATATAATTATTAATAAATGATAATATTTTAATATAATAAAAATATTTTTCTCTGGCATGCTCAACAAAGAAATTTAGTCTACATTAATTTCTAAAATGGATTATTTAAACAGTATTAAATCCCTGGGCATCAGATCCTGCTGGTCTGCATTTGATTTTTGAATTTTCTTTTTCAGATAGAAAAAAAAATCTTAATTGCTCCATCACAAAAGAGATGTTTGACCAATATCATTAATGGTAGAAACGGTTCTGCTTCCAGTTTTCATGTGTTTTGTGCTGGTCTTTCTGTGGATGCTATGGTCCTTCCCAAATTGATGTTTGTCTTCTATGCATCTGAGATATGATACATTGATTGCTCTGAAAATGAGGATCAAGGATAAAAATAGTGTTTTAGGCTAAATAAGATCAAATCATTTGGGGTAATGGCTTTCCAGGCTCAGTGGCCCATATCACAAAGGCAATTTTGTACTTGACAGCTGGTGTGCAAATTCCATGTATTGGATGATAGCAATGAGGCTGAAAATAACTAATTCAGAGATTACAGTCATCTATGATTTTGAGTGAAGTGTCAAAGCCTACCAGAAATCAGGAAATATTTGGGGCTACCTTTTATATGAGCACTTTCACTTCAGCTGTAATATACCACACAGGTGTCACCAACACTCAGACAAAGCAACTTTGCCATTCACAGTCTTTTAGTTACACAAAATGTATTGAAATAGAACTCACTGCTTGTGATATAATGTTGATTTCTTCAGACCTTTATTATCTAAAATATCATTTCTGTCAAAATTTTTAGTATCAAGGGTTGTACAGAATGGACTATAGCCAAAACTATTGTGGTTTAGGGCATATTTTTAATAATAAAATAATCACAAGCAAGCATTACGGTGTTACTTTAAAATGTAAGATAAACAAATGTAATTCATTAAATTCCTGTAATTAAACTAGCCATCCTTACGGAAAAGTGGTAGAAAATGAAAGACAAGCAGCAGCTCAGGCACCTGTTAAAATTGGTTCGTTCAGGACAGTGCTCTCATGTTTCTATTAATTATGCTGCATAAACACAAGCAGCACTGATTAGAGACAATCTGCTGAACACACTGCAACAATGGCACAACGGCATCTAAATGCTTTATTTTATCTTTATTACCTCAGGGTAATGAATTGTAATGTAAAGAGCTGATGAGTAATTAAACTCATCAACTGTGGATTCAGAGATATTTTTAGTGTCATATGATGGAAAATCCTCTCAAGAGTAGCGAGGATATAGTTTCAGAGCATATATTATATTCCTTAACAGGTCCCATGAGGAAGCACTTCATACTGTTTCTAAATGCTGAAATTAGGAAAGAGCACTGTATCGATCTTCATTTTTTATTTCTTCCCCGAACAGGATCAAGAACATTACATAGAACTTGGTAAGCTAAAGATGTTTTCTGCTTTCTGAGTTCCAGCTGGGATGCAGAAGCTCTTTTGCCCACAAATAGCACATACATGTCATCAGATGATGTTATTAAGATAGCCAAGGTCCATCCTAAACTCTTTTTGTTGCTCAAAAATATTCCTTCTATTTTTCACCTTAAATTCATACAAGACTAATTTATGCATTTTTGTTTATATATCAGCATTTAATGAAATAACAAAGTTCATTCTTTGTTCTGAACTTATCAAAGCAATCAGACAGTGCAATCACAAGCCCTTTGGGCTTCCAATCTGTTGAAATAAAAAGTTCAAACTCTTTTAGATTTCACTTACATGAAATGCTCTGTTGACCCCAGATGGACTCTCCAGTACATACTGCACTCCTACTTATCCAACAGCATTCCAAGTAAAATCTTTCTAGTGCTTTTTACAACCACAATTAAATTCCATTCATCTCAGATGGAAATACCTGTTCTTAGGCATTCTGGGACTTTTTACTTTCTTTTTTTTTTTTTTTTTAAGCTAAAGATGGGTAAAGAGGGCAGCTCAACAAGCAATTAATACACTTCAGTCCTTTTCCTACTGAGGAACTTGGAGCTTTCAAAGAAAAATCCTAGTGATTAGTTCCCAAAAGCTTGCCTGTGCACCATCTGTTGTATTTTGTCCAAGTTCTACCAAGAGAATTCATTAGAGTATCCAGACCTGATATTCCAGTCTTCTGTCGTGCTGATGTTCCACATTGGGATATTACAAATACAGCTTGGTTAAGGGCCCTGAAATGAGTATTTATTACAAACAATAAACATAGGACATGGAATCAGGAAACTGTAAGCAGATAGAAAATTGTGCAAGGTAGATTGACACCAGGGGCTGCAAAATGAGCTACAGCTACTGCAAACAGTGATTTGTCATAATGGCAAACAAAAATCAACAATAACCTGCCTCTTTTGGCACCCTCACAGCATGCAGCAATAATAATTAAAAAATAACATAGAAACCACTTCCTACTTAAGCAGAAATGTCAATGAATGTTTGGTTCTATATCCTGACCCTCCTACTGAATGGGCATTAAGCCCAGTTAGAGCTCCACAAGTGAGCCAGGCTCATCCCTGCTGAGCAGCAGTGGCAGACAGGAACTGTAAAACAGCAGAGAGCTGCCGCTCAGCCCTGCCCTGCGAGCTCAGCACCCTGAGCTCCTTCATGCACACACCTGAGAGTCACTGCAGGGCTGAGCGCTTCTGAGTGACAAGCACAGAGCTCAGAGAGGGAGATTGAAGGGAAAAATCATCAGTCATATGGGAGCTGGCAGCTCTTTTCACTGCTTCTTGAACCTGATCATTTTATACTTCAGTTTCTTTACCCAGCCCGATGCTGCCTTCATATTGCTTTGGGGACTTTTTCTTGTCTCAGTTTTATTCAGCCAAATGTCTGCCAGAAGAACTATCAGTGAGAGCTGATGCTCTTTGCTTTCTGTACCTGAAATGAGTGATTAATTTTTTCAGACATTAGCTACCTCAGGCTTGGAGATCCACCTAAAGTTCCAAATAGCCTACTAAGCATTCACTTCTTTCATATTATGTCTGTGTTCCAGATTGCATCTCAGAGCAAAAACATGATTGCTTGGTGATTCAGCAATTTCATTCCAATCCTTGCACTTTGCAAGAATCTCCACTGTACTATACAGTTTTGGTCTATTTCTCACGGCTTTGTAAGCATCCAGGGGAAAACAACTTCTGTCTCAGTGGGGTACTCAAAAAGCAGGTGACATCTGCTGATTAGTGGGTAAGACTAACAAAAAGGACATCTTCCCAATACAAAGAGCTCTGTAATGCTAAACAACTTCCAAACTGCAGCATCATGTGCATCCATCTTCTAATATAAAATGTACCTTACTGCATTTTTGCTACACCTTTGCTACTACTTCTGCATTAATCTCTCACAGATGTTCGAGCTACTGTCCTGTTCCTAACACTATTCCATTTATCTTGTTTCATTTTTTGCTTTGCGGGTTGTTTGGGGTTTCTTGTGGGTTTATGTTGGGATGTTTTGTTTTTATTTTTTGGGCAGAGGGGATGTCATATTCTAGCTCATTTTGGAGCTGAATAATGAAATAAAGCATAAGTCATTCCACAGAAAATTACTAGAAATTATCTATTGCTGGTTGATCATGGCCAATATATTCAAGCTGTGTTTTGAAATCACCTTACCTGGGAACAGGACCAATATTTCATAGTATAACAGCTGAATTTTTTACTGTGCGAGAATAATGCCATTTCAAATCAATGCATGATTATTCATTCCTGAGACATTTTTGGGATATTCTGTTTAGAGAGCTCGCACCAGTGAGATGGTATTTCCATCTGCAATAGCCTCGCCATGAGAGAAGAATAAAACTGACTTTCTGAACAGTGGGCCTTCCCTGATCAAAGCACTTTTTCCAGTCAGAAAACACATATTTTTCAGTTCTTCAAGCAGACGGGACTTCACATCACATCTTTGCACGAGGCTGAAATAATAACATGCCTTGTTACACCACAGTATTGAGAGATTATTAAGACTAAAAAACGAAGTATATTTTAGTGCACTTATCAAGAACTATATTGTGATTCTTCCTCTGCTACATATAAGAAAAATGTGCTAAAAAATGCACATGGGTCACTGCCTACAGTAGATGAAGCATGAGAATGGGAGCTGTGTTCCTCTGCATTCTAGTCCTAGCTTTGACAATCATCATCTTGCTTCAGGCAAATCACTTGGAACTCGTTGGTTGCAGCTCCTCCATCTACAAAATAATAAAAAATATTTTACTTCCTAAAGATTTCACCACAAATTAAAGGCTAAGGGAACTATTATATCTGAATTAAAGGGAGCTGAAAACAATTTTTAACTGCAGATTCTGAGCCAAACTCAGTCCAGTGGTAACAAAATGTAATACAGATGAAAAACACCAGGATTTCATTAAAAACCTCACAGAGCCTTTTTTTTGACTGCATAAATTGACAGAGCAACACCAGGCCCAAAGTGCTCAGCTAATTAAGCAGGTTTATAGAGAAATAAGATTATAAATCGATGTGCTGGGTAACAGACTTACAGCTGAAATTAACATACATGTGTGTGTGTGAGATAACAGTTTAACATTTCTGACATTTTGTCACAACAGCTGTGCCTTCCCATTCTGCCACTGAGTTTTCCCCTTCTCTGCAATTTCCCCAGTTTCTCACATATTCACAGGCTCCCAATACCCCCTTTCAAAAGGCAGTGCTGTGCATTCATGACTCATGGAAAAGCAGAAAAATATTGAGTGGCCAGCTGGTCACATAGGACACTCACTGCTCCTCAGTCACAGAGGGGATTAAAGAGCACACGAGCATGAAAGTATTTCCAGACTGCACAAGCCTGGGCTTATACATCCACAATGCAACCGATTTTTGCTCCATTTTATTTTAGAGAGCTTTCTTCATTCCAGCTAGCATAAGATCTATTTACCTACTTTGGTTTTTAAAAGGTCACCTTTTCCCTGGGATAGAAATCTGAAGTTCCATTTTATTATAAAAGCTTTAAAATGGAAAAGTGGCACTGTGCTTCTGCTTGAGTTTTACCGCTACCTATTTTTACTTAAAAATACCTAGACAAAAAAACCTGCAAATTCATGTATAAAATCTATTTTTTATATAATAGAAATAACATTTAGAGTAAAGGGTAATAAAATCAAGAGGAAGAACAACACAGACTAGATTTCCCTAAAGAATTATAATACCTGAAATTCAGGCTTTATCTTTACTGACACAGCTTAAGTTGGAGAAAAAAAAATCTGCGCAAGCTATTACATAAATCTAAGAGATAACTGCATGGTAAAAATCTCTAACTGCAACCCACAACTATCTAAACCGCTATGAAAAACATATGTTTGACATAAAAATAACTGGCATTATGTTACCATGCAATGAAATCTCAGTATAAGTCATAGTTAATTATACATTCGGGGGAAAAAGTGAATAATTTAACCCACATCTCAGAAAAACTGAAAAGAACGAAGCAAAAAACATCCATCAATCCATTGTAGCCCTACAGCATATTTCTACACAACCGTAAAAGGAATAAGCAACAAAAAGTCTTATTCTTTACTAATTGAAGGATACATCAAAACTCCAATTAAAAATGTTCTAACTGAGATGATTACTCAAAGGTGAGATGGTGTGCCCTAATAGCAATTTAAGCCCCAGCTAAGTTGCCACACTAAGTTTGGGTTTGAGTTTCTGGAGCAGGGTGCTGCAGAAGCAGGAAATTGCCATGTAAATTGTCCAGCCCTGGTCTGTGCTGTCACTGGGAAAAGCAGACACTGCCCTGATCCACGCTGTCCCTGCCATTCACTGAGATTTCTTAAGCATCTCATTGATCACTGAGGTTCTGAACACCTTAGTAAGTATTTTTTTAAAAGGGCAATTCAGGTATGCATTTATACATGAATACCATAACTATCAAGCCATTGAAATTACTCTCCTTTGATACACAAGGCAGTAAGTTTGTTCATCTATCCACCCTTTGATTAGGGACTATTTGTATATGGAGTCTACACATCTGTTATCTGTTTGGTCCATGCTGAAATGTGAACCTGTCAATGGCTTTTTAGCTATTTCTACAATGAATTTGGTTTTCTATTTTACATAATTTTATTAGCAAGATTCTCATTATTTATGTGATTATAAGCAAGAAGATTTCATGGTTCTTTTGTTTATCTATAGCATAGTGGCTAATTGCTTTTTGTGGCCCTGAGGAGATGAGGAAAGTCATTTTATTATCTACATTCATGATAATTTGATCAACTCATGTATAGGGAAGAGAGGCTTTACTTTCAACTCATGTGGAATGACTGGGATATTAAATATGAATTCGGCCTCAACTAAATCACAAATTGAAGTATTGTTTTCAGATTCGGGAAACCAGAAGACATAGCCCAGTTCAGGGGAAAGTGTAGCTCTTTGCTGCACAGGAGATCCAATTTGACATTCCTGATGGTTTCCTCTGGCATAAAAATCTACTACTTGCTTAATGTGATTATAGGATTATGGTATTGTATTTTGTATCTGAGAATCTACTTGGGTTTATAGCTTTTAATCTATGACCTAACTGAACAGAATTTGTTTCCTCTTCCCCAAATTTCATTCATACTGTCTGCACCACTCATTGTCATTAGTAAGATGTTCTAATTTTAGTACTTGTGCTGCTCTTACCTATGTAGAAAGGTTTGAGATTTTTTTCCCTGGCCTTTTGTAGCCTGCAGGAATGACTGGAATACAAATCACATAATATAGGGTTGAGTTGTGCTAATAATGACAGGGATTCACAAGAACACAACAAATACCTTACCAGGCATTTACATGTTGAGATAAAATAGTGATACAGGGCAATGAACAGCCAAACAGTTTGGTTGTTCCTTTAATGTAAAATTTTTTTTAAAAATACCTTTTCCTTCCCTCCTTTATCTTACCTAACACCAGATATTATCCCTTATTATTCTCTTGTACCTGTATGCAGTCTAGCTATAATTAATGAATCATCTTCTGAGATTATATCTAAACAAGATAACTCCCAATTCTTTTTGCTCATTTGAAATATTTTATCTTAAGCAATTCAGACTAAAAAAGAAGTTTAAACAAAAATTACCCAATGAACAAGAAGGGTGCAAAGACAGTTACCAAAGCGGAAAAAACCAAGAAGGCTATTAGGAAAAAAAAATCAAAACAGAAAAAACCCAAACCAGGAGGTGCAGGGGAAAGATACAATGCAGCTCAGGGAAAGAAATGTAGAACGGTGCATGTAGGTCACCAGCTCCCAGGGTTTGTGCAGATCTCTATTCCTTTTGGTGGGTTCTTTTTACATATTGTTTTCATAATTTTGTTCATAATCACTTTGGGAAGGGAATAAATTTAAACATGGATAAGGTTTTGCAAACCAGAACTATTTTTGCAACTTTTCCAAAGATAGAAGTAGATTTTGAGATGCCACATAGTCATAAGATCTGCTCACCCTTAATGCAAATACCAAGACCGTAGCCGCTGTTCCATCTTCTGAAAATATAGCAATTATTTTTGGTCATTCTACAATGCCAACCCAGACAACTTTTAGCACATCTGAAGAAGTACATATGTACACATTGGCTTGAAAGATTTGATCAAAGCTCACTGGAATTAGTAGGATATTTCAATTTTTTTCAATAGGTTTTGAATGAGGGCAGAATCATCGGGGTTTTGAATATTATTGCAATGCTGGATTGATTTTACTTAGCACTTTACATAAAGGGATACTATCCACTGCAGGAAGCTAGATTAAGTGGAGATAAACTTGTAGGTTTAAAAAATCTTGCCCTCAAAGTGTGGCTTGCTTCACCTTTGCTGAATTTGAATTCTGCTATAAAAAGAGCAAAGATGGAACGAACTATAAAATATTGGGCAGCATATAACTAGCTGTAAAGAGAAATGGAACAGCAATGGAAAAAAGGAAGCATACTAATGAAAACACATACAGTAAACACAAAACCCTCCCTGAATAAGATGCTGGAGTAGCCCTGTGAGCCTTAGGGTTTCCTGCTGTCCATACACACAGGCATACAAGTGTGTATTGCACTGTGCAGGTGCATTTGCAGTGTAGCCCCAGCACTGGTTTGCCATACAGAACAGTGAGCAAACAGCAGTTTACTGACTTGCAAAAATTCTCATTATAATCACTATTAATCAAAATACTTTGTAATCGTGCTTGAGTTGAATGTTGTTCCATTATATATCTAGTCATGGATGTAAAATCAATTTATGCATCCAAATACTGACCATCACCACATAACATAGACTCTCAAGGATTAACAGGCTACTCGAGTTAGACAAGAATTGACTTAATCCATTTGTGGATTAAAAATAGGCATCTTGACATTCCTATAAATCTTCATTTTAGCAGTCAAAATGCTTAGAAAGTAAGGATCTGATAAAAACAGAATAGATATTTAGGGAAAGATTTTTAAATGGCAGCATTTAGAGATATGGTAAATACATTTGACATTCACTTTCCCATCCCATCAAATGATGGTGAGAATCTATAATTGACTGTGCTAATGCATATTAAGATCTGTTGTTAACAAAAGACACCATTAGAGCTTTTCACTTGAAATGGAAGTCTTGCTTACAGAATCACCATTCTTCATTTGTCTCTGCCACGTTCACCTCTCAAACCAGCACCTCAGTCACCTCTCAGTCATTACAGCAGTGAAGCATCAGCCTCTTCCTCGTACAGCCATGAAGTCCTCTGGTGATCTGGGTCTAGATTTATGATTGCATTTGTAGACTGCTGACAAAAACCAACCGGAGTTTTGCTTACAAACTCTCTGCACTGCTTGCAGGTCTCCATGACTGCTCTCACACATGACCTCTCACCTCCTGCAAACATGCAAGTGCTAGCTGGATTTGCAATCCCAAGCATGCATGAGTCAGGGGAGAGAAACAGGATTATTCAGACTTCAGTCACACATTAGGGAAAATCAGACCTGAGGACAGTTGCAATACAGTAAGGAAGGCTGTGAGGAAACAATTTGAAAAGTGCAGCATAGGGAGATATTTCTATAAGAAAAACATAAGAAGTGGGGGGAAAGTATTTATAAAACTTAAAATGAGTGAATAATTTGGGACATCAGTATGGAGGAGAGAACGGGGCTGTACTTTGCAAAGAGAAGCTTATTTTTCTGATTCTTCCCTACAAAGTCCTCTCATGGCAGCCCAATGTGAGTGCAAACACAAAACATATTATAGCCATAGAAATTATTAAATGTAATGCAGAGGGTTACAGCTCTAGATACTTCAAGAGCTTCATTTCAGGTTCCACTATGCTTTTCTGAGGAAGTCTCATGGTCTCCCAAAGGTGACTGCTGTTATCATAGGTAATGCTTTAATTCAAGATCTAAAAAATTCTCCCTCTCCTCTCTGTTCACCTGAAGACTCAGAAGAATCTGTTCCTCTAAATTCATCACTGAGTATCTTCTTCATGAATTTAATTTAAATTATTTCATTGTTTTTCTTCCACCTATTCATGTACAGCTCTAAAATTATAATTTAAAAAATGTCTGAGGTCAGTACATTTTTTTCTGCTACCTACTTATTCTTTTTACTTTCCCTTTGCAGAAGGAAAAGTGAATAACATGCCACGGCGCCAGGAAGACACACTGGGAATTCTGACAAATCTAGGCTATCTGTAGTACAAGAGATTTTCTTGTCACTTCACTATAACTGTATGCAATGAAGAAAATCAAGCTTTTCAGTGTTCTGCAAGAAAATTATAATGATAGCACCCTGCATTTCAGTTCAAACTACTGTTCTGCATTTTATTCCGTTGATTTGCAGAAGAAAATAGAACCCTTTGCTGAAGACTCTTTGTACCATCTTTCTGAGTTTAAGAATGATGCTCTTTTTGGAATTATAGGGAACAGCTCCAGGAGGGGAAAACTATAACGGGAAAATGTTGTGCACTGCATCATCCAAAAAGAGTAATTTTTGAAGAACTCTGCTGGCGGATACCATAAAATAAGATGATACATGAATAATTTCAACTGGAACAGAGCTATGAGAATAAAGGCATGACTATACTGCTCTTTTTCACTTAAGCAAGTTTAATTGTCATTTAGATTCCTCGGATCAAAAAGATGTAATTAAGCTGCCTTTCCTCTCCCATCTGTTAATATACATATTGTGAAGAAAATGAGGAGCATAGATAGTAACACCAGAGCATTAGCACTTGTGAAAAAATGTTATACTGACAAAGTAGAAAGCAAAATGATCTACAGTGCTCAGAACGGGGATGGTCCACAATATAACCTGAGATTCTGCATTTGGCACGTTCCAATTCAGGATGTTCCAAACATTTTATTTTTACTTTCAGTCCAAGTTGTTACTAAATTCACTAGATAAAAATGGTGTCTTTTCCTAATGGAGTCAGTAGCAAAGTCATGTGTCAGCTGCCTAGCAGGAATTTACACTCTGTTAATGATGATGGAATCTCATTATCCTTCTCAAAGATTTGGTCTCACAGTTATATTCAGTTTTATCATGATCAGATTTCTCATTTCATCAGTAAAAGATAACTGAAGTAACAGTACTTACTCTAAATTCTGCTTTTGTCTTATGTCTGGCATTTTAATACTCTTAATTTTATTATTGTGGTATCTTATTTTTTAAACCCTTTCTTCTGTTTAACTTTTTTCTACCTCTTCTGTATCATTAAAACATTTAAATCTACCTCTTCTGTGTCATTAAAACATTTAATCATTTAAAACAGGTTTGCTGAAATTTAATTGAGAAGCACATAAGAGAAAAATAGGCCTTATTAAATCATTAAATATATTTTTCCAGTTGAAAAATTCTCAAGGAAAGCAGAAGCTACAAATCCAGTTGCTTAACATATTGAATGTCAGCTGTAACAGAAGATTTAAAAAGAAGTATAAATCAAATCAAATTTTGAGGGTCTTTTATTAGTTTAGTTGTTTCATTTGCTCCAAGCATGTTTAAAGAGAAACATGACCAGATCAAATCACCTGCAACCCAGAGCACCCAGTTCCTCTCTCAAGCTCTCCTTATGACCTTGAGGACATCATGCAATTTTTCCATTCCCCTCTTCCTACATTCTCTCTCTTGTTGTGATGGATTTGCAGCTGCCTTGAAATAATACATTAATACTTCATGTCGACCTGCTACAGGGAAGATGAATGGTCTGAGTAAATTCAGTGAGGTCCTGTCTGGAGAAGGAGACAGGAAGAAAATTCCTGTTTCAAGACAGGCATCTCCATACACAGTATTCTTAAGGAACACACTCAGAACTCTCATTTATAGTCAACCTACAAAACTCCTTTTGTATAAAGAGCTTCGAGACAGAAGATTCCCAAAGACCTGAAGCACAGCTTCAAAGGTGGCTACTCTCCAGTGAAGAGAAGCAGGAGTTTTTTTAGGAATAAGATTCACATATAGAATCCTAATGGGACCGTTAAAAAATCTTCACCTGCCAAAGCTTCACCATCATCTGTGCACGGTGAGAATTATGGTTAGGTAGGTTTGTGGACCTGCTAGCAAAAATAGTTTTTCCAAGTCTTTTTTCCTCACCAAAAGCTTTGTTTCCAGTCATAAAAGAAATATTACTTTGATCAAGAAAGGCCCTTGCCACACATTCTACCAGCACCAGCATTTAAAGTGCTCTAGCAGTCTAGTCAAGAGAAGACAAGCAAATGTACTTTTCTGGATAAAGGATTCTCCAGATTAAATATTTGGCTATTGAATTATTTTGGTAGACTGCCTGAAAACATCAGAGTTTTGAGGTAAAGAAGTCTGAAAAAAGCAATATATTCTATATTTTTAAATGAAGAGGAAGATGTGGGTGTAGAAGGAATTTAGGGACTATCAGGCAGGCCAGCTATTGGTATTTCAGTTGCTGTAAAAATACTGCAATTTATCAGAACAACTATACACAAGCAACTGGAAGAAAAAAAGGAAACCGTGCACCTCTTTACAGGTGTAAAAGCCCACTCAGAAAATGGTTACCTCTGGCTCCTGATCATGAAGAAAAGGCTTTGTCTGGAGTCTCACGTGAACCTCCTGTGCTGTTTGATACTGGTTTGAGTTCTATTTTTTGTTTTTATTAGCACCTTACCTGGTTTTGTGTGGCAAGTCTGTTGCAGCTTACTGAGAGCAGAATACATGGGCAACAGCTGGAAAAGTGGAGTGGAAAAAGGAAGCATTGCTTTCATCTCTCAATGGAACCTAAAAGTGAAAACTGCAGATGCTAAAATCAGTTTATATTTGCCTGGAAGCATGACAGATATATGGAGTCTTAGCCTTGGTCTAACAGTAGTGAAACAGTGACATCCCACCCTGGCAATGGGAGAAGTAAAGTACAATTCATCGTGGATAGGAATAAGGAAGAAAAACCTTTATACCATGTTATCCATCTCAGCTTAAAACCATGACAACGAAATCCTTTGGAGCAAGTGCGTATTTTCCTCCCCTACTTTTTGAAAGCAGCCTTCCACAAGGAAGACCCCACCTTATCCTAAGGCAATTCTGTAGGTGTTACAATTATATAAAGGACAGAGTATGACAGTATGCTTGCTTGCTAAATTCATTGTAGTCATAAATCAGAATTAAAATAAAATGTGCAATTAACAGTATCAAGTATTTCTGTACAGAAGTTCATTCAAGTTTTCTTTTACTTAAGTGTCCTGATGTTAATTTCTTATGCTCTCTTTCTTCTCCACAAACTGTAATATATCTAAACCATGATTTATAATTTTTTTTTGCAAGACAAATCTTAAGGATTGATGCAAGATTTTTAAAATGGTGCTGCAAGAGCAAAATCCAGAACTTTAAAATCTCAAAGGCCAACAAAGAAAATCAGTGGTATAAAAGATGACACCATCACTGAACATGAACTGAGACTACTGAGGTAATGATTGACTGAGCCATGGTACAGGATTTCACAAAGTGATGTAGGGCCACATTCAGTCAAAGTAGACTAACCCCAGAGCTCCAAAAGTGGGGGTTTTCTTAGTTTTTTTTGGGTTTTTTTTTTTTTTTTAGGGACCTAGCTTCCAGATATGAGACAGTTTGCCAAAACTGAAGTCCTCCAGGGTGAGGAAGAGAGTCTTAGCAGCACCACTACTGACCACCAACATTCCCTGCTGTGTAATCCCCATCATAATTCAAGAGTCAGGCCAAGGAGTCACCCAGACATTATCATTTTGTCAAGCATCATGCAAGGTCACATTCATTAAGCTGTACTTTCATTACAGCCTCTTAGTTTCCAACATAAGACCTAATTATTGAGCAAATGTTAAGGACAACCATGAAAAAAGTTGCTATTACAATTGTGCCTCTTCTGATATACACTAGCTACCTTGTCTTCATAAAAAGAAATAAGAAACCCTAATTAAAAAAAAAATACATAAAACCTCCCTACTAAATTACAAGTCTGCAAGTGAACTTAAAATTGCAAATAATTCACAGAATTCTGTGCATCAGAAAACAAAACAATCAGAAGAAAAAGAAAAAGAATGAGAAATTTTAGGGGCGTTTTAGGATAGACAGGCCAAAATTAACTAGCTCAATTGTAACATGAAACCAGTAGGAGGCAGTTAGATGGAAAAAGTGTGTTACTTTTGGGACGTAGCTGCCAATATTCTGTTTTTCTCAGTTTGTACCAATTCCACATAAAACCCAGAAGACATAAGACTTTACTGTACTTAAACACAAATGAATGAGTTATAAGTCTACAAAATACCCACATGTATAAAAAAAAGACATTCACAATTCTGACCTAAAGTGAAGTCTACCCTCTGCCCACACACAAAAGCTTCAGAGCTGTTAAATTTCATTTCTCCAAAGAGAAACTAAACCCCCATTTCACATGCTCATAGTGCAACACTTTTGTTTAGTTACCAGGTGAAGAATAAGCTATGCTAAAATTCAATCAAAGGAACAGTTTTATTAACTATTACAGGGGTGTTTATTGTGTGGATCTAGGGTAGCTTTCTCTTGAAGAAACAAATAAAACAGGATCAAGCATTTGAAAGAAACTCAATCAGCTACAGTGCTGTAATATCTGCATTTGTCCACATTTAGAATCTCTCACTGTCTGCAGTTGGCCTGAATGTCATTTCTGCATAAATTATGTCAATTTGCACCTTAAGTACTATTTATAGCTTTGTGTCCCACAGCAGAGCAAATCCAGTCTATCTGCTCCAGCTTCTGTTCCCTTTCTCATTCCATCTCTGAACCTTTCTTTCTGTCTCCTGTGTTCATCTTTATCACAAAAGCTTCCTCTTTCCATTTTTAACTTTTCTTGGATTTGAAACAATCCTCTTCTCTGTACCCTAGAAAACCTTACCTAACTTTTACAGATTGTCATACTTCATCTGGTTTTACTTAGCTTTTTAAGATCTTTATAGCAGGGAAAGTATGGGTTTTCAAAGCATGCAAAACTTCTCCGTAAATGTATAATTGTTACAGTAATGTATTGTTACAGCTACAGTCCATGTAGAATCCACATTTCTTTCTGCTCTTGTTTCATATCTTTTATCATTCAGTTCATTTACAAGATTTTCCTCTTGCTGGATATTAGTGCAAAGATTTTATTATAAAAATGGAAAATATGAATGTTTGCTACTGTTATTTCTCTGTGCCAAGCAGCTGTTGCAGTATTTGGTTCTAAACACTTAATCCTTCAGACACTCAGGTTTTGAAAGCCCTGATATACCAGCCATGACAAAACTATCTTAAGAGCACTATTTATGTATTCTGTGCCCTGTTCTTCATACAAACCTTGTGATCAACTTCCTGCACAAACCAAAAAAAACCCCAATCACGTTATAACCACTTCTATAAAATCCTGTCCTTTCCCAGCATGTTATGTTCTTGCAAGTCCTCCAATATTTTTGCAAGATTGAGAGTGACAAATAACACATCTTCCCCATGCAATTTTCTTCTATATGCTTTGTGATTTCTGCAGTCCCAAATGCAAAGAAATTTTTTCCCATCCATCCTACAAAGAGCCTTCTTCTGTGATTTCTGGTGGACATAACTCTTGTCATAAATGTTTTCATTCTGCTCATAGGACAATTTCTACAGGAATCAAACCTACTAGCAATGCTAACAAATTTTCAGCAATTTAACTGTATTTTCAGGTCACAAGTGTAATAACTCAATCTACAGGAAGAGCTCGTGTGTGTACCCACCTACCCCTACACCCTTCACTTGGCAGTCTGAAAAATCCTGTGTAAATCAATATTTTGACTGTGAAGACTGTTTCTTCATCATAAAAACTACACACAGAGCCACTCTCAAAACGCTTATATATTATCCACTATTACCAAAGCTTTTTCATGTGTGATCAAGTAAATTTCAGTCATTCAAGAGCTGCAATTACAATCTGCAGAAGAATGCTTGAATTAGCATAGTCTGAAACTGTACATTAACAATTTAGGAGAAGATGATGGTGATGATGATGATGATGATATCATGAAAACCTAGAATAAAAGATAAATATTTGAGCTTTAGATGTTGGATGACAAAGTATTTGAAATTGATGAAGTTCATCAGTGTTAACAAGGCTATATTGTAACTTCTTTGGAACTGGGGAAAATTTAAAATAAAACATTCAGTAAACACAGGGACAAAGAATTAAATAAACTATGAGCTGGGGATCTTGCCAGAAATTCCTTGTATTTAAGCATGAGCTCAACAGATTAACCTGGAAACACAACTGGAACATGTTCTCAGTACAGAACCTTAAGACAATTTGAATTTACTCCTTCCAAAACAGGACAGCAGACTAAGCCTTGGAAGCTGAAAAACGTTTCAAGAAGCACAGTTATAATTACACCTCCACCAACACCATCACTAAAAAATTATTGTCTTCCAAAGAAAAATAAAGAGCAAGTTGAATCAAGAAATACAGGTCTTGAGCCAAGTCTTATAAAAGTAAAGTTACCAGTCTCACTGACACCAACAACTTCAGTTATGATCTTCAATTAATGTTATGATCTTCATTAACTTCAATAAAAAGCAACACAAAACATTATGCATTTGCATCAGTACAGCTATGGAGCTATGTACTTGTTTATTACCATTTAATTTAATTACATGCTTTGAGACTGTTGTAAATTTTTAATAGATATTCTTGCAAAAATGAAAAAAATAGAATTTTTCACAGTATAGGAAAGCAAAATTAAGTGAGAAACAGTAAGCACTTGGATTTTACATGTATATTATTCCATGTAGAAAAACACTTCAAGTATTTTAAGTTTTATAGCAATATGAGAGATGCCATAACTGGGAGCGGTTTTACAGTGGTAAGAAGTTCCTCTGAAGCAGCCAAAGAGCCAGAGGAAAGCATGTATAGACATACATAGATAGAATATATTAGCTCAATGACTTTTGAATAACACAAAGAAAATCTTCTGACTGAAAGCTTAATATACTGATTGGCTTTAAAAATGATGCCAATAAGGTAGAGCTTAAAACATGCCTACAAAGCACTGCACTGAACCTCATAGCAATAATATAATCACTGACATCATCCAGGGGATATAATACATTTCCAGACAAGTGGAAAAGGTCAGTATCAATACTGACTCTAGAGGAATTCAGTAAGGTGTCCATTTGCAAAAGAAAATGTAATTATTCACCACAGTTTGTCAAGAGCTCTGACAGATTCTCAGTCTTGTCAGTGTATAAACTTATGCAGAGGGTTTTGGCCAATAAAATATGGTTTAATGCCACGTAACACCTATATTTCTCATGGTAGGCAGATGGTGTTATGTATAATCTGCAAAATGCCCTTGGAAGATTTGCATGATTACATATAAACTTGAAAAAAAGAATAATGGATAATGGCACTAGTGTTGTAGCAACTGTGCCTTCTACTATTCTGCTTTCTGTTGTAGTAAGAACAGAACCAAATATATCAGTACAGTCTTCCTCATCAGTCTTCTACCCCAAAATCTGTAACACTGTCTTAGCGATCACAATAGGAGGATAGAAGTTGAAAAAGTGCAAAACTTCCTGGGCTAAACCATGCAAGGCTTTGGGATATTCATTGGTACTCTGAGTTGCACATGAAAGTGAACAAGAAGCTGGTGCCATGTTTCAATACCAATATAAAATCTACAAAAGTTGCTGCTTAGGAAAGCCAGTATTTCAAAATCCTTATTGTAGCAGATGATTTTCTGTAGGCTCACTTTTTAAGGAGAGCAAACATAAGGTTTACTTTCACATACCTCTCCGTGTTGACTCCTCCTCATAATTTGAAACAGTAGGAGTATGTGTCATTATCTGCTCAAAAAAATCACCCATGATCAGTACAAGTATAATACATTCCCATTTCATTGTCATCACAAGGCAATTGTAGGTGTGCATTGAGGTGCGTTGTATAGCAACAGTTGTTTCTCTATGCAATGCTGGCATTTAGTGTAGGATGCTTTGAAGGGTAATCTCAAGAGCCAAGAGGAGGTTTTTGTGCTTCAGCTGAAGTGCTGAAATTTTATATTAAGTAGGATATTGGTATCAATACACATAAGTTAAGCCATTATATTTCCATTGTGGACTGTGAAGCCTCACTACCTGTTTGATCTGCAAGAAACTCTTGCAGATATCTTAGAGGCTTAATGCTTTAATGATTCCAAAGATCACCCTACATGCTACGTAATATTTCTTGTCACTTATTGCATGCATGCAACAGTTACAGGTTTCACTGTAGTGCCAACCCTCTTCCTGCATCAGATGCTTTTCAGGTTATTAGCTCAACTCACCTTCTTTGAGGAGCAAAAGTGAAACTTGATTTTTTTTCTTTTATGAACAGCAAAACCAAATCCTGAACATTTCCTCTTGAGCTGGTACAGTGTCAAATGAAGCTCAGAATCCTTCATAAGAGAAACAGTTCATACCTGATTCTCTAGGTCACCTTGCAAGGGAAGCAGGACACACAGCTTTCATACAACACTACCTCCTGAAAAAGACACGGAACTGAAAGAAGCACAAAGAGCTCACTACTTAAACTTATTTCTGGCTCCAAGCCATCACTGAAAACACTTATTCATCTGCTGCTTCTGGCATTCAAAAACCAATGAACAGGAGACTATAATGATTGCGTGCTGTATAATTTGCTAATTATCTATATATTTGTTCTGTTTGATTTATGTTGCCATGGCGCTAAAATATTTTGACTGACCTGACTTTTCAGAAGAATGTTTGAAATATTTCACAAATGTGGTATGTAACATCACCTTTTAGTAAAATAGTTGTATTGTAAATTAATGGCCAATCCATTTACCTTTTTTCATCGTCACAAATTATGCAACAAGCTGATTTTGTTGGGTTCTTATTGCAGCCTCCAGTGAAGTGATGGGTACTTTTGTTAGGTTAAGCTTGAACCTGTGTCCTGTCTGTTTACAGAGGTAATCTTCCACATCCAAAAATGACCAAAAGAGACTGAGAATTTATCTTCTCAATATGGTTCCTGTAGACTACCACACATTAGCTCATCCCTGATGCAGTTAAGTCTACAGAATGCAACAAAGAGGGCATGTGATCCATTCCAGGCTTCATAAAATCTCAAAGATTTA